>NC_083760.1:10830897-10935897 GCF_963514075.1 Conger conger | reverse complement strand
TTAATGCACAGCGGTCTTCCATGGTCTATCAGGTTGTCTTCTATTGCTGAGCCCACCAGTGCACTCTCCCTTCTGAACAAAGTACCACACAGTTTTAAAAAAATATATATATTATTTTCAGATTTTTCCCTTTTTCTCCCAATTTGGTAGCCAATTCTACCCCGTCTGATTCAATTAGAGCTAGTATTAGATACACCGCCCCCACACCCCGTCCCTCGGCGGCCCGAAGGAGAGCGACACGCCTTCTACAAGCCGTCTCGTCTCTTGCTCGTGACCGTGATTCCGAGGTGCTTTATTGTGCGGCGATCTACTAACCCTGCCGAGTCCCTCCCTCTGGAGCGGCGAGCCAATCACGCCGCTCCATGTGACCGAACCCCGGCCCCCAGTGTGCAACTGCAGTAAACTGCAAAGTACCACACAGTTGATTTTGACAGACCCAATGTTTTGGCTAGGTCTCTGATCAGTTTATTCTGATTGTCAACCTCATGATGGCCTGCTTTGCTGGCATTTCTTTGGGCCTCGTGTTGACAGACGACAACAACAGACTCCAATGCCACACCTCGAATTAACTGTAGTTCTTTTGTTTGCTTTCTTGTGCGTGAACTAATTACAAATAAAATGAGTGGATTGTGGGGTGACCTGTAGTGTAGTGGTTAAGGTGCATGACTGGGACCCGCAAGGTTGGTGATTCGATCCCCAGTGTAGCCACAATAAGATCCGCACAGCCGATTGAGCAAGGCCCTTAACCCTGCATTGCTCCAGGGGAGGATTGTCTCCTGCTTAGTCTAATCAACTGTACGTCGCTCTGGAATGTAATGTATTAAGAGGGTTGTCATTTCTACACAGTTCACTCAATATGGATGTTGGTGCCCTGAAATTACAGCTGACAGTCTAGATTTTAACCTCATATGTGATTTCAGTTCAAATCTAATGTGCTGCAGTACAGAGCCAAAACAACAAAAATGGTCACTTTCCAAATACTTAGAGGATGTACTGTACATTTTAGGGTCAAAACAGAATGTACCAAAACATCGTACAATGTTGCCGAATAGTAATTTACGTAAATCAGATCCTCGGTTTACTTTTATATAATTTATTTAACTGGGTTTTGATTGGATATTTAAGTAAGGGGCAGCGAGGGGGGGGGGGAGACTGGCGTTCATCCACAGTGGGCCGGACTGCTCTCCCTCGTCGATAACTCCTCTGGGGAATCAGTTAATGCAATCAGTGTGTCGAAGGACCCGGGGGGATCAGGAGGTGTGCGATCGAGCTGCGTGTGTGTGTGTGTGTGTGTGTGTGTGATGATACTCAACACTCCCCTGAGCCCTTCTGGGCATTACAGCGCGTTACAGAGCGCGCTCCACGCCGCGCTCAGCTATCCGTCTTCCGCCGCCGCGTCTTCCGTTTTTTAATTATTCATACGAGCTGCTGCTCACTTTATACTTGGGCGACATCCGCCACCAGGCGGTAAGAGCAGTCGTCCGGCAGTCGGAGGGTTGCCGGTTGGATGCCGCCCTTGGTGTGTCGAAGTGTCCCTGAGCAAGACACCTAACCCCCTAAATGCTCCTGACGCGCTGGTCGGTGCCTTGCATGGCGGCCAGTCGCCGTCGGTGAGTGAGTGTGTGTATGAATGGGTGGATGAGGAGCATATAAATGCCATTTACCATATTACAACTGTCAACTGTCAATATACATGTTTATTGTTTATTTTAATGAATACTAAAATGATTAACTATGTAAATTATTAAATTGCTGTAATATTAAAACGCACACGAACACTGCGAAAAACGAAAATGAAGATACGGATTTTAGTCTTTTATTTAGACTTATATTCTTATTTGTTTGCTATGTAAGACAAAACGTTTGCTAATGAGGTGAGTCACATTCACTCATTTCAAGATTTGCCAATGTAACTTAAAATAAGCTAATATTTTCTACTTGAGAGAAAAGTCTCATTATAATAAGCCCTAAACACTTGTTCTGGCAGATGTTTAAAAAACATTCTTTGCAGTGAACGGTGGTTCTATCCCAACCCTCTCATCATTAATATGTAGATTTTTTTTTCCCGCTGTGCCTTTCACATTTATTGCACAGTGTCGAGAATTGAGTTCACCCTGGACACCTTGTGTCAGACGGCATGATTGATGGGGTTGTCATGACAACCCTCAGAACCAGTGGGCTTCTCTGATTGGAGGAGGGGCAACAGGAGTCACACCTCTCATTGCAGCTAACCTTAAGAGGGACACGTGACCTTTCACACTTTGACCTTTTGACCTCTAGAGAGATATGGGGGGGGGGGTGCGCACACGGTTTTTATTCTCCTTTTGTCGTCTTCTCTCCCCTTCCCCCTCTCTTTCTGCCTCTCCGTCTCATTCACGCCCTTCTGTTTCTCTCTCCTGTGCAGCAAAACGGTGCAGGTGAAGATCGTGGACGACGAGGAGTACGAGAAGAACAAGAACTTCTTCCTGGAGCTGGCCGAGCCGCGCATGGTGGACATGAGCCTGCAGAAAGGTCCGCCCTCTTTACCTCTCCTCTCCTCCCCCTCTTCTCTCCTCTCTCTTTCTGCTCTTTCTCCTCCCCTTTGCTGCCGTCCTCTCCTGTAAGCACTCCTCGCAACATTCCCCTTACGTTCACACTACAACATTCCCCTTACGGTCACACTACAACATTACCCTTACGTTCACACTACAACATTCCCCTTACGTTCACATTCAACATTCCCCTTACGTTCACACTACAACATTCCCCTTACATTCACACTACAACATTCCCCTTACGTTCACACTACAACATTCCCCTTACGTTCACACTACAACATTCCCCTTACGTTCACATTCAACATTCCCCTTACGTTCACACTACAACATTCCCCTTACATTCACACTACAACATTCCCCTTACGTTCACACTACAACATTCCCCTTACGTTCACACTACAACATTCCCCTTACGTTCACATTCAACATTCCCCTTACGTTCACACTACAACATTCCCCTTACATTCACACTACAACATTCCCCTTACGTTCACATTCAACATTCCCCTTACGTTCACACTACAACATTCCCCTTACATTCACACTACAACATTCCCCTTACGTTCACACTACAACATTCCCCTTACGTTCACACTACAACATTCCCCTTACGTTCACATTCAACATTCCCCTTACGTTCACACTACAACATTCCCCTTACATTCACACTACAACATTCCCCTTACGTTCACATTCAACATTCCCCTTACGTTCACACTACAACATTCCCCTTACGTTCACACTACAACACATGACCCCCCCCGCACTGCTCACACCATTTAAAGATAACTACAGCAAATAACAAGATGGTAGCAATGATCAATCCCCCCCACACACACACACAGACACTGACACACCCACACACACACAGACACACACGCACAGTCACACACACCACGCGCACAGACACATACACCTCGCGCACAGACACATACACAAACACAACACACGCACACAGACACACACATGCACACACACGTACACAGACACACAATGTCTGCTTGAATAAAAATTTAGGGGGCCAAAGGCAAAGGTAGCTCATCTGTCAGGCTCTGTGCTTTGCTTGTTGAACCTGCACTGCTGATGCTCCTAAGGGTCAGTCTCTCAGATAGCTTTCCTCACCGCGAACCATCTCTGGCAAAGGGGGAAACGCGTACACTGCCATGAATTTCAGATTTGTTGTTGTTTTAAAATATTCTCATAAATGTTTTAAGCTGTGTATTAGCTCTAAGTGTTTATATAATATAATATTCTTCTCGAAAAGAAGGGATATAAACAGAGGGAGGGGCTGGTGACCATGGGAACTTATTTTGGTTTTCGGATTGACAAAAGGGAGAGAGGGAAGTGCTCTGGGTGAAATTAAATTATTGATTCAGTTCCATTTTTAAAAAGTTAAAATCTTCAGCGCTCTGGATAAAGAGCAGCGTGTTTTTCTTTGTAAGCCCTGCGTGTGGAGGCTCCAGTCCTCTGAACCCCTGCCATGGCCTTTACTTGTGTTCCTGTTGCTTTGTGTGCTTTGGGCTTGTTCAACAACCGTGGGATGCAGACGCTACAGAAACAGAAAAATTGAAAAACAAAGAAGAAACGGGCCCCTTGTTCTTAAATAAAGTTTTCGCTCGGCGCATTGGCTAGACTTTAGAGCCTAGTGTTTAAAGTTCGGCGAAAGACACCCGGCAAGCTTTTTTTCCTCCCAGAATTGTGAATTGTTTTCTAATGAACCGTTATCTAACCACGCTCAGGGCTTGCTCAGAGAGGTACACACACACGAGCTGTTGTGCAGTGCGAGGGTCTCGCTAGGCCCGTGCTTGTTATGTGTGGCTAAAAAAAACACACTGTGTACTGAACAATGTCGACAGCCCTGCGCAAATGCTCCGCCGCGCTCCGAAACTATCGATGTCCATCGCTACGCTCCAAAGCCCCGTGTCTGCGCCCTCTGAGGTCCATCTGCCGTGTAGCTTTTGTAAGAGACGGCGTCATTGGACGTAGTCCAGGGCTGCTGGTTGGCTCCTCGTCACCGGCAAATCCAATAAGACCCAAATAGCACTCACGGAGTTCAGCGACATACATTGACACCCGGGTGACAGTCATTCCGGAACCTCTGGAGGACGGCTGCCTGGCAACCCGTCGGCGGAACACGTGCGCGGTGACGTCACCGGGAGCCAATGGAACGGAGGCGCTGTGAGCCGGGTGGTTTCCAGGTTGTTTTCCGCACATAGAATGTCAAGGCGTCCGCGTGGAATATTGATACATTGAGTCGTGAGATCTCTCCGCGTGTCGAAGGCGGATTCCGCTCTGCGTCGTTCAGTCAACTGCAATACGGCGTGTGTCAGCTGTGTGGCTTCTGGAACTACAGGTTAGGGGGAAGCACTGCTGCCTGGGTAATCTGTACCTCTCTCCACGGGGCTGGGATCATGTCTGCGCCCCTCAAAGGAAAGAGGAGGTCTGTATCACAAACCAGGATTACTGACTTAGCTGGATGACCCGGAACGGCTCTTTTTACTTCAGTCCATGCTCCAGATTGGTCAGGGTTTCCGGGTTTTACTCGGCGCAGTTATCCAGCTAACTCAGCAGTCCTGCTTTGTGCTACAGACCCCAGGTCCATCTACACTGACGTCCTCCATTATTGCCTCCATCTGAGTGAATTGCCCCTCTGCTCGGTCCCTGTGTAATGCTCAGGGCCTCCAATGGGCATTCCTCCCCTGACATCACTATTTACCCCGGGCATAAACACAATTCTTGCTGTGTTTGTGTGCTTTGCGTACGTATATGTGTACGTGTCATCGTGTGAGCACGCGTGTGTGTGTCAGAGAAATTAACTCTTTCGATGCTGGTTAAATCTTTAAACACTTCTGCAGATGGCTGAAAATATTTTGCTGCCCAAAATGAATAATCATTTGAAGAAGAATATTGTGTCTAAGTCTATTAGTGAAAATTGATCGAGTAGATATTATACTGCTGTAAATTGCAATTTTTACTGCTAATTAAAATATTTCATTGCACTTCATTTCAAATTGATATTTCTCCCAGGGCTGGTATGTGTGTATCTGGATAGGCATCTTTTGCTTCCTCACTCAAGTCCGATGTCATCACTGTTAAAAGTCTGAATTGATTTAACCCGTAGTTTCATAAAAAATCTTTTCTGTAAGACTAAGTTCGTGTATTTCTTGCTCTTGTGGCGAGGAGCACCTAAAACATTTGAATGTACATTTTGTACTGTGTAGAAACATTTTCAGAATGTAAATACTAGTCCATATTTAAATGAGTATTTTTAGCCTTTGCAGAAAATGTATAAAATTTGGGAATTCGTAGCTCATTAGCGGCTCATTATTGGGGACTCTTATTTTGAAACATTAAATCCCTTGAGTTATTTCCTGTTTCAAATGAATATATAAGGGGGGAGGATGACGCCAGGCAGTGCACACTCTCGACAGTGTGAGTAATGTCTCTGTCGTAAAAACCCGCCCCCCACCCCCTGCCTGCGCCCCCTTGTCAGCGTGGAGTTGTTTACTGCAAGCCTCACCAGCGCCCTTCCCTAAATTACACTGATGTGGTCAATACCATCAGCACCTCTGGAAGGTTGGCCAGTCAGCTAGCGTGCTTTGCGTCTGGAGAACAAGCGCTTTCCGGAACCCCGAGGTGACACCACTGCAAGGTGAAAGCGCAGGGTTCCGGAACCCTGAGGTGACACCACTGCAAGGTGAAAGCGCGGGGTTCCGGAACCCCGAGGTGACACCACTGCAGGGTGAAAGCGCAGGGTTCCGGAATCCCGAGGTGAAACCACTGCAGGGTTCCGGAACCCCGAGGTGACACCACTGCAGGGTGAAAGCACAGGGTTCCAGAATGCTGAGACTAGAAGGAGAGGGGGGTAAAAAAAGTGCCCACAAAGGTACAAAAGCTTGTCGCTGAGGTGGTACTTGTAATTCTACCCCTTGCCATTGGATTAATAATTTATTTGTTTGTAAAAAGGAACCTATTTCTCCACAAACAGGAACAGTGTTGCACCTCTCAGGGTACATTTGGGAAATGCAGCTCCGCCATGCCCTTATTCCTGAGAGTGTGGGGGCTTTCAGCTTCAGTGTTCTCCATGCTGGAGCTTTCCCTCCCGATCACGCCCCTCCTGTTCTTCTGTGGGTTTAACACGCTCATCACGACAGGGTTACGCCTCCCGTGTGCCATTGTGTCACTGGGGCGTGATTCTCTCTCTCTCACACGCACGTGCACACACAGACACACAGGCAGACATGCACACACGGACACGCACACGCAGACGTGCAGGCCCTAAACATAGCCCTGCGACATGGACTTAATGGCTTCCCAGTTGCTCCTCTTAATGTGTTTCCCGTGTTGCCGTGACATGGCGGCCGTGTACCCGTTTGAGAGCTGCGGGCGTGTCGCGGTCGACGTGCGTTTTATCTGCAATGGAGCGCAGTGCAGTGCAGTGCAGTGCAGTGCAGTGCGTCCAGCGGTCAGGCCCATATGCCGGGGCCCTGATACAGGGCTTCTCTGGAGCTGAGGTGTGCTTTTCACCCAGGGTTTGGGGACACGGGGAGCTGCGTCAGCAGGTTCCCCTCGTCTGAACCCTTTTCTGTTCCCTCCTGCGTTCTCTCCCTCTTTCTCAGACTCCTGCCGTTCTCGCACCGAATGCTGTTAGCGGGACGCTGACACTGGGAGTACTGGTGCTAGAGTACACCTCTTTGTTTTCACCAGCAACCAAATCTACAGATAGGCTAAAAAAAAAGCTTATCAAATAAAAGGTACCAAATTAAGATTAAGATTATGAAATTCTTTTTTTTTTTTTTTTTACTTGTTTGGAAACAGCAGCTGCTTAAATCACTTAAAGGTTGCCTGTTAAGGTATACAGGAAGATGGAGCTGTCTCTTCCTGGACCAGCAGTGTGGTTTTGAATCCGGATTGTACCCCTGGTTGACTGTGGCCGGTAGCCCCAGCAGGGTGACACCCGGCAGGCTCTAGCGTCACTCAGAGATGGGAGGGTCTTAGTCCGCTTCCCATTGTGCACTGGCACCCCCTACTGGTCATTCAGAGACCCACAAGTTCACCTGTTGCGCCGCGCAAGAAGTGTCTTCCTCTGACTCATGTCTGTGCGGGCGGCGGTTTGTGAACTGCAGCGTGACGTTGCGTGTTTCAGAAGTCAGCGCGCGCTTCTCTCTGCTCTCTCTACTCGACAGCGGAGGTTGCGATGAGCGTTGCAGTGTGAGCATTTCAAGTTACAAGTTGGGGTGAAAAAGGGTAAAAACACTAAAGCAACATCGTTTGTACTTTCCTGTTAATGGACTCTCCTCTCATGGCGATGAGCTCTCCCCATGTTATAGACTGATGAACTCATAATTCATACAGGGATCTCTTGGTTGTTCCTCAGCAGCTCAAATCCGAAAATGTCTACCGCCTCCGCGTCTCGTCCTCAGAATCTCCCACCTCAGTAAACCCAAATCCCTCCTTTACCTCAAAGTGAAAGAGTCGAGGACCGGAGCTATTTTGATGAATATCGCATAACCGCGCTCGTAAAAACCCAGCGCTTCCCGCTTCCTGTTAGCACAAACGTAGCGGCCGTTGTGCATGGCCTCTACGTTTATCTGTCCGCGGCCGGAGTAAATCACCGGCCTGTTATTCCGTACTTTGTTTCACAGTCGCCCTTATTCATGATTCAACAGTTGGAACGCCGGGATTTAGTGCCGCAGCGTTCCTCCCGGGAAACTTAATTTTCCTCTTAAGAAAGCCGGCTCTCCCTGCCTGGAAGCCTGACATATTTATCTCTCATATTTGCTGACCAACAGGGATTTATATTCCTTTTGTTCTCATATCTTTCTTTTTGACACTGTTTATCTAGACCCGCCCCCCCCCCCCAAAAAAAAAAAAGCTTTTGAAAAGACTCTTCAACCCCGCATAACAGATGTATTCTAATTTCTGCTATGACAGGTTTTAAATACCAGAGCTGTAAAGAGCCTAGTGCCTGTTTGACCTGATGCAGAATTTACTCCAGCAATGCATAATGCCACACAGACGCACACACATACACGTATGCACACACACACACAGATGCACATACACACACACACAAACACACCACACACATATGCACACACACACAGGCTGACAGACATACACAGACACACACACACACACATTTTTGCTCTGACAGGTTTTAAATATCAGAGCTGTAAAGAGCCAAGTGCCTGGTTGACCTGATACAGAATTTATTCCACTAATGCAAAATGCTTTTCTGGGCACACACAGACGCACACACACACGGACTGGCAGACATACAGTACACACACACATGTACACACAGACTGGCAGACATACAGTACACATATATACACACAGACACACAAGAGCACATGCACACCCAGACACACACATAATCACACACGCAGACGCCCATGCACACACACATACACACAAACACACATACACACACACACACACACAGATGCACATACATACACACACACAAACACACCACACACATATGCACATACACACACACGCACGCAGATGCACACTCACACACACACATACAAACAGTCGCACACCCACGCACAGGGGCACACATACACAGTTCTATTTATTCAGCCCCTGGGGGGGGGCAGCCTGTTCCCCTGGGCAGTGGCACTTAATCCTAGGTCTGGAAGATCTCCTAATGACTGTATTGAATCAATTAGCTGCCTAATTGGTCTGAAATAAAGACACAGTTTCCTCATCATCACCCATTAATGATGTCACTGTAGGGTCTGGTTACCGCGGACCGGCGTGAGCTGTTTGTGTGCCTCAGCCGCGCAATCCAATATGGCCGCCTGCGCCCCTGTCCGTGGTGCACCTGCACCCGCCACGTGCCGTGAGTTATATCTCCAGCTGGACCTCTCTGCCCCCTCCTGCCTATAATCGTGTTTGTCTGTAAATAACGTCGCAGTAATGCGGCCCACCTCCTGCGCGGTGGCTTGCCAGCTTATAATGGAAAACCTGATATTTCTTCTTTTGCCTTTTTTTTTCCCGTGTGTGGGAGAGATCTGAGAGAGGCGCAGCTGACTGCACACAGGGAGGAGGGAGTCGGGAGCTGCCGGGTGGCTCGTCCTATTAAGGCGCTTCACGCAGGACGGCCGCCGCCGGCTGGCATCAAACCCGGATTCTCCCGGTGCGGGTTGTTAGCGGCAACACCGCAGGGCGGCGCGTAATTGGCTGCAGCCACGCGGTGCTCGTCGGCACCCCCTGCCGGTCGCTCTGTTGACCTCGCGGTGGACTCGCTGGGGTTTGTACGCGAGTTGTTGTCTTCCTCTGACTCAGGTCTGAGCAAGCTTAATTCGCGGACCGCGGCGTGAGAAGAAGCAGCGGTTTGATATCACGCTGCAGAGGACAGCATGTTTTTTTTTTGTCTGTTGTTCAGTTTGTGTTTTTTTGTTTCCTCGGGTAAGCTGAAAAGTCTGTGAAAGAGACTTTTTCGCCTAGTTTGGAGTCAGCGCATAACGTACTTTACGCCGATTAATTCTGAATAGGCTGAATTGAATGAACTGGGTGTTCGTTAAGGTGGGATTGGAGCAGATTTATCGGACCTGAGGATACAAACAGACCAATGAGATCATCCCGTTATTGCTGTCTGGAAATTAATGTTTTCTTCAATCAGTACTGTCAGGTTAAAGCTTATTACAGATGGATCTTTTAAAATGACTTAAAGTGGCTTGTCTACAAAGTTGTGCAAAAGGCAAAAGGCAAAATAAAAATGTTGAATGCTAATGAATAAAAAATGCGTAAGATTCAAACTTAATCATTATTTTTTAGATTTGTTATGCTACAGTAAATTGACAGAAAGGGCGCATTGCATACCTGACTCCTAAACTTGCATCAGTTCTGGGGAGGCGGGGTGGGGGGGTAACTTCCTTTTCCGCTTCTCCGGTTAGTCGGAAATCTTCAAATCCCTCCCGTATTGTCTGCAGGCGCTCTGGGTTCGTACTGGGCTTATTTTCAAAGTGCGCAAAACTCCTCTCTGAATACAAACGGCTCAATTAATATTGAAATCCGGGAGGGATTACTTTAATATGTCAAGAGACTTCCCAAATTAGCCTCGCCTGAGTCAGATACGGCTCCCCACTCTGCAGACCAGCTTAAGTAAAGATTGTTACATAAACGTAAAATGGATGCTTTTAGTTTTGGCTAGGTGTTTCCGACTGACCTGTAGGTAATATACGGACCGGATCAGGGTGTATTCTTAGAGGAATTTGGATTGTCATGCACATTACAAAATTGTTTCACTGTTTTGTCATGGGCGGCGGCAGTGGGTAGCAGTACCGCCTCACAGCAAGGAGGTCCTGGGTTCGAATCCCGGTTGGCCAGGGCCTCTCTGTGTGGAGTTTGCATGGTTGCGTGGGTTTCCTCCGGGTACTCCGGTTTCCTCCCACAGTCCAAAGACATGCAGGTTAGGCTGATTGGAGAGTCTATGAGTGTGTGAGTGAATGGTGTGTGTGCCCTGCGATGGACTGGCAACCTGTCCAGGGTGTTTTCCTGCCTTTCGCCAAATGTATGCTGGGATAGGCTCCAGCCCCCCTGCGACCCTGTTCAGGATAAGCAGGTTAAGATAATGGATGGATGGATGTTTTGTCATGTGGGTCATGGAAGTTAGATGTCATGTGATATATTCAGGTACAAAACCCCAGAAATATAACGCACATTTTGCAGGGGTACACATGAATTGCCTCCATGAATATTGATGTTGCTTAGTTAGACAAAGTCATCTCCAAATTCAAAATGCTTTATCGCCCATGGATTATTACATAAATCGTAAAATTAGCTTCTGGTTTATATTGTTGCACAGTGTGAAGCACAATTATTGTTACGTACGTACAAAACTTTATCTGACAAATACAATTTTTTCATCAACATTAGGCTATTCAACAGCCAGAAAATACAGTACATACAGGCACACACACACTTCTGCTGTTTAGGGTAGATGGTAGAGATTACATTAATGATCATTACATTACCATGACATTACATTATTTATTTAACAGACACCCATACCCAGAGCGACTTACAGTGTAGAATAAATATAAATAAAGGCATTCAATTTATTAATATGAGCAATAGCCCCAGACCTTGCTAACAACAGTCCAGGATCAGCAAGTAAAGATGCAACATCACTAAAGCACTAGTGCAAATTAACTGTGCTAACCAAGAACTAAAGCATGAATGTTAAGTTCATACGAACATAAAACGTGAAACTAATAGATTTTTCCGTAAGCGGGAAATCTTGAAATGATAGCCCAACAGTAAAGGTCAAATGGAGAATCCGATCATCAAAATTTGAATCGGATTACTATTCTGCTGCTTACTGGCAGAGATCTGGCAGTTGAACGCAGCCAACTGACAACCTTTGCCAGTTTTGTTTTGCGTTTTGCTGAATATTTGCCAAACCAAGACCTCAAAGCTACATTTGTGCTGACCCACCTTGGCCAATGGGCAACTGCTCCTTAAGCGAACGGAAGACGCTTTCAGCAGCAGACTTCAGTCAAGAGACCCGGGCTAATGGTACTCTGAACAACCTCAGTTCCATATGGTAATTAGATTCAGCAAATCAAGCATAACTAGGTATGTTTACCCTTTGAAATAGCATCGCTGCGAAAATGTATTTTACAAAGGCTCGTTCATGTATCGCTGGTTATATTCACACTAACAAATAAGCAAACAAACATAAATTAACATCTGGTGCAGTTGGCATAATTCACCTCAGACTTGCTGCTGTGGTTTTGCCGATGAAAGATGAAAAAAGTACCGGGGTTTCCTCCATTTTAAAGATGTTGTGGAGTCAGTTGCACTTGAGCTGTAAGTGAGAATGCATTTGCTTAGTCCAAGCTGAGTAATTTAATACTATTGTCTTCTACCGAGAGATGGGGACTGTCTATACTGATGCTAGAATGCTCATTTGTCCTGACAATTGCAGTGCATTGAGTTTCCACTTTTTGACTTGACGTACCAGGGCACAAATAGCGAGGGAAGGTATCTATTTTTTATTTGCCAGGCTCCTACAAAAATGAAATGTCTTTAAACCAAACGTTGAAATAATGTCAATATCCCTTTTCAGGACTTCATAGCGGCAAACTTTAATGGTAAACCTTGCGGCTTTATGCTGCAGCCAATATGCCTCTATTAGGCACAGTGGAGATGGCAGTGTCACTGAATGTAGCTATCCCACAAACCTCGTCATGTTTATCAGTACAACGTTAGCTGTGATCTTTTAGTTTAGTAGCTAACAAGAGGAAAAGTACAAAAAGACGGCATATTTAAGCTAGTATGAGCTAACTAGCTAAGCATTATCTAAAGAGGTGATAGAACTTTAAGTCTCAAAATAAGACTAAAATACTTTTTACTATACTTTTTTGGGTTTTGCAGTGTGTTAAATTGTATACATTTTACATTTTGTCTTGGCATATAACTAACAGGAGTGCTTTGCATTTCTAAGTTTGCCTACTGGGCATAGTAAAGTCTTGCGTGACTCCTAACTTATTTCCCTTCGTTTGATTCTAACCAAGCCAAACGCATTGACCTTGCATTACCTAATGGCTTTGAGTCTGTTCATATTTTACAGTAATCTGATTGTAGCTTCAGTATTTTTTTATCTGAACATGAGTTTAAAGGGTCCAGCCAACGAGATTATTTTAGACCTTGAAATGTCCTAGTGATGGATGACAAGTGTGTGCTGACATCTTCTCTTGGGCTTATTGAGCAGCCCTCCGCTTCAGCTGTTGCCAAAGCCACCATTTTAAGTTAGGGGTATTCTAAATGATGAACATTGAACAAATTAGTGGTATAATTTAGGCCGTTTAAAGAATTAGAGCCGTCCTTTGCGACAATGTTGTAAGAATACAACGTAGCTCTGTACTTATTGACGTAGGCTGTGAATTCGGGGCTAGCTGCCTGTACCCAGTCCGTGACATTGACTCAAATCTCTGGTGTTGCAATCATCGCCCGCCATGTGAAGGCTCGTAATCACCGTGGTAACATGTGCTGAATTACTGTTCTTACCCGGCCTCTAATGATGATAACGGGTTATTCCAATGCCGCGCAGAAATTGGCTTGGCATGGAATGAAGACGTCCGGGCAAAGTGTGAATCGCCATGGCAACATGATTAAAAAATTTTTTTTTTTATTAGTTACTTAAATGAAAGGGAAAATAAAATAAAATGGAACCTCACACTGAGAGTGTGGACACAGTCGCGGCTCCTTGAGGTTTGTGTTCCTGATGCGTGTTGAGGGGCGTTATAAATAACCCAGTCTGCGTCAGGGACAACTGGGGGAGGAATCCTTCAGTTGGGTCATGCTTGTTTTTGTCCCCCCCACCCCCCGCCCCACTAACTATCACCCAACCCCCCCTGCTCTACACTAGACTGCAAAAAATATATATAATTTACCACAGAGGTGCAAAGAATTTCATGGTATGTGCGTTGAAAGGGTCATACGGTGGCACACACACACACACGCACACGCACACATGTTGGGGACAGCTTTAATTGAAGAGTGATTTATTTGCACATAGTGGTGTTGCATTTCGCCAATGTGGCTGAAAGCTAATTTAATGCAGGTTCAGTGACTGTTGACAGTAAATGCCTGATTCATGGGCACCACCCGAAGGGCTGACCCCTGATGAGAGTGGTCCACCAGAGCCATGGTTCCCTCCATGTCATATACACTCAGGGAGGGAGTGCGTGTGGGTGCGTTTAGGGGTGTGACCCGGAAGTACATCGTGCCACAACCACCCCTGCTGTGTGAGGTGTGCTGCCCTGGAGAGCTGTGATTGGCCAGGGGGGGGTGGTGCTGCGTCTCGCCCAGGTCATAGGGGGCTGAAACTTTACACACTCAGAAATAAAGGTATGAAAAGTGCCTAAAAAGCTACAAATGTGTGTTGCTTGGGTGGTATCCTATAGATACATCACAAATTATACCCCTGGCCAAATAAAATTGAAAAAGCGATAAATAATTGACGTTTTTTCTTGGAAAACATACTCATGTGTACCCAAAGACAACATTACTGTACTTCCAGGGTACATTGGGGGAAATTTGATCCTCGAAGAGCAGAAATGAACCTCCACTGTCCCTCTATTCGCGAGCGTAGGGTCCAGGAGGCCCGCATCAGAAGGGCAGCTGACACGTCTGCCAAAATCTCCCTTCGCGGAGATAGCAGAGTAGCAGTACAGTACAAATTACACCAGCCAGACGCGGTCCCGCCCACCCCCCATCTGCTCCGCGCCCACGCTCCGCGCCGGGACGGGGTGTCACAGCAAATATAACGGACGGAGTGCGGAGGGACGCAGACAGGGGGGGGCCACAGCGGAGGGACATGACCGTCACTGAGCCAATGACAGGGGCCCGGCTGACGTCACGGCCCCGTTGAACACGCGCGGAACGCTGCGCGGAGATTGTTGTCTGGTTACCGTTTCCATGGAGGCGTGCTGTCAGGCGGGCCCGAGGTGTAATGGATTTAAATTGAACTGTTGAATTTCGAGCCTGGAGGAGCAGGGAGGGGAGGGGGGCGGGGGGGGGGGGGGGGGGAGAAGAGGGAGGGAGAGAGAGGGAGGGAGAAAAAGAGAAGGAGAAAGAAAGGGAGGGATGGAGAGATAGAGAGAGAAAAAGATGCAGGCAGAGAGGTACAGAGAGACAGGAAGAATTTGACAGTGTGTGGAGGGAGTGTGGGGAGTGAGAGAGAGACAGGGAGCGGGAGAATGAGAGAGAGGTAGAGGTAGAGGGGGAGGAGAGGAGTGTTTCTGCTGTGAAGGCCTCTCGCTGCTCGCGGATGAGCTCTGGAAGCGGTAATTGCTGATGAGAGCTGTGTGTGGGCTTCCTCACCCATACACTTACCGCACGTCCCCCCCTGCGTGCCTCGGCGCTCACACACACACCGCCCGCGAAAACGTGCTGCCGGGAGAGAGAGACAGCTCTCCAGGGCATCACGCCAACCCCCCCCTCCCCCCCACATCACCACCACCCTCCGTGATTAGCATCCATACCAGACTCATTTCTCCAGTGTCTCTCTTCCCCCTCTTTGGCACACCTGTGCGACTGCCCTCGTGCCGGCTCTGAGCGATGGCCCTCGGCGATAACCCTCAGCCCTCATGTTGTTTCTCCCCTTGCGTTGAAGAGCGCGCATCCTGCGTTGGCCATTTAGCAATGAACTCTGGGTAAATACCTCGCCACTGACATTGTAAGGCACGTGAGGTGGCTCAGGGCTGGTGTGATTAACCCTTTGTATATTGTTTTTTTACATTTTTTTATGTTAAAGTGTTCTAGAACTCCGCTGCTTTCAATCACCAGTAGTGATTGTGACGTCAGCCTCGGAATTTCTGAACACGGGAACATTCTAATCACACGTTTATGACCTCACACCTTAAAGGGTTAACCTCGTGCAGACGGAACGGAGATCTCACCGGAGGTGTTAAAATGGTCGCCTGGAACAGTGGCATATGGACCCATTTTCAGAGGTGAGGGGGGTGGTTTTGGCAAAGACCACGAGGCCCACGGCTTCCTCAGCAGTGACCTGGAGGTCAGACAGCTGGAACAGAGGGTCCTACCATAAGCACTGAGGCATGCCCAAACCCTGGAGAAGGTTCTTTTTAATAACTCACTCACCTGGAGAAATCTCAGTCTCATACACAAAGAAAAACCTTGTTCACTTCAAAACAAGAATAGAATATAAATATATATTAATTCTCTTATTATTTTTATGTTTTGATTTTGTTGAATCATCAAGAAATATTACATTATTGACTATTCATTCTAGTAGATAGGTGTGCATAATAACACAATTGTGTCAATTTTTATTATTACATAGTTGCCCAAGATATTTACCCCCCCATTCGCAAGTCCAGTTCGGCAGCAGTTGAACACGGACGGTCGTCTCGTGCAATTGGGAGGGCTTTTTTCCCAGACTGAACACCTTTAAATCCTGTGACGCATTATTCATTATTACAGTATCCCGTTCCATAGACGTTCCGCGCCGAGCTCAATTATCACCCCTCTTTACAGCACGGGGCGTCCCGCTGCCAGAGACATAGATAACGGGCAAACATGAAATCAATAACATTCTCACACGGGACAACCCCACATACATCATACACACTTCGCCTCCGCTTCAGCCTCTTTCAAATACAGTTTCCTAATGACGACCAATAGGCTTTAACCGGAGTGCGATTAGCCTTCTGCTCTGACAGCTGCTGATGTCTGCGTTTTTTTCTTCTTCTTTTTTTTATCACCCATGCATAATGTAGATATTCGAATAGCCGTAAAACACGCATCTGACAAACAGTTCGGAATGTAAGTTTGGATCGCCTACGAAATACGGTCAAGGCGCTTTTTTTATCAAGCCGCACTGTAAATCTTGGGCATGAAAATAACGTATTTCAGGTACATTCTGGAGTTGACTCATTTCCCTCTAAGGGTTCATATCAATATCTGATAGAGCTGATTTAACATCTCTGTTGTGCGCCTGTATTATGTACAAAGAAATACAGAAACCTAGTGCAAACGAGCACTGAACGACCCTGAATAAAGACAATGTAAGAGGCACAATCATAAAGATGGTAAAGGCATAAGAATGAAAATGATCAGCAAATGTGATTACATGAAATTAATATAATTATTTGATACAATCACTAATGGAAGTTATAATTGCATTATTTGCGTCACGTTCGCATTGTGTGTGTAAGCTGAGAAGTTCTGGGAGACACAGGAAGCAGCGTTTCCTGGTCCTCCTTCCTGTCATCTCAAATTCGGAAGAACTCGATGCCGGGGCGATGAAGGACGATGTTATATTGTGATCCCGTCCACATGAAAATACTGTGTTTGCTCCAGTGTCTGAATCACTCTGTGTAAGTGTGCTATAGAATGAGAGGTCACTGCAGTGTTGCAATGCAGAAGGAATCTTTCCTCCGGGTACTCCGGTTTCCTCCCGCAGTCCAAAGACATGCAGGTCAGGCTGACTGGAGAGTCTGGTAGGTATGAGTGTGTGAGTGAATGGTGCGTGTGCCCTGCGGTGGACTGGCGACCTGTCCAGGGTGTATTCCTGCCTTTCGCCCAATGTATGCTGGGATAGGCTCCAGCCCCCCTGCGACCCTGTTCAGGATAGGCGGGTTAGGATAATGAATGAATGAATGGATGAATGAATTTGATGCAAAGGGACAGTAATGCTTTAAGCAGTGTATCACGCGAGATAAGAACAGAGTATATTTGAAACAATATTTCATTGAAACTCCGTGCAAATTTGTAACTCCATTGTCTCCATTAATAAAATTTTTAAAAAAAGCGTATTTCTGTAAATAGCAATAGTCCCTCATCTTCAGTCATGCATTTCAGTCAAGACTTACACATTTAATTTCCCTCGGAGATGGCCAACTGCATCTTGGAGTACCTGCACCTCTCGCTGAAATCTTGATAGCGTGATAGAGAGGGCTGTCAGCTCTGCTAGGAAAAGATAGATCGAGGAGAGGGAGAGAGAACGAGGCTCCGAGAGGCGGATTTTTTAATTCATTAGTGATGACTGACAGATTAATTTATAGGCCGAAACATGGCAGATTAAAAGCTACATATGTCAACAGACAGTGCGATTACGGAGATATCCAGATATGTAGGGGGTAAGGTAATAGCAGTGCCTGTGCTGTGGAGGCTGGGCCCCATGTTATCGTACCCTGGGCAGCCCGTCCGGCCCTGAGAGGGGTCTGCGCCGCTGTTGGCTTTGGCTACAGCGCAGGGTACGGAGAATGGCGCGGAAGACAAAGGCGGTGCTTCTGGAAAAAATAAAATGAAATAAAACATGGCGTTCTTGCCAAACACTCAATTAGTCACAGGAACAAAGGCGGCCTACCCATGATGCCCCTCCGCCTCGGTCGACGGTCGTCATGGCGCTCTGCGGCTCTCTCCGACGCCGGCCTTTGCCCTCTGTGTGAGACGCTCTTCAGCGGAGACCTGACCTCAGGCTGGGGTTACAGGGGCAGCGCAGTCCATGCAGATGGTCCTGTGCCTCACCTGTGTGTGTGTGTGTGTGTGTGTGTTTGTGTTTGAGTTTACGTGTGTGCATGTGTGTGTGTGTTTTTGTGTTTGTGAGTATGTATGTGTGTGTGTGCTTTTGTGTTTGTGTGTATTTGTGTGTGTGTGTGTATGTATGTTTGTGTGTGTGTGTGTGTATGTGTGTGCGTGTGTGTATGTGTGTGCGTGTGTGTGTGTGTGTGTATGTGTGCGCGTGTTTACAGCAGGTTGTTTTGTGGAGTGTGACTCATTGTCCTGGTCTGTGAAGGGACGGGACTTGGATGAGTGAGAGGAGATAAACAGGCCGCCTCCTGTTCCCTCAAACTCCCCTCTTCACATTCCATCCACACACAGTGGCTCCTGGCATAGAAACCCCCCCAAAGAAACCATAAAACCTGGCAACCAGCAACGACCAGCCACAACAGCAGTAATAACATTCATAACCACAATCAGGGTGCTAATGAGGACCAGAGACGACATGATAGAGGAGCGAGAGAGACCATGTGACTCCCATCCTCGCCGCGCAGAACAGCAGATTGAAAAATACTTTCTTTGTAATGAGACATATCTGATTAGTCTGCGAGAGCGAGCGCGCACCGCCGATGATTATCGTTAGCATTGAAATCCCTCTCCAATTAGATCCCTTTGGTTAATTTCCTGCAGCGATTGTACCGTTGTACAAATGAAAGCCCTGTAGATTTGGTGGGGGGGATATCTCGGAGGGAGAGACATCCGTTAAAATTAGGCGGCGTGTCTGTCTGGTCGGCGCTCTTGGTGGCGCGTGGAGGATGACATATTGTTATTGCGAGGCTGCCGATGGACGAACGTTATCCTCACAGCTGCGTTTTAAATCAGCGCCGGTTTCCGAGCAGCACGGCTTAAATAGTAATAATCGTAACCAAGCGAGTGGGCCGCGGCAATTAATGCCGCTTTTCTAATGATGATTAACGGGACGATTTGCGTGATTTAGAAGGTCTGAAAACTTGTATTGTTGTGGGTGGGACGTGGGATTGAAACGGTTACCCTTTTGTCGTGGCGAGGGTATTTTGAACGATGGTCCATGTTAGCAAATGAATGATTGCTTATAGAATATAACCCGTTTTCCATTTTGTTTTGACATTGGCACTTGCTTTGGGCTCAGTTGGATGTCAGTTGTCTACTTTCACCAAATGGCGATCAGAGATAGTTTATACTTCTTCCTGAATATTTGGGACAAGGCTGGTGCAGGCTGGAGCCAATGCCAGCTCAGCTGGGAATTGATGATCACTGTTGTGTTCTGTTCAGTTTCACCAAGGGGTGGCATTGGATGTCACTTGGAATGCCGGAGTCTGTCCGGACTTATATGGTGTCTGAGCTTTCTTCAACAGTCCAAGGCACCAGGCTGTGTGTGTGTGTGTGTGTGTGTGTGTGTGTGTGTGTGTGCGCGCGTGTGCATGCGTGCACGTGTGTACGTGCGTGTGTGTTCATGCGTGCACGTGTGCCTGCGTGTGTGTGCGTGCATGCGCGCGTGCGTGTGTGTGTGCGTGCATGTGCGTGCGTGCATGTTTCTGTGTGCTTGTGTGTGCATGTGTGTGTGCATGCAATCATGCGTGTGTACGTGCGTGCGTGTGCGTGTGTGTGTGTGTGAGTGACAGCTGCTGGGCTAAACACTCAGTCAGTCATGTAGGGTCACCGCCATCCCTGGGCCTCAAGTAAAGAAAATTGACAGATGTTGTGATTGTACAGTATTGTCATTTATGTGGCTCCACGATTGTGTCTGCCAGCCCCCCCCCCCCCCCCCCCCATCCCCATGATTGTGTTCGCCCTCCCCCTCCTCATAACCTCAAACCAACCCCCTGCAAAAGTGACTTTTACAAGCATTTTAGAGTTGTAGTAAGACTTAAGTTTTTTTTTCTCTCTCTCTCAAGTAGAAAATGTGAGCTTGTTTTAAGTTATTGTTTGATTTTTTTTATTGTTTGAACTTTTTAAAAATTTTATTCCATTGGCAAATCTTGTGATGAGATTTGCTTGACAAGTGGAATTTTTTGATTCCATTGGCAAAACAATGAGCCAAACTGTCTTACCCCATTGGTAATATTTTCATCTTGTTTAGCCAAAAAGTAAAATAAATTAGATTAGACTAAAATAATTGTTTTGGGGGTTTTGCGGTGCCCCCTCTGGTCCGTGATCGGTGTTTTGTCCAGCGATGGAAGCGTCCTCGACTCTCCCTTCCTGTAATTATCGCCCTCGGTTTTTACCGCCAACATCGACCGAATCAACGTATTCACACACCTTTTCAGCTCTGACCTCTGACCTCTGCTTGCATACCAGCAGAAGGCCAGGGACCGTGACATCATCAGGCTGAGCCACCAACGGTCGGCACGGCAATAAAAGATCACGGAAAAGTCACCCAGAACCTAAAATAACAGAGACAGATTTGTATATTTATTGTATACATTCATACACAGTATATGTACATGTGTACAGACCTGGGGCCCTCAACTGTCATTGGTCTCTCTCTCTCTCTCTCTCTCTCTCTCTCTCTCTCTCTCTCTCTCTTTCTCTTTCTCTCCACTCGTGCCGATTCCCTTCATCTAATCATCTGCTTCGCTGGTGGAGTTTAACACCCCTCTCCCGCCCTCTCGCACCCTGTCCTATCCCCCCCCCGCCCCCCCCTCTCTCCTCGATGTTGCGTGGTTGAGACTCCCACTTGATTGAGGACACAGAGACGCTTATCTTCCTGACACCTGGTTTTTGCCCATTAAGCATACCCAATTAGATCAGATAATGAGATAATGGCTTAATCCACTTAACGTCTTTAATGACCGGAAACATTTTAGACTATTAAACAAAAGCAAGAACCGGAGGTTTGCCTTAATTTGGTACTCCCCCTCCCTGTGGTGCGGAATCCAGTCCGTGTTTTAGAGATGGCCGTCTGTTCTACAAAAGGAGTTCAGTCCGTGTTTCAGACATGGCCCTCTGTTCTACAAAAGGGGTCCAGTCCGTGTTTTAGACATGGCCCTCTGTTCTACAAAAGGAGTCCAGTCCGTGTTTTAGACATGGCCGTCTATTCTACAAAAGGAGTCAAGTCCATGTTTTAGACATGGCCCTCTGTTCTACAAAAGGAGTCCAGTCCATGTTTTAGACATGGCCCTCTGTTCTACAAACGGGGTCCAGTCCATGTTTTAGACATGGCCCTCTGTTCTACAAACGGGGTCCAGTCCATGTTTTAGACATGGCCCTCTGTTCTACAAAAGGAGTCCAGTCCATGTTTTAGACATGGCCCTCTGTTCTACAAACGGGGTCCAGTCCATGTTTTAGACATGGCCCTCTGTTCTACAAACGGGGTCCAGTCCATGTTTTAGACATGGCCCTTATCCCAAGGACCAGGCTTAGCTTGTTGAACTGTGTGAATGAGCTGATGTGTCACAGGCTGTGTTTGAAACCGCACACTAGCATACGACTCATACTAAATTTCAGGCTGATTTCCATTGAAATGTTACGAGCAGTATGCTAAGTATGCTAAGTGGTTTCAAACGAAGCCAATGCATCATGTAACATAGTGCTAGAGTGTTGCATTCTGGATCCTGATTCTGATTGGGTGGATCGGGATCACATGATCCCACCTGACTCCAGATACTGGGACATAGGTAGATGTTAGTGTGGGCTCTGTGGGTGTCACACTAATAGAAAACATCATATTTGTTGTTTCTAAACACATTTTTAATTGATGCATTGCATGCCAGTTAAAACTGATGAGTAATTTATAAATTAAAAAAAACAGATGGCTTCAGCTTTCTGCATAACTTTGCAAATACACATAGCAGAACGGTAAGCCACGTACAGTAGAAACAGAGATTAGTGGTATTAAAAGTTAAACCAGACATTTGTAAGTTTGTTGGATTCCATATAATTTTCAAAAATCGTACAAAGGACATTTGATGAAAGAACCACCATATGCCAGTACAGCCACAGTTCCTCTGTATAATGGAATTTCATGCATTTGGAAAAATTGCTGATTATCAATCATTTCAAGGCAAGACGTGAAACATTGTCATTGTGTTGTGATTATATCCGGATTACACTGTGACCCCAGTATTGTAATACTGATCGTATTACGAGAGTTATGCCAAGTGATCCCTCATTAGTCGAACATAGTGCTCCTAATTCAAAAAAAGGCTTACAAAGCATTTTCTGCGAAAGACAAAATGGGTGTGCGGTCCATAGTTATCAAAAGGATGGGTTTTTCACTCTGGTTTTCACAACACTCCTTCTGAGACCGTACTTTCAGTGTGTCCTGCTGGCTCTGGTATGCCCCCCCCCCCCCCCCCCCCCCCCCCCTCCTCAATCTCGCCATGGAATCCCCAGGTTCAAAGACAGCTTCCTGGAATCCTAAACAGCCAATCAGTATCCAGCAGTGGACCGCTGCAGAGTCTGACTGCTGACGATGATCGGCTCTGATGTCATCTCATTGTTCTCTCTCTCTGTATGTACGACTGACTTTTCTTTTTTCTTTCTCATTCCTCCCCTCATCCTCCTCTTCGCTTTCCTCTGATCAACACTGCTCTGTCTTTCTCTCTCTCTCGCTCCGTCTCTCTCTTTCTGTCTGTCCGTCTGTCTCTCTCACTCTGTCTCTGTCTGTCACACTCTTTCTCTCTCTCCCTCTCTCTATCTCTCACTGTCTCTGTCATGCTCTTTCTCTCTCCCTCTCTCTGTCTATCTCTCTCACTCTGTCTCTGTCTGTTACACTCTCTATCTCTCCCTCCCTCCCTCTCTCTTTCTTTCTCTCCCTCCCTACCTCCTGCTCTCCTTTGTCTTTTTCCACAGCTCTGTTGTTAGCAGAAGGTAAGACACCATCTCTGCCGTCCTTCTCTTCTTCTCCTGGCCCTTCACATTGCATTGCATTCATTTTCTCTTTTTTTGTGAGGGTGGGGGTTGTTGGGGCGGGGCGGGTTGGGCACTTGCCTGTTGAGCACGGCGTGGTGTGGTCTCCCTTTTTACGTATCAGGTGTGCAGAGCTGCTCCAACGCTGCCCCTCAACGTACGATTGATTAACACCTTAATCTGTGGATCTATTCACAAGGAACGCGTGCGTTATGCTCTGCAGTCAAACACCAGGCACATGATCACAGAGATACAAACCTGCAGAATTTTCCGGGTTTTTCAGGATATTATCAGGATGTAAAAATGATGAAGGTTGGACTTGAAGATGGGCATCTTTCATACATGATAATGGGGTGCCTAAGGTGCATGACTGGGGCCCAGAAGGTTGGTGGTTCAAGCCCTGGTGTAGCCACGACACGATCCGCACAGCCCTTGAGCTTAACCCCACATTGCTCCAGGGAGGATTGTCCCCTGCTTAGTCTAACCAACTGTAAGTCACTTTGGATAAAAGCCTAAGCTAGATAACAACAAATTATTATTTATCATTACGTGCCAGAAGAAGGAAGAGCTACAGTCGTATGTAACGTGAATGAAATGACACGGATGTACAGTAATCGGAGAATGTGGAATAACTGTGTGCACATGTATGTGCGTGTGTGCACAGGTGGATGTAATATGTATGATAGTTAATGGGTGTGTAAATATTTGATAGCCTGCATCCAGTAGCCTGGAACGCAGTGTCTGTGGGGAGCGGTGGTGAGCAGGTGAAGCCCCCCCCCCACACACACACACACACACCCCAGGACATGACAGATTTATCTCCAAAACTGAAGTTAAAGAATAAGAGACGTTTATTCTTGACTCTCTTCCGGGTTTCTGATGACGCAGGCCAAACACGGGTTTGTTTGAGGTGTTGCTACAGTGAGAATCTCACCAGCATGCAGTGTGTGAAGATCTCCCCGTCTGAACTTTTGTGTGTTTTTTGGTTTGTTTTGGGTGTTTTTTTTTTTTTTTTTTTTTTTTTTTGCACAAGCATGCGAACGAGGCGCTAATTCCCACGTTTTGTAAACACGCCTGAGAGGACTACGGTTCCAGCGGGGGGAGCATCTGACGGCGGGGCGGACGAGATCGGTGGGGCCGGTGTACAAAGCTGCGCCTTCGTTATAACCACAGGATCAGAGGCTCACACTGAGCATGCTCAGATGGCAGAGAGACGCTTCACCAGTGGGGTTTTGTTCAGTGCCTCATAGTGGCTTCTGCACTGCCACCTAGTGGTGACAATGAGCCTTGCTCAACAATAACCTGACCTGCCCTATCACTGAAATCCATTTACTTCAGAACGCTCACTTAGTGCCACATATATTTTATATACTGACCAGATATTCTGCCTGTGTCTCTTTCTGTCCGTCCTTGTGCTGGAGGTGCTGTTTGAAGCAGTTCCAGCTCCTGTGAGATTGCCATGCCTGTGAATGTTCCTGGCGAACCTGCAGATCAGAACATCTCATCATTAGTAATGACAGAGACTGAATTTCTGCAGATAGCTGATTACTTGGTCAGCATGGCAGAGCTGATTATCAGGATAGTGCGAAGGTCATCTGTGGCAGAGTTGATTATCAGGCTAGTGTCTAGAGTATCTGTGGCAGAGCTGATACACAGAGTTGATGATCAAGCCATTGTGTAGAGTATCTGTGGAAGAGCTGATGCACAGAGTTGATTATCAGGCTAGTGTGTAGAGTATCTGTGGCAGAGCTGATGCACAGAGATGATTATCAGGCCAGTGTGTAGAGTATCTGTGGCAGAGCTGAGGCACAGAGTTGATGATCTAGCCAGTGTGTAGAGTATCTGTGGCAGAGCTGAGGCACAGAGTTGATGATCTAGCCAGTGTGTAGAGTATCTGTGGCAGAGCTGAGGCACAGAGTTGATGATCTAGCCAGTGTGTAGACTATCTGCGGCGGAGCTGATGCATGGGCCCGGCTGAGCTTCTTTCTGATTTATGAATTTGGCCTCTCTGTCTGTCCTTCGCAGACGTGCCAGACAGGAAGTTAACGGTGGAGGAGGAGGAAGCTAAGAGGATTGCAGAGATGGGCAAACCAGTGCTGGGAGAGCACTCCAAACTGGAGGTCATCATCGAGGAGTCCTACGAGTTCAAGGTGAGGAGTCAGCAGTGGAGACTCTTTATAAGTCCTCTGAAGTGTAATTGTCTGCACAGCAGAATATAATTTAAAAAATGTGTTCTGCTTATTCATATGTTTACTGTTGCTTCATTTTTTTGATGAAATCCTGAGTGTTAATGAAATCATGTTTGTCTGAAGTGTGTGTGAATATTTTTCTGTCATTTTGTGCTGTGATGACTGTGTGATCCGCAAACTCCCTGTTTGGTGATACAATCACGATGGAACAACCTCAGCGTTTCTTGTCTGTTTGTCTCTTCTCTCTCGCAGAACACAGTGGACAAGCTCATCAAGAAGACCAACCTGGCTCTGGTGGTGGGCACCAACTCCTGGAGGGAGCAGTTCATGGAGGCCATTACAGTCAGTGCAGGTATGAACCGGCAGTGCACTTTCTGGACAGCAGGGGGCAGCAGTCCGCCAAGGTTTCCCTGCATCAGGCCTCGCAAAGAAGGAAGTAATAACGGTGCATGATGTCATAACGGTAATAATGGATCGTTTTCGGCGCTCCTGCTCCTCCTGAAAGACTTTCAGCCGTCGTCCATTTGTGCTTTCTGCGCTACGGAGCTCCTGGAACACTAGCTTCCTTTCGTGTGCTGAAATATTAAATAAAATGGTGTATTTTATTTTTTATGAGCCCCGCTGAATTTTAAATCACATTACTCCTGACGGCAGTTGGCAGGGCTGCAGCTGGCTGCCCTAAGGTGGAAAATTCATGTGACCAGATAATATTTGGTGTCCTGTCAGGGTGTGTGCCTCTTTTTAAATTAGAATTGAGCTTTCCAAGAAAGGACAGATATTTGCTGGATGCTCTGTAAAATGTTGCGCTAATTCAGCCCTTACAGAGTTTATTTCAGCCCAATGTCATATCGTATGAACTCTGTTAGGGCTGAATGAACACTGGACATTTTACTGTGTACATTTCAGAGGAAAACTATTTTAGGGAAAGTTTAGTTTTGATTTAGAACAAAACTATTGTGGTTATTACTTTTGGTTGTTCAGAGTACCCAGAAATGTCACCTTTCACAGATTGTATCTCAGTCTCTTTGGGGCATGTTATCCTTCAGTATACTGTAAGGGTGAAGGGTTGTCATCATGTGTCATCTACAGGTGGAAAACAGAATAGTAATAATAATAATAATAATAATATTCTCTCTGTCTTCCCTGCTCATCCTGCTCAATTTCACCTTTATCACTCTATCGCTCTACACCTCCTCCCTCTTCCCTCAATCCTCTTCTCTGCGTCTCGCCCTCCGTCACCCCTCCCCACCTCTCTCTCTCTCTCTCTTCTTCTCTCCCTCTCTCTTGCTTTCCGCCATGCCCCCTCCCTTCCTGCCAGGAGACGAGGATGAGGAGGACTCGGGGGAAGAACGTCTGCCCTCCTGCTTCGACTACGTCATGCACTTCCTGACGGTGTTCTGGAAGGTCCTGTTCGCCTGCGTGCCGCCCACCGAGTACTGGAGCGGCTGGGCCTGCTTCACTGTGTCCATCATCATCATCGGCCTCCTGACGGCCGTCATCGGCGACCTGGCCTCCCACTTCGGCTGCACCATCGGCCTGAAGGACTCTGTCACCGCCGTGGTGTTCGTGGCCCTCGGCACCTCGGTCCCCGGTGAGTCTGCGAGAGTCCCTCCCTCCCTCCATCCCTCTGTCCCTCCCTTCCTCCCTCCCTACCTCCCTATCTCCCTCTGTCCCTCCCTTCCTCTCTCCCTACCTCCCTATCTCCCTCCCTCTGTCCATCCCTCCATCCCTCCCTCTGTCACTCCCTCTGTCCCTCCCTACCTCCCTATCTCCCTACCACCCTCTGTCCCTGCCTCTCTCTCTCCTTCCCTCCCTCCATCCCTCCCTCACTCTATCTCTCCCTACCTCCCTACCTCCCTCTGTCCCTCCCTCCATCCCTCCCTTCCTCCATCACTCCCTCCATCTCTCCCTCTGTCCCTACCTCTCTGTCTTCTGTCTGTCCCTACCTCCCTACCTTCCTCCCTCACTCTATCCTTACCTCCCTCCCTCACACTATCTCTCCCTACCTCCCTCTGTCCCTTCCTCCCTCACTCTATCTCTCCCTACCCCTCTTGCTCCCTCCCTCCCTCCCTCTATCTCTCCCTACCTCCCTCGCTCCTTCCCTCCCTCACTCTATCTCTCCCTACCTCCCTCCCTCTCTTGGGTCCCTCCCTACCTCCCTCACAAGAATTTAAATAATCTCTTTAGCATTGTGAACATTTGTACCAAGAACATTGGCACCCTTCAAAGAAATCTCAGTGAGTTCTACCTCCAGCAGACACTCTCCGAAAGTCACTGATGATTCCTAAGTCGTCCACTCTGAATTTCCCAGCTCCCATCAGGGAGATGCTTTCTGGTACCTCACCGCTGAACAAACCGGAGGAAAAACACATTTGTTCCAGAAGCAATCAGACTTTTAAATGAACACTGCCCAGGTCCCTTTTAAACACCGCTGCAGAGTACAAAGCAAGCTGCACTTTGCACTTTAAATTTGTGTCTGGTTTTTTTGTCTGCTGCCTGTACTGATGCAGTCTGAAGGTACTGAACGTTCTCTTGCATGTTATTTGCCCTTAAATTTCCCATGTGGAATAAAGAAATTTCTATTGTATCATATTGTCACCTGACTCCTCCAGCTACTGAGAAAGGCCAGTTTATAGACGTATGATTGGCCGGTGGATATCGATACAACGTCCCATTATCGCTCGACTTTGATTTTGAGCGCCGCCACTGAACGTGTAAACGATACGATAAGAACACATCGCCGCGCCGGACACAGGCCCAACTGCAAGCGCAAGATAAGGAAGCGAGTTGACGACACTTCGCCAAAGGGGAGAACGTTCTGTAATAAGGTTGTCATGACAACCGAGCCAGCCGTTGGGTCAAAGTTCAATTCTGCAGGAGAGTGAGCCGACTCCTCTAGCTGCTGAGATGCTCTTTATGCTCACGCGCGTGTATTTCACTGAGAAACACACAATAGAGAAACGCAGAAGTGAAATTTCATTATGGGGTATTCTCCAAACTCCCGGTAATGATGATGTCAGCGATTACCTGAGGGATCCATTTTGACACTTAAACTGGATGGGATGGGGGGATGGGGGGAGCCAGATTGGGCAGGGACACCTGGGAGCTCCCTGCTCTGTGCACTAAATACCGAGGGGTATTTGATGACTGTAATGAGTCAGGATCGTGGTTTGAGATCTATTTCTCTCTTGTTTCTGTCCTTACTCACCCTATTCTTCCTCCTCTCCTGTCCTTTCCTCCATCCCTTTCTGCATCCCTCGCTCTGTCCTTCTCTCTCCCTGTCTTCCCCCACTCTCTCCCTCTCTTCCTCTCTCCCACTCTCTCTCCCTGTCTCCCTCCTCCCTATCTCTCCCTCTCTCTTTCTCTCTCTCCCCTCTTTCTCCCCCCTTTCTCTCTCGCCCCGTCTCCCTCCTCCCTCTCTCTCCCCCTCTCCCTCTCCCTTTATCTGTCTCTCCCTTCTTTCTCCCCTCCCCTTTTCTCTCCCTCTGCCCTCCCTGTCTCTCCCTCTCTCTCCCCCCTCTCTCACTCTCTCCCTCTCTCTCCTCCCTCACTCTCTCCCTCTCTCCCTCCTCCCTCTCTCTCTCCCTCTCTCCCTCCTCCCTCACTCTCCCTCTCTCTCCCTCTCTCCCTCACTCTCTCTCTCCCTCTCTCTCTCTCCTCAGACACGTTCGCCAGCAAGGTGGCGGCGGTGCAGGACACGTACGCGGACGCCTCCATCGGCAACGTGACGGGCAGCAACGCGGTGAACGTGTTCCTGGGCATCGGCGTGGCGTGGTCGGTGGCCGCCATCTACTGGCAGATGCAGGGCAAGCCGTTCGTGGTGCCGGCCGGCTCCCTGGCCTTCTCCGTCACCCTCTTCACCATCTTCGCCTTCCTGGCGGTGTCGGTGCTGCTGTACCGCCGGCGGGCCCACATCGGCGGGGAGCTGGGCGGGCCCCGCGGACACAGACTGGCCACCAGCGCCTTCCTGTTCAGCCTCTGGCTGCTCTACATCCTCTTCTCCGGCCTGGAGGCCTATTGTCATATACAGGGCTTCTAGAGGCGTCCACAGACACAAAACACCAGTCCCAAGGTTCAAAGTACAACACAAGATATACAGCGAAAAAAAGGGTAGATTTTTTTCATTGTGGAATTTTTTCGGGGGTTGGAGGAGGGGGTGGGGGTGGGTGGGGGGGATGGTCGAGGGTTTAGACGGAAGGGTTGAGAACAGGGGGAGGAGAGGGGTGGGAGAGGAGGATAGAGCCTCTAAACCCAGCCTGCCTTCCTCCCTCCCTCCCTCCCTCCCTCTCTCCCTGAGAACACTCTTAAATTCCAAAGCCTACTCTTCAGAGTGGTGGAGCAGAGCTGGGTAGCAGGTGCAGGAGTGGGATGGCGGATGTTTCTGCCTTGCCGTGTCGGGGTGTGGCCTGGAGGCGGGTCGGGGCATGGCATGGCGGTGGGGGGGGGGGGGGGGGGATCTACTCAAACCCACGGGAGTTTGAAAGAAGAAAAATTGGTTACAAAAATGTGGGGTTAAAAATGGGTCTTGTCCGAGGAGAAAACAGTCCAAAACTCGAAAAAAGTTGGCGATATCAGAAGTCTATTTTTTTCTCAACATCTGACAAGAATGACTTTTTTAAAATGAAGTATTTTGGGAAAAAAAGGCAAAAAAAAAAACAACAAAAAGAGGTATCAAACAAAGAACTATTTTCTGAGCTGCATAAAGGATAAGAATAGTATTTCATCTGAAAACAACACACGACAAAATGGAAATATGCCGTCGAATGACAATTGAATGGACTTGGTTCATCGTCTTTAATTTTCGTTCTGTTTAGTTTCTCTAGGAACATTGCAGGGTTCTCGGAAGAGAGAAGAGGTCTCGGGCAAAATGTTACTCATCAAACAAATGACTAATAATACACGGGGAGAGAACGAAAAAAAAAAACGAACATTAACAAACTGCCCTGAACATTACTTCCTTTATATATCTATATATATTTCCATGATTTCTGTATATTTTGAATATTTGTTTCCGTGTGGTCATATACAACTTCGGTGATTGAGGGTTGCTGTGGCTTTGGGGGACGTGCCTGGGCTTATCTGTAGGGCAGGACGGGACGGGGGGGAAGGTGCACTCGTCCTCGAGAGGAGAGAGGCAGCGCGCATCCCCCTTCTGTATTTCTGAGAACTAAACTTCTCAGACAGCATCGCTTATTTACTCATTACTTTTTTCTCCTCTTCACAAAGGGAGTCGCGTCGGCTATTTATCGAGCGAGACGCCGTTTTTGACATTTTACATTCGCCGCAGAGGAGGATTCGGGAAGAACGACCGGTTTAGTGTGTGAAGGAGCGCTGCGCACGTTGACTCAGCGGGATACTTTATGAGTTTACGTCCAAAGTGGGCTTTTGCCAGCGCAGTTTGCGTCTGTACCCAGGCCGGCTGCACACACAGTTATATTTGTGGGGTTTGATTTTTAAATAGTAGTATGTACATCCATTCGTGTCCCTAAGACCGCTCCGTGGAGAACGCAGTGGATACTTAGATAAAATGCTGAGCTGGTCGTTGCAGCCACGGTCCCAGGTCGTGCGAGGGGGGTTGGGTGGGGTAGGTGAAGTGCAGCGTGGGTAAATTAGTTGGAAACAGGAGGCCGGGCAGTGACGGTAGGATGGAAAAGCCAAAGAGAAAATGGGGCACGAAAAAAGGCCAGGAAGATAAGCTCAGAGGGTGACCCTGAAGCTGCAGTGACACTCCGGCCCACAAGGGGGCGGTCTGTCCCCCGTGGTCCCTTTGACCTGGTTCCCGGCCGTCTTTTGGGAGCTCTGCTGTAAATACGTTCCCCCGGCCTTCCCTCTCAGAGCAGAAAGGAACTGGATGTCCCCCTTAGGGTGGGGATTACACCAGGTCATCGTCTTCAAAGTTTCTACTGACGTAGGTCTCGTGGGGGGGGGGGGGGGGATTAAAACCAAGGGAGGAGGAGGGTGAGGGGCTCACACAGTGGGACATATATGTACATATTTCAATATATGTGTTAACATACGAAAACAGCCATGTGAGTAAGAACAAATATGTGTGTGTGTGTGTGTGTGTGTGGATATGAATACCACGTCAGCATTTTTACCATAACCATAACCAAGTCCAGGTCTGTGTGCTTTTACGTAATGGAACAGTTGCCTCTTCACCCCTCCCTAATGGATGTCTTACAAAAAAAATGAGAAAAGGTATTTAAAATGTGTATCCAAGTGAAAACAAAAGGGCACCTTTGAAGCATTATTTTCTTAAGAAAACAAAACTATTAATATTTGTTATTGTTCAAGACGCCAGTCTTATCTTTTTTTGGGTGACTGAATTGTTCTATCTATTATTATTATTATTATTATTATTATTATTATTATTTTCACTTTAAGCTGTGGATTTGAGACAGGAGAGGACAGACATATAGATACAGGACGCACTGCCTTGCCTCGTGTGCTGAACTCGCAGACCAGTAATTCTGTTCCACCTGTGTGTGTGTGCGTATGCGTGTGTGTGTGTGTGCATGTACGTGTGTGTGTATGTGCATGTGTACTATGTACACAGATCTCACCACTCGGCTGCTCTGTCTATGCAGAGCATGCCTCCGCTTCCATCTTAGTCTTTTATTTTGAAACAAAGACAAATACAAAACACAACAGAGAAGGTAAATTAATGTAACATTACTGATCAAACTGACACTGCATATGCTATATTGTGTGTGTGTGCGTATGTGTGTGTGTGTGAGAGAGAGAGAGAGAGAGAGAGAGAGAGAGAACAGGTGCAGGGGACAAGGGTGTGAGTGTAAAGGGTTGAGAAATGGAATGACCTTAGCGATGAAAGGTTCAGTTCCCTTAAGCTGGCGGAGGTGATGAAACTGTTGACCATCATTTGACCGCCAAGTTTCAATGAAGTCTACATCACTATAGCCACTGAGAATGAACTTACTTTCACTAATGTTAGGAGTTGGGAAAAGGCATATATAAATTACAGCATCTTCCTAAAAACCTTTCTTCACTCACACAGAGTTGTTAAGATCATTTGCTTTCGTTCATAAATGTGTTCCAAAATATAAGTATAATACATATAAATGGAGTAAAAATGTGACAACAGGATATTGTATTTTGTCAACATTGTGTCAAGCTCATTTAAAGGACAAAAACATAAAAATATTTCCTGATTAGTTCGCCACAACCAGGGAGACTTTGTCACCATGACAACAGGTTTACCAATCTCGACTACAGTGTGCCCCCTGTGGATGTTGAAGGTATTGCATTCCAACTCACAATCCTGGAGTCATGACTGTACCTCCTTCCTGTGACAATGTGAAATGCTGCTCAGTCGACAGGATGCAGAATAGATCTGGATTAAGGGCTGGAGACACAGTGGAAAAAGTCAGACGGTACTCAGCATGGCCATCATCTGAAAACAATGTGTAATCCATAATTAAATTATTCCAGGCCCAACAGCTATTTGTGGAGTTGAGGGCATAGTTTAGAAGGTTTCTTCCCCCCAACACAAATATTTTGAATATACAGAATTTCTATTTATTTTCTTGGTGATTTTAATAAAAATGTGAACCTTAATTCTCACCAATGAGAATGAGTGACTGAGCTGTTTGCTGCTCAAAAGTGCTTCTCTGTGTCTGATTTTGTCCACAGAAGTCTACATTACACACACTGTACATAGTGTTATACAGTGTAGTCATGGATGTGTCTGTATAATTACAACGATATGTACTGGCAAAGTTGTTGGTTTATCAAGCTGATGAGAACTTGTATTCGAGAATATGGTGGGGTTGCCACGTTCTTATTTATATTTCAGCTATTCATAGGTATTTCTCTGTACATTCTGCAGCTACAGAGAAAATGTTAATTTTACAGAAATTTATCAGACTGACTGTAATTTATATAAAAAAAGAACTTTACTGTGCTTGGTTTATATTGACATTTCCAACCCTAGTACATTGATGTTATTGTTGGAGGTCAAGGAGTAGAGGTCAAAGGGCAGGACTTCCCTGCTACTTGAAGCTGGCGCGGTCACTGGAGAGAACCACAGTGTGTTCCTCTCCAGATTGCGTACGCGGTGTGTTCCGCTCCAGACTGCGTACGCGGGCTGTGTTTTCTTGTGTGGGGTCTACTGAAGTGGCATCCTCTTATCAGAGAATACTTGACAAAATCCTCAGTGATGAAATGCAATCTTATTGTTGGGGGTAACTACTGGTTAAAAATGCCTTTTCTTGTCATTTAAATTATGTTTAAAAAGAAGACTTAAACCCCTATTTTTAGTATTTATTTATTTATTTGTTTGTTCATTTATTTATTTATGTTTTTGCCATATTAGTCTTACCTCACATCTCTGGGTTGCAAACACGTGACTGACACAATTATCACACACCACAACCTACTCTCCATTTAATGTCACATAAACTACTTGGATTGTTAATTCATTTTATTTGTTTATTCATTTGTTTGTTTTTTACTCTTCACAACAGAAGGTATTCTTTTTATTTCAGGGAATTCTGCATGATATGAATCCTCATTTGTTTCATTTATGTCAATTTATTTATTTTTGACCTTTTGCCAATAAAAATAAAAAAGTATTTGAATAAATATAATTTGCAGATCTCTGATTAATGTTTTCACATTCAATGCAACTCTCTTTGTTCCACTATTTCAGTGTTTATGTATTGGGTAACTTGTTGGGAAGTTGGGAATTTCATATCTGCGGGAGTGTTTTTGGTTTATTCATTTTTTTAAATGGCTATGTCTGCTTTAGTCTACAGACTCAGAATATTCATGCATATTATCAGTGAAAATTTGCGTTTCATTTTTAAATTTCCTCCTGTCATAGCCTTTCATCCCCATCCTGATGGTGTCTACGTTATAGCTGTTTGACACTATAGCTTTGACTCGAATATCAACTAATACCAACATCCATTCTGCATAAAAACTAAATCCACTGATCAGCACGTCTCATATTTACCATTCTGCTACAACTGGAAGTTAAACACGCATGGCTTAGTTAAGCGTTTGGGAAGAAACCAACCTGCCTGTTCTGCTTCCACGAGGTCCGGACCATGTAACGTCATTTTATGAAATACGAAGGCAAATCAACTATCTGATCCTCTGCAAAATGGAGAAACTCTCTCGAATGGTTTGTGGATTTTCATTTGAACTTGTTTTTGAACGATAGGTCGGGATGCTAGTTTTGGCCAGCATACTGAATAATGAATCGATTGCACATCATTCAATTTCAATTTTATTTGTAGGCTATAGCGCTTTTCACAGAGGACTATCACAAAGATGCTTTACAGAGCGACAGAAGGGGAAAATAGCAGCCTTATGCCCACAGAGAGCATCAACAATCCTGAATACTATATTACAATGAAGCAGCCATGTGATGTACTGACTGGGTGAAACCAAATAAATACCATCAATTTGAGTATATTTGGTTTATCAGTAATGGATCGACATGTATTCAAGGGCAGCATTTATTTTAAAAGCATTAATTTCTGTTGGTCAATAATAACAAATAATTTAACATTAACTCGAGACAAAGTACAGTAAGCACTAATTGATCAGCTATCTCAATTCTTGACATGTGCCACTCAAAGGTCTCACTGCCGGAGAAGTGATTTGAGAAACGCTAAAGAACGACAATGGAACTATAGAACCAGAAAAAAATCTGATAAAATACGTTTTTCTTGTTATACACTTTGCCAAAAACAACACCATCAACCGACAAATGTAGTTACACCGATGCCTCCGGTTGACATTCCCTGTTGTCCAAACGTAAAGCTATAAACTGACCTAGCGAAGTGGGCCAAAGTGGGTGGAGTGACTAGGTCTGGAGATAAAGGTAAAACGAGCCGTGAATGATGCGACGGCACACCTATCAAATAGCGAGGATGGGTGATTCGTGGACCCGTTCAGCCACTAACACTAACACATGGGTGGGACCGCGTTGTGAGCGTTTTGAACTGTGGATGGAAGCAGGGCATGGTGAAAAGGCAATCCTGCAGTTTTCGTTGCCCGGAATCCAGTTCCTCTTCTATGCAGAGAATAGTCAAAACATGAAAGCGGTTATGCAGCACTGCCGTTCATAACGCGTAGGTAGGCTACGGGCTAGCCACTAGCCTCATCGTGGCAGCTGAAGCTGAGTTGCTAGGGTACTCCGACCCTAGCGGTCTGCGCCAGGTGTATGTGAGCCGCCAGGGTGATCTAGGCTGCCCTTATGGATCATTTCAATGGATGCCTTCAAACCCCCTTTTAATAACACATCGAGAACAGCCGGGTGCGTTTCCCAGCCGCCGAATGCAGAGAGGGAGGTTTCCTGCTGGCCAGCTCCACAGACCCCCGAGAATGGTACCGCGGCTGCCCCGGTTTCAGGACAAGCCGTCTCGGGGTACTGGACGGCTGTCTTCGACTACGATGCCAGTGCGGACGACGAGCTCAGCTTGCGCAAGGGGGACCTGGTGGAAGTCCTATCGAAAGATTCGCTTGTGTCGGGAGACGAGGGTTGGTGGACAGGAATGATAGAGGACCGTGTTGGTATTTTCCCCTGCAATTACGTTAGTAGCGGGAATGCCATCTCTGAAAAGATACGGGACAAGACTGGGGAAGATTACGCCGACTACTCCGTACCATCATTGCACTGTAAGTAGCATAGCTGGCTAGCACTGGCCAGAATGATTCTGACTGAGCGGACCTGTCTACCAATGCTGCGGCTACAGTGTAGATTATCACAATGCTCAGTCACCACTGCACTACATAGCTAATTACAATGTCATTGGCTTTTGGCCAGAACTTTCCCTTCCATTCTGAATGTGTCTTTGTGATCAGATGCTTTGCTCGTCTATGGTTAATTTTCCCGGCCAGACGTCTGGGTTGACACTGGTCGGATAGCTTGCTAGCATATTTCAGATTTTTTTGTTCAGGTCCTTTTCACAAGATAAAGCAAGGCCGTGAATCCCATCTTCTGTTACCTCCAACCCCGCCTTGTTCATCTGTCGCTACGACCAGTCGCCTCCACTAGCCGTATCTTTATTTCCTGCACGGTTACTACTGTGCTGACGGCATATTATTTCTGCCAAGGTTAAAGAACAGACGCTGCAATACACCTGTTTTCTGCGGGCTGTTATAATAACATATCAGTGCAACACAAGTGCGAATGTAGGCTACCGTGCTGACTGGGGATGTTCTTTGTCATCCTATACTGTGTAGCTACAGCATGATTTATTGACGTGGCCATTGCAAACTTGGCTAGGTTTTTTGTTTTATTATTTTCTCGTCCGCAGAAATATAGAGCATTGTGCAAAGCCAGCTGTCGCAGCCAGTGCTTTGTGTGCAATACACTGCCCCCCCTTAAAGTTTTGGCCTGGGCCTGAAAACAGTGTTATTTTTTTAAGGTTGCAAAAAGAATATACCATTCCTCACTCATTCTATGGAGGCAGGGATATCTGTAAGGTTTTTCCACTTGCAATAAGCAGTCCAATCTGGCAAAACAGAATTATTTTCCATCAGACAATCAACTTCATTGAGTGCTCTTTGTAACTGATGTAGTATGAAATTTACAGCTAAAATCAATCATTGAATAGCCCCCATTTGGTTGTATTTTGGATGCTTTGTAATGCTGCATACGGTTGGCCTCAACCTATATATCTGTTTTGTTTTGTTTTTGAGAAATGTATTCATATAGTTCCTTGACATTCCCATTTTGCAAGTGGGCCTCCCTTTGACAATATATGCGAGTTTCCAAGACCACACTTTAAGGACCTGAATTTGCGTGAATCTTTGCCGTCTGTGCACCGAAAGGATAATTACTGACATTACTTGAGATGACTTTATATGCTTGCATTGATAATACTTGAAAACTAAATTAAGGTATGGCCAATATCATCGGACAGATTAATACACGTACATTACAATATTGTTTTGCCACGGCTATGCTCTGAAACTTGACAAGCCATCGTACCAGCGACCCTTTGAGCCTTAACATGTTAAAACTGAATGCAACTCATTTTGTTCATTTAGTACATTTTGAAAAGAGTGACAGGGATGGCTATGCCAAAACCTTCAGTTACAACATGGCTGTACAGTGGATTCACTTTGCATAATGAAAACATAAAAGAAAAAAAAAAACAAACATGCATTATTAAAACATTTGCCTGTATTTGTCTTTGGCACTTACAAAATGTTTGTGAACAAACGATACTAGGCCAAGACTTGCATTATTTGTAAAGCGAAGTTAAGAGCACAGGCATTTATTGTCATTGCTTTATCTCTCTGATGGAAACAAGCAGCATCAGGCAGCAGAAGGATAATGTGCTGGTGGTTTGAGGGTGTCTGAGCCACGCGGGAATCCCATCCAGGTGTGGTGGACCACCATCCAGGTGTGAGGGCCACTCTAGCCTGCTGCACTTACCAGAGTCAGGGGCATAGCTAGAAAAACACAAAAAAAACAATATTACTCTGGACTCCATGTCCTACTGGAATGTTTATGGGGGCCCTAGAATCGTCCTCAACTTTCATCCCACTAGTGAAGGTACTATAATACAGTTACCATAACAACAGCATACAGTGACATCATTGGAGTGGAACTCTCCTGTCATTGGCTCGATCAAGGTATTCCATGTAATTGGATTGGCTGTCATGTGGCTGCTGGAAGGTCAGTTACTCGTTTAGCCCATTCAGAGCTGTTTTAACTGTAGCTTTACAGCTAAAGAGCTATGGTGGATCCTCCCAATAATTTCTATGTAATTCAGTGTACGCTAAACACGAAAAAAAAAAAAAAATGTTATTGGATATATTTGAGATTAAATTGATCTGCTTTAGGAGTTCTACTCATCAACCAATTGACAGCATGGTTATTTGTAAAATTGGGTGATGTTGACATTGCTCCTGCAAGTATCTTCTGTTGAGGGTTTGAGATTTGTCTGAAGGATGCAGTCTAAAATTAGAACCCTATTTTATCAGTTTGAATTGGCTGTGTCATGTAGGAAAAAAAAATGTTGAGTTGTTTTTATATCAGGTTTGCGGTTTCACTAGGAATCTGAAAAGTACTTGATGTTTTGAGATTTGATGTTATGTGAAATAATATTAATTATGGTGGAACTGCTCATGTAGTTGCTAGGATCCTGTGGTCATATCTCATATGGAACAGCTTTGTGGCCTTTCTTCTTCTTTGGTGACACCCCCTGAACGTCCAGATATTTTAAAATATGTTTTTTTTTTCCTGTTTTTGTGGGTTGCCTTTGCAAAGGCAGCAATGTGAACGTTTGGTAACTGCAAATTTGACATTGCAAAAATAGGTTTGCATTTAAGCATCTGCCGTGCTAAATCTCCCGCTCCGAGCCAGACACCGCGGTAATGGCATTACTACCTTTTACTTTAGATCACATTCCAGACCGTGCAATAGCATAAAATATAAGTACATTTTAAATACCCCGTTTGGTGAGCGTAAGTGGCATTACGACCTCATCAAAGCAGCCGTGGGCTAAAAACGGCAGATGCAACTTCACCCGTGTACTGAAAATAAAAATAAAAACAGTACATTTGTTTTGCTTTATTATTCCACAGTTTATCAATTAAATCCCAATTATTGCCATTTCTTTATTTCCAGGGTACAGGGGTCACAATGTATGACCAGAGGAGAGGTTACAGTTGAAGCCAAAATGGTTTGGCAGTGTTGGAAGGCTTGTCCCTCCAGTGTGTACGGTAGTACTTACAGGGAGTCTCTTTCCACTATACTGTAGGGTGCTTCAGTAGGCTGAGTGCCATACCTCCTGTTGTCTCCCTGGCCCTTAATTAGGCTGTATCGCAAATATATGGTAGAAGCCCCAGCCATTCTCCTCAGTAATTGTCATAATGCCATGATATTTTATTTTATTTCTCCTTTCTTTTTACCAGGTGAGTCCCATTGAGATTTTCATCTTTTTCAAGAGAACTCTGGCCATTGGCAGCAACAGTTAAAACACCATGCATCTTAAAACACCATACACAAAGGAACATCAGTAAAACCACAAATTATACATTATATAATAATTCAGGTAAAACAATCTGTTTTTAAGGTGCATGCTTGCATACTGTACGTACAGGTAATGGCCGTGTTATGGTTGCATTTATGCTGGGATAACTTTTCTAGTCAGTGTAGGAAAGACTTTTCTCTTTACCTGCGATCACAGGTACAGGGCATGCCTTCATGGGCCCTGCTCAGTTAGATCTGGGCCAGTGGACAGACACTGATTTGCATTGAGCGTAGACAGAGGCAGAGAAGGCCCTTTCTGTTGGTTTATGTGCTTTGTGTAAGTGCTTACACCAAGTGTGGAACTTAACTTCGGACTGGAACTGAAACTGAGGTCAGTGGCCGTGGTTTCCTGGGAATATCCAGGCACAGTATTGACCAGTCTACTGGCAGAATAATTATTTGTATTATATACAGCTGCCTGTGTTGTATCTTTAAACACAAAGACTCGGTGTGGTTTTCATCCACACATTTAAATAAAAATAAGATCACCCTTGTCCGCTGCCCTGTGGAACCCTGCCTGACCCTGCTGAGAAAAAACTGCTCAAACTCGGTTTTGAAACAGATGGTTGCTTGTTGACCAGTCAGCTCCCAGTTCAACATTTAAATGCTAGACCAGACCAGCTCCCAACTTGATATGGTTTGACAAGCTCAACCTCTGTTTTGAAATAGCTGGTAGCTGGCCCTGCTGGTTGACCAGCTCATACACAGCTGGACCAGTTTACGACCAGCTTGGCCAGCTCAATTTTGAAGCCGGTCAAGCTGGCGTAGCTGGATTATACAGCATATATAAGAAGAATTTAAGCCCACTTGTGCTTTGTGAATGTGTTCTGCTGCAGTAAACTGCTGCTCACTTTCGGCTTAAGGCCCTTAACCCTGCATTGCTCCATGGGAGGATTATCTCCTGCTTAGTCTAATCAACTGTATGTTGCTCTGGATAAGAGCGTCTGCCAAATGCCATTAATGTAGTGTAGTGTAGTGTAGTGTAATGTAATGTAATGTAATTAATGGCTAATGACAAAGCCTGCATTCGGGCAGCTGGGCCGTTTGGGAGGCCCCCGTTTATGTGTGTAATTATGGATTATGCCGTTAATGCAGGCCATTAGCCACAACATATTCTGAGCTTGTTTAACACACACACACACACACACACACAGACACACACACACACACACACACACACACACACACACACACACACACACACACACACACACAGACATGCCACTCTGCTGCCAATGCAGGGTTTCTGTGGAGGATATCATAGGGGAGGGTGACGATCAATTGCTTAGACTTTTGTTTTTGGGGGGGAGTTAGTAAATCAGTTTATTTAGACACTGATCGACTGTAAAATTGCCTGGATTAAGTAATTAACGATGCACATTAAATGTTTTTTTTGTGTGGAAATTGCAAGCTAGCATCTCTGTGTCAGTTGGCTCTGCAAACACAATCCAGGACTATCATCGCATCGCATCAAATTCAAAACATTGGTGCTAGCCTTCCAAGCAGTTAAAGGGTCTTCCCCAGCTTATCTGCAAAAAATCATCAGACCCTACACCCCTGCCAGACCTCTTCGTTCAGCCTCCACAGGCCGCTTGGCACCTCCCCCTCTCAGAACCTCCACCTCACGCTCACGACTACTGTCTGTTCTGGCTCCACGGTGGTGGAACGAACTCCCCGTTGAGGTCAGAACTATAGAATCCCTCCCCACCTTCAAGCGCAAGCTGAAGACACACCTCTTCAAACAGCACCTCTCCCCATCCCTCCCTACCTCCCTGTGAACCTTAATTGTTGTCTCTGTGACTTGTGTATCAGTATTTTAGTTGGCTAGGTAAGCAGTGTTTGGATAGTTAACTTTGGTGACTTTTGCTCTGTTTGTTTGTTTGTTCAAAAAAAAAAAAAAAAAAAAAAAAAATGGCCCTTGTTCTTATCTTTGTTGTACAGGTAGCAGTTGAAATTGTACTTACCTCTAGGGTCTTTCAGCGAACTTATCCCTGGTTATGGGTATGCACTTTGTTGTACGTCGCTCTGGATAAGAGCGTCTGCCAAATGCCAATAATGTAATGTAATGTAATGTAGCCTTAATTCATACAGTAGCCGGAAGCTGGAGGATGTTGGAAGTACAGTGCATTGGGTGTGCCACCTTTTCATTATCTAAACTGTTCAGCTCCCAAGTTGCCATTTGATGACCCTGTTAATCATTTTATATGTCCTTTCATGTGTGCGCTTTGCAAATTGTGTGCTTGTTTATTCCCCAGAAGCACAACAGCCCCGTAACCTCAGTAGAGGTGCCACCGCCGCTGTTAATAACATAATATCTCGGCCGTAATTATTTTGGAGAGCGTCTATAAATTTGCGGCCCAGCTTAAACAAACGGCTGCCTCCGGGTTAGCGCTTGTGTTGTAGCGTTTAGACAACAGTCCTCTGCAGTCCCTTGTAGCAAATGTGTTTGCGCTGGCTGATGAAATACAATCTCCTTCCCTTTGTGTGGGAGCCCGTCATATATTACCTTGGCGTAAACCGTCCATATACGAGGCTGCGTGTGTTGCCAGGGTGTTTAGCATTCAGCCCGAGGGGAGTTCAAACCAATGAACCTACACAGATCCAGCTCATGCCCAGGGGACCAATCAACCTCATGTTTATTAAGGGATACAGCCAAGGATTGCCCATATGCCTCAAACGCTACACCAAAGCCATGGCAAAAGACCCCCCTTCTGTCACTCTTTCCCATTCCATCCACCCCCCCCACCCCCCCGAGAGACACATTTTCTTTGAGGCCCAAGCTGTACCCAGTGTAAACAAATCGCACAAGTTAATCAAGCCTATCAGAAGTTGTATATTCTGATTTTGATGTTAATTGCTAACCAGCTCTGATTTTAATAACAACATGTTCTTTTTTTCTGTGAATAAAAAAAAAAGGACAGTTTTGGATTTCATTGTTGATTATTCATACACATGCACATATCAGTTATTCCAGGCCCCTGTTCCACAAAGCAGGATTACAGTGTCAGTTGGATGACTGCACAATTAAGAACGTGCCTTTGTACTTCAGTCCATGTTCCAGATTTGGGCTGGGTCCGGGTTTTACTTTATCCAGCGAACTTTTTGGAACTGGCCCCAGGTGTCTGACAGAAATGCTGTAGATCAGAAAAGTTAAAAAGTTTGTTACATAGGTATAATAACAGGTCCCCCAGCAGTCAGGTTTGTGAGTAAACGATGTAACCGGGCAGGCAGGCAGTGAGATAGTGTATCAGCTGTGAATCACCTGGCTTATTCAGCATTGGTTTTTTTAATTACTTCAAAATGCCATCCCAGTGTTTTCACTAATACCTCTTCCTTTGTTAAAATGCGCTCTGAAATGTGTAAAAGCCTAAGAATTTGAGCTTCACTAATCACCGATCAGCCCCATTAAATTACCTGCCCCCCCCCCGCCGGCTGTTAGCGTGCATCCCGAACAGCGGAGCTCCGTAGACCGTGTTTTTAAACGTTTAGCACACCCTGTTGTGTGAATAAAAACAAAAACAGGACAGTTTGAGGTGGGAAAGTCTGTTTGTGTGTGTATGTGTGTGTGTGTGTACATTAGTATGTGTGCAATTTAACCAACCGTCATAATTTATCTCCGTAAACTTGCAACTGGAAAGAAGTACCTAGAAATGTGCCCGCCTGCCCGTCGTTTTGCTGGTTTTATCTGCGGCTCAGGTGGCCCATATTAGCTATTTTCTGTTGTTGTTATTGAATATTACCCCCACCCACCCCCACCCCTCTCCCCATACTCTGTGAAGCTCTGCCCTAGATTTCACTGACAGCCTCCCACCTGAAATATTAATCAAGGTTAGGCGGCCTGATGGACAGTTAGCTGTTCGCGCAGTGGCGTGTTTCCTCTGAGGCCGACGCTAACCCGCAGAACGGGCCTGAGAGCCTCGGCCCGTTTCCTCCCTATCACACCCTCAGAGCCAGAGGCTATCCTCAAGTCACTTAGCGTGCTGCTTTCCACGCCGTTTAAAAATGTATTTACAGTATGTGGTGTGTGGATCCGTATGAGGCTAAGGTGGACGTTTTGCCATTTGTCGTGGGTGTCGTACCTGGGTCAATTACCGTACGTAATTGTTTTGAATTCAAATACTTTTCTATGCTTTGCTGAGCTTCTTGTATTGGGACCTATCAAATACTCTCGGTTGGGGCTTAAGGCACTTTTGATAGAAGCAGTGAAGAAGCCACAGCGTTTGTAATGGATGGATGGGTGGGTCACTGTGTTTGTGGCAGATTTCACATCACGTCCCACTTGTATCCCGGACTCCAGGGGTTCATGTCAATCGCTTATGTCGTCCCTCATCGTCTCCTCTGTCCTCACGGGACCCGGAAATCAATCGAGGTCCGCCGTCCTTACGGACATCCCAGTCCGTTAAACGCGTAGGAGTGAGGAAAGGATGGAGGAAGAGACGGATGTGGAAAATAAACGATTGTTTACACGCCTGTGAGTCTTTTAAAGACAAGCTGAGGGGAGTCCCATTTGGCTGGTGTCAAATGATAATGCACTCCGCTTCGTGAAAATTATACCGATTGGAGGGGAAATGTAAAATTTGGGAACGACATTTGATCAACATACACGCCCACAATGACGTGAAATCTCATAGAATGGAAGCGAACGAAGAAAAGAACGAAACATTACAATTGTATTTCGTTTTATTTTTGGAGCACTTTAAAACCCGTTCGTATGGCTGTGCAGCACTGACTAAATGGAGTAAAAAGTGAATGTTGATTTGAGCTTGTCTTTACCCTCTCCCCCCGCAGTGCTGGAGATAGACTTCTCGGAGCTCACCCTGGAGGAGATCATCGGCGTGGGCGGGTTTGGGAAGGTGTACCGGGCGCTGTGGCGCGGCACGGAGGTGGCGGTGAAGGCGGCCCGGCGCGACCCGGACGAGGAGGAGGGCCAGACGCTGGACAGCGTGCGGCAGGAGGCCAAGCTCTTCGCCATGCTGCAGCACCCCAACATCATGGCGCTGCTGGGCGTGTGCCTGCACGAGCCCCACCTCTGCCTGGTGATGGAGTTCGCCCGCGGCGGCTCGCTGAACCGCGCGCTGTCCGGGAAGCGCATCCCGCCCCACACGCTGGTGGACTGGGCCGTGCAGATCGCCCGCGCCATGCTCTACCTCCACTGCCAGGCCATCGTTCCCATCATACACCGCGACCTCAAGTCCAGCAACAGTAAGGGCGTTCCTCCTCTACCCCTGTCTGTGTTGGGGGGGAAAAAACAGGGCTGCTGAGCGCCCAGCTCAGCCCGGAGAGGTCAATGTGTGGAATAGCTTGCAGGACAGTAGTGGAGGCGGAAACAGTGGGGGGTTTTCAAGACCAGGCTTGATATGGTGCTAGATACGATCTAGCTTTTAGGTAAACTAAGTATTCGGTACACTTTAGTGCTAGGAAAAGATGAGCATTTAGGGCTGAATGGCCTGTTCTCATTGTTATGTTATGTTATGTTTTCCCTTATCAGTGTGTGGGTGGGTGGCCCAACACATCCCTTCTGGTTATTTTATTTTAATTTTTTTATCCAGATTTATTTTTCTTTTACATTTAAAAACAAAATGAGGCATGTTAATACAGGACAGAAAATGTGAAAAGGAAGGAAAAAGAGAGTGGGAGGAGGTCAATCTCGGTGTAGATTATGTGAAATTCAGAAAAACATCAAGCTTGATTCTGTGTAAATGTGTCTAAATGACACTGGCTCATTTTTTTTAAAGGTATTCATATTGCAGGTGAGAAAGCGGCACAGGAAGCTTCCCGTTGAGTAGGTTGATAATAAACCGTGATGTCAATAGACAGACAAACCTGATCGATGTAGAAGAGTGTGGTATCGACGTAGCCGAGAGCAGGCTGGAATTGGGATTAGATTAATGGCTTTCAGTTAAGGGAAACCAAAGTGTGGTCACAACAGGACACCATACAGAAATCATTTCCGTCCATACAAATCCAGTTCAGCACTCAACCATAACAGCCTGCAGCCCAGTGGCTGAGGTACAAGACTGGCACCCGGAGGTTGGTGGATCAAGCCCCAGTGTATCCACGATAAGATCCGCACAGCTGTTGGGCCCTTGAGCAAGGCCCTTAACCCCACATTGCTCCAGGGGAGCATTGTACCCTGCTTGGTCTAATCAACTGTCAAGTCACTTTGGATAAAAGCAAATTATTTTCATGATGTTATTTATAACAGGCTGCACGGCCCCCCCCAGCCGATATCAGTGGCAGTGGCTCGGCTTAGTGAGCTGATATCTGAAATTGCTCCTGTGCTGCTGGTGTTTTTTTCCTCGTGTGTCGTCTTCAACTGCCATGCTCGTCCATCTCCTGTCACTCCTGTACGTGTAACAGATGAACAACATCATTTTGTTCACCTGTCTCTGTGGCTGTACTAGAGGTTTCTATCTGTGCTGTCTCTGTACATAACACATACTGTCGGTATGTTACTGATGGGGACGGCGCCGTTAAAAATCAACGCCTGCTCGCGGTCACGCTGTAACAGTTTTTATCCCGTCCTTCTTTTCTCCTCAGAGAACTGGGAAACATTATTTTCTGTATGAAAATTTCACTTAGCGTCTGCAATACCCAAAGCCGCCTTTCTCTCTGTCACTTGCATAAATGAGTTTGACGCATCATTTTAAACGGTGTAATTTGTCGGATTGTTTTTAATTGCGAATGTTTGTTCACGTTTGAATTGAGCTGAAATAGGAGGCCATCTTGAGTTCTCTTCAGTTCCAGTGTTTTGCCGCAGCTGTGCGGTTGTCTGACTGCGGAGTCAGTACCTGAACGCTGGCTTTTGGGGAGTTGTGAAGTGTGAAGGGGGCGGGGTAGTGGGAGGATAATCCTATATTTCGCCGTGGGGCTTGTGGTCGTGGATCCGTTAAACCCCAAGCCTATTACGGGGGATTTTCTGCTCAGGCACTTGTGTGCCATTGGAGAGCCCAGGGTGATTAGCTCATATCCTTGTATCCAATTGGCTGCTTCTGGGTCATTGTTTAGGCCCTTTCACATCTGATTGGCTGCTCCTGAGTCATTGTATTGGGGCTTTTGCACCCGATTGGCTGCTCTTTGGTGATTAGCCAGTCCCTGGTGCACCTTTCTGGGGGGGTGGCATTGGGAAACCCCAGTCACACCTCTTTTGTGCTAGTAAGTGCGGGGACTCCCAGAATCATGTGGTCTATACACACACACACACACACACACACACTCTCTCTCTCACACACACACACACACACACACACACACAGCTCCCTGCAGAGCTCATGACAGCTGCCGAGCTTTGACACCTCACCTCCCTGACCTGGTGGGAAAAGCGCAGGTGTGATTCTGCAGATTTGGAGATGGATGTGATTCTGCACATTTGGAGATGGATGTAATTCTGCACATTTGGAGATGGATGTGATTCTGCACATTTTGAGATGGATGTGATTCTGCGGATTTGGAGATGGATATGATTCTGCACATTTTGAGATGGATGTGATTCTGCGGATTTGGAGATGGATGTTATTCTGCGGGTTTGGAGATGGATGTGAGTCTGCAGATTTGGAGATGGATGTGATTGTGCAGATTTGGAGATAGATGTGATTCTGCACATTTGGAGAGGGATGTGATTCTGCAGATTTGGAGATGGATGTGATTCTGCACATTTGGAGATGGATGTGAGTCTGCAGATTTGGAGATGGATGTGATTGTGCAGATTTGGAGATAGATGTGATTCTGCACATTTGGAGATGGATGTGATTCTGCAGATTTGGAGATGGATGTGATTCTGCAGATTTGGAGATAGATGTGTTTCTGCACATTTGGAGATAGATGTGTAAAGCCCTTGCCAGGTTTTCCCTTACCTTGGATTTTATTTTGTTATTTTTTATTTGTTATTTTAAGTTTTTTTTTTTTTAACACTTCTTCAAAAAGATGTGAGAGAACAGCTTGAGTGAAAGAGTGAAGATCAGAATCCCATCACTGTTTGATGTGGATGTCAGTTAATATGAGTCACGATTGCAGGTTCTAATTTCTCTTGGGGTCTGCCTGGCTGCAAAATAGTAATACGTTTGACAGAAATAATAATAGTTTGACCTCTGGAGTATTTGTCAGGGGAGGTAGTTTATTGATTCACTGAAAGGCAGAAGTGAATTTTAAAAAGTAATGTTTTGTCCCCCTGCAATATTCTGTTTTAGTCTTTTATTTCAGTTATGAATCATTGGCCTTTTAGAGTATATTTTATTTGATATTCCTGTTACATTTGATATCAGATTAAATGCGGGAAAATACCTGTTATTCCAGTTGGTAGTTATTGCCCAATGGACATATTTGTGGGGGAAATCTAGGCGTTCAGATGAAAACCCAGCTTGGTTGAAAAGTGAAAGATTTCAAGCTGACTAGAACGTAGTATAGTATAGTATGTCGATGTCTCTCAACCTAGATTTTCCCATTACACTACATTACATTATTCAGAGCGACATGCAGTTGATCAGACTAAGCAGGAGACAATCCTCTTAATCCTCTCCTGCAGCAATGCTGGGTTAAGGGCCTTGCTCAAGGGCCCAACGGCTGTGCGGATCTTATTGCGGCTACACCAGGGATCGAACCGCCGACCTTGCGTGTCCCAGTCACGTACCTTAACCACTACGCTACAGGCCGCCCCTCTAGACCTGTCTAGATTCTGGCTTCTTCTCCCTGGCTGGAGGTTGTTTGGTAGTTCTCCCCGCTCCATGTCTGTATCTCCCCACACCGGGCTCAGGACTGCGATGTCTCTGTTGTTTCCCCGTTTTGAACACTTCCCTCATTGTTCCTCCTGCCCTAAGCATGTTAGTGTGTGGGACGGGGTGTCAAACCACCAGCTTTAGCCACCCTGACTGAGAGGCACTAATGGAAGAATCGCATGCTTACCCCAAGCTACTTTACAACTACACGCCAACACATCAATATTGTATATTTATATATTATTCATGAACTTTTCAGGGTACCTTGTCTACAGACATGTACATTGCTAAGCCTTTAACTGCCATTAAGACGAGCCGCTATCCTTCTTGTGTGCGTTCCCCTACCACAGCACACACACACGTGTACACACACACACACACGCACACACACACACAGATTACTACAACCCACTGAATCCCCCTAAACTCCCCCGGCTTCAATTGGGATTTGTGGAGCGCAGGTAAAGAGGTCGTTTTTAGGTGAAAAGGTCATTAAACAGTCAAACAGGAACTAAGAACCAGGAAGTATGGTAACCAGGGAGCACTTTATTAGGTAGACATGTACACCAGCTTGATAATATAAATATTTAATCAGCCAACTATGTGACAGCAAGTTAATGCATAATAGCATAGAGGTTCAGCTGTTTTTCAGACCAAATGTCAGAATAGGGAGGAAATGTGATCTAAGGGACTTTGACCGTGGAATGATTGTTGGTGCTAGATAGGGTGGTTTGAATATCTCTACTGCTGATCTCCTGGGATTTCCTCGCACAACAGTCTCGAGAGTTTGCAGAGAATGGTGCGAAAAACAAAAAACTTCCAGTGAGCAGCAGCTCTGCGGGTAGAAACACCTTGTTAATGAGGTCAGCGGAGAAGAGCCAGAGAGGTCAAAGCTCACAGGAAGGTGACAGTAATGCAAATAACCACACATTACAACAGTGGTATACAGAAAAGCATCTCTGAACACACAAGGTGTCAAACCTCTAAGTGGGTAGGCTACTGCAGCAGAAGACTGAATAAGTCTAAAAAATAAATATAATAAATACCTAATAAAGCGCTCACTGAGTGTAAATGTAGATAGGTTATCAATTAGTTATTGGCCAAATGAAGTGTGTATGGAGACATGATCATCTAACATCCAAGGATGTGTGTGATTTTGCCAGACTGACACTAAATGCAGGGAAGAGAATAGAGCCAGTCAGAATAGATGTGTTTGTCATGAAGAGGTCTGATCTCTCTGTCTCTAATTCTCCTCCTGTCTCCTCTGCTCGTGCCGTGGCTGGTTCTGGCCGGGGCCTTTCTGAGGGTGCCGTTGTTTAGCATCATAATTGCAGGCTCCGTAAATCTGGGGCCCTGTGATGTGCCTGGCCCACCCCTCGGGCGCTGCCCTCCAACGGGACGGCCTGTGGCAGATGGCCTGGCTTTGTGACTGGCTGCCTCTCTGTGTGACCTGCTGTGCGCCTGAATGGAGCGGCCTGGGTGCCACTGCTACTGGGGTGGAGTGTGTGTGTGTGTGTGTGTGTGTGTGTGTGTGTGTGTGTGTCAGAGAGAGAATGAGTGTGAGTGTGAGTGTGTGTGTGTTAGAGAGGGTGTGTGTGTCAGAGAGAGAATGAGTGTGTGTGTGTGTGTGTGTGTGTGTTAGAGAGGGTATGTGTGTCAGAGAGAGAATGAGTGTGAGTGTGTGTTTGTGTGTGTGTCTGTATATGTGTGTGAGAGTGTGTTTGTGTGTGTGTGTGAGAGAGAGAGTGTGTGAGAGAGAGAGAAAGTGTGTGAGAGAGAGAGAAAGTGTGTGTGAGAGTGAGAGAGAGAGAGAGAGAGAGAGAGAGAGTGTGTCTGCATGCATGCATGCGTTTGTGTCGTGTGTCTGTGTGCGTTTGTGGGAAGGGACCAGCTGGCATGATGCTGTTGCCATGGCATCCAGTGGTAGGGCAAACCGGAACAAAGATCTTGTGGACAAAGGAGAAAATGAGTTTGCTTCTATTAGTACAATTCAGCGATAACAGTTTTTTAAATAAAACCGCAGCCCGCCAGATAAAACTGGCAGTCAGTCTTACTGCCATTGTTTGTTGTCTCAGTCTGTCACTGAGAATTTGATTAAGTCACAGCCTGATAATCGTTATTAGCGGAAACGCCAGCGGGAGACCCTGTGGGGTCCGAACGGCCCGTCCTGATGGAATGAGCCTGAGCAGCAGGCTAACTTCCCAGCGCCGTGACCAGCTCCTCACCTCCCGGCGATCTCCGTACCCGCCCGGGGCGTGGAGACGGAGGGAGGCTCGCTCAGCGGTGACTTGGCACATTTCTCCCGCCTGGCGTTCTAGAAGCATGGCGGGGATTCTCTTTGGATTGGATTCCGAATGACGCATAGTAGTCTGTGGGCAATTACTGCCGAGTGCTGAGGAGGAAAGATGATGTCATATTTAATGGACAGGACTGGAGCAGGGGAAGAACCTGGAGCCCTGGATTAAGTTTTTCATCTGTAAAGTTTTAACCCGTAATGGGCAAATGATGCCGACTGTGTTTGTCACTGACTGAAAACTGTGTTCCTGTTAATACCATAAACTCAAACTGTGTAGAGCTAGTGGCCTACAGGGATCAGTCGTGTTTGAACCATAGACTGTAACCATTGATTCCCGTGCCTCTGTGGATCATGTGAAACAGTGCTGATTTTGTTTGACTAAAAACTGGAATTCTCTTAAAACCGTGGACTCAAACAGTGTAGAGCAAATGGTCTACAGAGACTAACGGTGTTAGAAACCATCAATCCCAGTGCGTCCATGGTTTCATGTCAGGAATATCTTTCAGCGTGTTCCACTTTTCAGCTATATGACGCAGCCTCCTGCAATAAGTGCCAAATGGTTAGTAGAGCAGCTCATATTTATTTTTTTTATTTTTTTAACCTTGATAAATTAAGTTTGCGAGTGTAGAAAGTGCCCTCTAGAGATCAGACCCTCCCACTGTTGCAAAAATAAAAATCACAAAGGAGGCTACTTTAAAGACCGGGCCGCTTACAGACTGGGCCTTGGATATTGCATGTGTGTTGCATCAGCTTCAGCTGTTTGGGCTTTTGACATGTTGGTATAAAATTGAACTTCCCTCATATACATGAATGAATTTGTATGCATTGTTATTTGTATGCAACCATAGCCCCTGTAAGGATTCAGGTATTCAGGTATTCCCAAACTGAGATGTTATAGAACCTAGGCCTTTATTGGATATTTATTGGATATTGACTGAGGATATTGGTTGGAGACCTTTAGCAGTTTCCAGCAAAAGGCATATTGTGTAAAGCATTTGTCAAAAGCTGGGGAGATTTTGTTGCGGAATTTGACATTTCCAAGAAAATATGACTGCCATGAAACATTTCCAGTTGAGTTGAGCTGATCTCTATGGGTGCTGACAGGAACGGCTTGTGCAGAAGCGGTTTCTTTCATTAACTGGAATATCTGTCTCTCTTTCTCTTTCTCTGCTTTCTGTCCCTCCTCTCCACCTCTGTCGTGTTTCTCTCTCCCTCCACTTCATTTTTCCTCATCCGTTCGTGCCCTACCTATCCTCCCATTGTCTTTCCCTCCACCTTTCGCATTTTATTTGTTGCTTCATCCCTCGTTCCTTGATTGCTTTTCTGTTTGTTATTGCACCGCTGTTTTTGTCAATATTTTTGTCGATTTCATTTTTTTTATGGACATCTGTGTTCTTTTTCCTCTTAAATCATTCACCCACATCGCATCGCCTCTCCACTGCACCCAAAATTTAAATCCATGCTAATCTACCCAAAACCAAAAATATCCCAAACTCCCAACGTTATCTGCCCACTCCGTACCCGTCTCTCCCTACCCCGTCCTGCCTGACAACCTGACCCACCCCCACCTCCTCTACCTCCACTCCGACCCTCCCACCCCCACCTCCTCTACCTCTACCTCCACTCCGACCCTCCTACCCCCACCTCCTCTACCTCTACCTCCACTCCGACCCTCCCACCCCCACCTCCTCTACCTCTACCTCCGACCCCACCTCCTCTACCGACCCTCCGACCCTCCGACCCTCCGACCCCACCTCCTCTACCTCCCCTCCGACCCTCCCACCCCCTCCTCGGTCCTCCTGGTCCTCCCCCCCCTCACCCCCAGTCCTGATCCTGGAGAAGGTGGAGAAGGAGGACCTGAGCAGTAAGACCCTGAAGATCACGGATTTCGGCCTGGCGCGGGAGTGGCACCGCACCACCAAGATGAGCGCGGCGGGGACCTACGCCTGGATGGCACCCGAGGTCATCCGCTCCTCCACCTTCTCCAAGGGCAGCGACGTGTGGAGGTGGGCGGGGTGCGGCGGGCAGCCGCCGTCTCCATAGCGACCGCGCGGTCCAAGACCTTGGTCTTGCTTGGCCCATACACGTACTCTTTTTAATTTTTTATACATTTTTTTTACTGTTATTTACTGTCGCTACTTATAGGTATTCACGGTTATTTCGCTATTTATACTGTAGATATTTAAAGTTATTTACAGTTATTTCACTTTTTGTAGGCATTTTGTTTTTAACGGTTATTAAGCTATTAATAGTATTTCAAGTTAAGCTATTTCAATGTATTTACTTATTTAGCTATTTATTGAGTTCTCGCAATAACAGCTGTTATTTACGGTATGTGGGAGCCAGGCTCCATATTCTGAATGTATCCGACCTGTTCTGTAGTTGTTTTAGTGACAATTGGTATGAACTAATTGCTTTCGATAAAAGCGTCTGCTAAATAAATGTAATGTAATCAATGTATTTGAGTCAGGCTGGTCCTCAGGATTGAATTGGCATTCGTACCGTGTGCCTGATGCAGGCCTGGGAATTTGAAACATTATCGGCAGTTGTGGAATACACATTTTAGAATGTCAGTTATGGAATTTAGACATCTTAAATCTTAACGGACGATCATTCTTTTGCCCAGGGCTTACCTTAGCTCATTACTGTGATTAGATCAGGTCTGCTCTGGTGCTCACCGGACCTTTAGACAGTCGCGCTGAGTTATAAGTGTCCTGAACGGCGGGGATTTCTCTGGCGTTGGCACTCGGCGAAGTTGGCGGGCAGCCTTCCAGGGCCTCCGGCGGAGCCCTGGCCCTCTCGCCACACCCCGGCTGCGCCGCCAAACGCCGCCAGTCGATTAGCAGGCGGAGGCCGTGACGCCGGGCTCCATTTTAAGCTCCGGGGGATGCCCCCGTTCTGTTTCGGGATGGGAGGGAGGGAGGGACACGTGCGTGTTTCCACAGGAGACTAAAATGGCCTCGCGGGATGACGGCGCGGTTAGAGATTCCTCCGCAGCGCTGCTGCTGAAGCAGCTGCCTCGCCTCTGCGCCCCCGTCTCCCACACCCCTGACCGCTTCTCCATTTCTCTTTCTCTCCTTCTGCTCAGCTGAGTGTCGGGCAGATCGCTGCCTGTCCTCGGGCGTAGTGTGTGAGAGTGCAGCAGCATCCAACCTCCCCCACCCCCCCTTCTCTCTCTCTCACACACACACACACACACACACACACTCCTTCTCGGCGTGCTTATGCAGGTCTTCTGGAAGAACAGGGAGAGTGAAAGAGAGAGAGAAGGGAAGAGCGGGTGAATTGAGGTTTGCGTTTTGCGGTGTCATCAGTTGGTGGGCGCAGAGATTCCGCCTGATCTCCAGCTGTGTTTTCCCCTCTTACCCCTCTGTTCTCTGGGCCTCTGCGGTGTTACCCATCTGTACCCCTCTAGCTTTCACTCTGTTTCCCTCTCCCTCCTCCTCTTCCTTCTTCTCTCTCTCTCTCTATCTCCCTGTCTCTCTTTCTCCCTCTTTCTGTCTTCCCCTCCCTCTCCATCTTTCTCCCTCTCTCTCTCCTTCTCTCTACCTATTTCTAACTCTCCCATTTTTCCCTCTCTCTCTGTCTGTCTGTCTCTCTCTCCCTCTCCCCCTCCCTCCCCCTCCCTCTCCCCCCCCTCTCCCCCCCCTCCCTCTCTCTCTCTCAGTTATGGGGTGTTGCTGTGGGAGCTGCTAACGGGGGAGGTGCCGTTTCGGGGGATTGACGGCCTGGCGGTGGCCTATGGGGTGGCCATGAACAAGCTGGCCCTGCCCATCCCCTCCACCTGCCCCGAGCCCTTCGCCCGTCTGATGGAAGGTAGACCAGACCCTCTCTCTCACCCCCACCCCTACCCCACAGGGTCAACACGGCTCCGTCTGTACACGCTGTTAGCCCACAGAGCTGCGTGTTTCTGCTTACATATTCCACAGCGCGAGAGGCAGTTCGTTTGTGAGCACTTTCACTCCACTCCTTCATCAAAGTGATGTATGGGCTTCACGGTTTCTATTGATTTTTTTTTTATGGATCCAACATACAATCTTGAAATATCAGGGACATTGAATGTTTTTTTATTTCGCCCCCATAACTGCTTCTGCTCCCTGTCCTGGAGAAGTGTCGTCCACCATAACCCTGTGTCCCCCCCCCCCCCTTCCCTCGCCCCCACAGACTGCTGGAACCCCAACCCCCACGGCCGCCCCACCTTCGTCTGCATCCTGGACCAGCTGACGGCCATCGAGGAGTCCGGCTTCTTCGAGATGCCGGCCGAGTCCTTCCACTCCCTGCAGGATGACTGGAAGGTGGAGGTGCAGGAGATGTTCGACCAGCTGAGGGCCAAAGAGAAGGTGAGGGGGGCGGGGAGATATTCGACCAGCTGAGGGCCAAAGAGAAGGTGAGGGGGGCGGGGAGATGTTCGACCAGCTGAGGGCCAAAGAAAAGGTGAGGGGGGCGGGGAGATGTTAGACCAGCTGAGGGCCAAAGAGAAGGAGAGGGGGGCGGGGAGATGTTCGACCAGCTGAGGGCCAAATAGAAGGTGAGGGGGGCGGGGGCAGGTCAGCGGGAATAGCCCTGGAGTTCTGAGTCAGACTTAGGAGAAGTAAAGGCTACATAAGGCCGAATCACAGACACAGATTAATCCTAGACTAAATTCAGTTTTGAATGGAGATTCTCCATACCAGTTATCCAGGACTCACTGAAACCGGCCTGTAATGTCTCATTACAAGACTAAAAAGCTTGTTACAGACAACCTGAAATGGGAGTGATATGACATATACACCAGAGAAACATACACAACCACAATGTCATTAAAACATTTCCTTCAAGTAGTTTTCCAGGAAGTGAATGGAAAAGTCTTTGTCTTTAAGACGGACGTTTTGTGCAGTGCTTAAATCCCACCCCTGACCCCTGACCCCTGACTCCTCGCCCCCCTGGCAGGAGCTGCGGTGCTGGGAGGAGGAGCTGAGCCGGGCCGCGGTGCAGCAGAAGAGCCAGGAGGAGGCGCTGCGGAAGCGCGAGCAGGAGCTGGCCGAGCGGGAGATCCACATCCTGGAGCGCGAGCTCAACGTGATCATCCACCAGCTGTACCAGGAGAAGCCGCGCGTGGAGAGCCGGCAGGGCAAGTTCCGCCGCAGCCGCCTGAAGCTGAAGGACGGGAACCGCATCAGCCTGCCCTCTGGTACGAGAGGAGAGGAGAGGAGAGGAGAGGAGAGGAGAGGAGAGGAGAGGGAGAGGGTCAGCCTGCCCTCTGGTACGAGAGGAGAGGAGAGGGGAGGGGGGGTCAGCCTGCCCTCTGGTACGAGAGGAGAGGAGAGGGGGAGAGGGTCAGCCTGCCCTCTGGTACGAGAGGAGAGGAGAGGGGGAGAGGGTCAGCCTGCCCTCTGGTACGAGAGGAGAGGAGAGGAGAGGGGAGGGGGAGAGGGGGAGAGGGTCAGCCTGCCCTCTGGTATGAGAGGAGAGGAGAGGAGAGGAGAGGAGGAGAGGAGAGGGGAGTGGAGGGGAGGGAAGGGGGGGTCAGCCTGCCCTCTGGTACGAGAGGAGAGGAGAGGAGAGGAGAGGGGGGGTCAGCCTGCCCTCTGGTACGAGAGCGTGGCCCAGGCGGGAGGGGAGGGGAGGGTCACCCTGCTGCAGGTTTACTTCATACCCGTTCCTGTTGCTGCAACGTACTCCTCAGTTTGGAAGAGCACAGACCAGCTTGTGCCTTTTCCTAAATAATAATAATAATAATGATGAAGATGATGTTGATTAGGAAGATGCTCATGCCCGGTCACCATGTTTGTCATTGTGGGTGTCGGTGGCGGAGATGGGTGATGATGATGGCGATGATGGCGATGGGGATGATGATAATGATGATGAAGACCAGTCACCATGTTTGTGTTTGTTGTGGTGTCTCTGTGACCCCAGACTTCCAGCACAAGATCACAGTCCAGGCCTCGCCCTCCGTGGACCGCCACCGGAGCGGCTCCAGCCCCCCCACCACCCCGCCATTACTGCCCCGTCTGAGGGCAATACAGCGTGAGTACCCCCGCTTACTGACCCATCTGAGGGCAATACAGCGTGATTACAGCCCCTTAACATCTTCTGCATTATCAGCAACTACCAGCACATTCACTGTCCTATAGTACTGAACTCCTACAGCACTATTAACAACTACCAGCACATTCTCTGTACTATAGTACTGAACTCCTACAGCACTATTAACAACTACCAGCACATTCTCTGTACTATAGTACTGAACTCCTACAGTACTATTAACAACTACCAGCACATTCTCTGTACTATAGTACTGAACTCCTACAGCACAATTAACAACTACCAGCACATTCTCTGTACTATAGTACTGAATATCTACTGTACACTATCAACAACTATCAGCACATTTTATGTACTATAGTACTGAACATCTACTGTACACTATCAACTGGCAGCACATTCTCAGTACTATAGTACTGCACACCTACAGCACCATCCATAACTATCAGCACATTCTCTGTACTATAGTACTGAAAATCTACAGCACTATAAACTGTACACCAGCATCAGCAGCATTACTGGTGGTTTAGTGTACGCCTACATGGGCGTATCCTGAGGCTTTTTTTGCCCCTGATCTTCCTCCTCCAGTCACTCCGGGCGATAGCGGGAAGGCGTGGGGTCGGAACGCCGCTTACCAGCAGGATGAGGAAGAGGAGAGGAAAGGGTCCCGGAAGAAAGGGCGAAACTGGGGCCTCCGTGAGCAACACAGCGGGGAGGATGGGTGAGGAGGGGGGTGCCGAGGTGGGGCAGGATGGGGGTGGGCAGAATTGGGGTTCCCCTGTTCTGCGTTTGTGGGCTAGCATACTTTATACGACTTGCGGGCTCCTGATTTGTTTTTCATGTTCGGACCAAATCTGATTAAAAAAAAGTTAGCTCATAATGTTGCTAACTTTACCTGCTAGATATGAGATATGGATCTGAATTAATCTGACTGGTTTAAGGGCTCCTGTTTGTGTTTTGACATGTCAAAAAAATTTGCCCACTGTAGGCTTCAGTTCATCAGGTGTGAGCGGTCTTGAGGGCGGATTCTGTGTTTCGATTCCCGTTGACCAATCAGGGGGTGGTTCTGTGTTTCAGATCTGGCTGGGAGCCCGGATAGTCCATGCTACCATTCGATCAGTTGTCACAGTCTGTCCTCGCAAAGTGTGAGAGGCCATCTGTGCTCCCATCGTCATAACCAGTGTGATAGTCATGTAAGTTTTGTGTGTCTCCTCTCCCTGCCCCGCAGCGGTGTGAAGACCGTGCCGGAGGGGTGCAGACAGCGCTCCTCCAGCGCCCCAAACCTGCGGCGGTCTCCCCGACTCAGCCCCGCCGTCCCGGGAGTGCCCAGCCTGGCGGAGATGGGTGAGAGACACACACACACACACACATATACATACACACACATACACACACACACACACACACACACACACATACACACACACACACACACACACACACACACACACACCCCACACACACACACACACCTACACACACACTCACACATACACACACATACACACACACACACACACACACACACACACACACATACACCTACACACACACTCACACATACACACACATACACACACACACACACACATACACCTACACACACACTCACACATACACACACATACACACCTACACACACACTCACACATACACACACATACACACACACACACACACACACACACCACACACACACACACACACACACACACACACACACACACATACACACATACACACACACTCACACATACACACACGCACACACACACACATACATACATACACACACACACACACACACACATACACACATACACACACACATATACATATACACACACACACACACACACACACTCACACACACACACACACTCACACACACACATACATACACACACACACACACACACACATACGCACATACACACACACATATACATATACACACACACACACTCACACACACACACACACACACACACACACACACATACACACCCACGCACACTCACACTCACACACACACACACGCACACACACACTCACACAGACACACACGCCCCTCCCTCCCCTGGGCTAATAATAACAGGAACGTGTCGTTTCTCTGTTTTCCGCAGAGAACGAAGACAGCAGCCACAGCCCGGAGCTGGACGACTCGCCCAGCCAGTCGTACCTCTGCATCCCCTTCCACCGGGAGGGCAGCTCCTCAGAGGGGAACGGCGGGGAGCAGGGGGTCCCCCCTGTCCCGGAGACGCCCCCCAGCTGCTCCCGGCGCAGCCCGGGCGGGGGCCGCAGGTCGGAGCTGGTCCTGCTGGGCTGCGGGGCCCTCCTGGCCGCCGTGGGGCTGGGGTTCGACCTGCTGAGCCTGGCCCGGCCGGAGGAGAGCAGCCGGCCGCGCTGGGAGGGGCTGTTCCACCGGAGCGGGGGCCAGAGGCGCAGCACCAGCCCCCCCGCGCGCCGGCTGTTCCGCAGGGAGAGCCCCCTGCGGCCCCCGGCTCCCCTGCCCCCCTCCCTCACCCTCCTCTCCCTCTCCTCCGTCTCCGACTGCAACTCCACCCGCTCCCTCCTGCGCTCCGACAGCGAGGAGCTGCTGGTGTACCGCCCCGCCTCCCCCCCGCCCAGGACCCCGCCCCGCACCCCGCCCTTCCCGCTCAACCCCCTGGTGAACACGCACCTGGAGAGCTTTAAGAGGCACCCAAGGCAGTCCCTCACCCCCACACACATCCCCTTCGCCCCCAGCACCGCCTCCCGCTGCCTGCACCGCACCCCCTCCGACGGGGCCATCAAGAGGGGGTGTCCCCTAAATAACCTGCACCCCCTGCCGGTGAAGGGGGCTGAAAATGCAGGTCAGTGGCTGCCTTGGGTTTCTTTACGGTTGAACCGCTGTAGGCTTTTGCAGGTGATATTGTGTTCGCGGTGTACACTCAGTGAGCACTTTATTTGGCGTTCATTAGACTTATTCGTCTTCTGGCGCTGTAGTCCATCCGCGTCGAGGTTTGAAGTGTTCAGAGATGCTCTTCTGCGTACCACTGTTGTAATGTGTGGTTATTTGAGTTACTGATGCCTTCCTGTCAGCTTTGACCAGTCTGGCCATTCTCCTCTCGCCTCTCTCATTAACGATGCGTTTCTGCCCACAGAACCGCCGCTCACTGGATGTGTTTTTCACACCATTCCCTGTAAACAGACTGTGATAATGTTTTGGCTCATCGGTGTATATTTTCCACTGGGAACTAAACTTCGCCAATCAATTTTAATATTATATATCGGCTTCTTAAGGCACACCGATAAGCCAGACATGGAAAAAGGATAATTACTCTGTGATAGCGAGTTATGAGGACAAGACATTACTGCGCCAGAGCATTAGTTATTTCAGTTAATGCAATAACAATTTAGCTACAGTAAAGATCGGCTCAGAGTGTATGCAGAGGAGTAGACAATTAATATGGCCACTGTAAGTGGTAGCCATCAAGTTAGAGTTATGAACTGTCCAATCTGACCGCACGTTACATTATGTAACTCTAGCTTGCACATTTTTTATGAGCCCTTAGACAGCTTGTCAGTTGTTCCAGCTCTGGTTTGCAGTGGCTGAGAAATGCTAAATTAAATTTAGCAGATTTGTTTGTGAGACGCTCACTTCTTTTAGAAGACTTTGTGGCATTGTCCTAGATTGTCTTTTCCGGTCTATTTTTGTGCTTTGATTCTGCAATGCGGTGGGTTTTTTTTTACGGGGCGCTCTGTGGTTGACTCATCTCTCGATCTCCCGCTCCCTCCCGCAGCTCTGAGCCCTAAGGGACAAAAGGACGACGTCACCGAGGTGCCCCGTTTGCCCGACCCCAATCTGGTGTTCCCCCCCACGCCCCGGCGCCGCTGCCCCCCGGAGCGGCCCAAGACCCTGGACTTTGTGGCCCGGCCCCGGCCCTGCCCCCGCGCACGCTGCGACGCCTTCTGGGGCGAGTCCCCCCGGGGCCACACCTCCAGCACGGAGACGCCCCCCACCCTGGACTTCGGGGGGGACGCCGGGGTGCCCCCGACCCCGCTGGGGCCCCCCGCGTCCGGCTCCCCCCGCCGGTGCGGGAGCCTCCTGGACGAGCGGGACGAGGGCCAGTGCCGGGACGGGACTCGGCCCCTCTGCAGACCCGAAACCAGGCCCAAAGACTCGCCCTATCGGCCCCGCCCGGGGTTCTGGTCCTAGAGCCGCCCCACCTGGACCTCCCTCCCCCGCCACATACACCCACCTACTCTACTCACAGCGGGGGGGAGGACGGGAGGGGATAACCACTACCTGTATATTACATTACGGATATGCACACTTTAATGGACAGAACTGCTGGGACCGGAAAACGGCTAATGTACCAGTACGGAAACGCCGTTTATTGTTTGTGGTCAGATGTGGAACTGATGACTGGGTTTGTTCGGATTTATTTATTTGTTTATTTGTTTATTTGTTTATTCGTTTGTTCGTTTGGTTTGTGAGCGAAGCCAGTCTTTGTCTTCCCTCTTCTGTCGCTGCGCTAGTGCCACACTGAAGGACCGACCTCAGGTTCCGGAAATCTGACTACCTGTTTGGAGAGCGATGGCGTTGAGGGCCGTCTCGGAACGCCATTTTGTTTTCCCGAGAGGCTGTCCTCGGTCTCGCGTCGCTAGCTCGTTGAGCTTTAACTTGTTTCTCCATCTTCACCGCGACTGTGTTTCAAGATCGCCTGGATTTCAAGAAGCAAGTCTGAACAGCGCTTCGTGAATGTAAAGCTTTATTTATGATTGTGAATCCTTTTTTTTTTTTTTTTTATGTAGCGTGGGGTCGTGAGTGGGGAAGGAGGGAACGTTTTTCTACCAGTGAAATTTTTTTTTTTTTTTACCGGACACGTTTAAGTCATATGCAGCTGAATGTTCACGCGCTGTGCTCCTCCCCCGTTCGGGCGAGGGAGCCGTGTCTCTTTACGATTGTGCCGCTTGTGTGCTTTGTCATGGCTTCTGTCTTTTCACCAGCAGTCACCGTGTCTTCCATCGCGCTGTCCGTGCTCTTTGCACTTACGTTGGGTGTCCGTTTAATAAGCGCTAGCAGGGTGTTTTTTTTTTGTTTTTTTGCGAACGCCTTTCCGCATTTTCAGGTGCACCAACATGGTTAGGAACAGGGCGGTATTTCCAGGGTTTGAAGGTGTGCGTCATTTAACGTGACATTATCCAGGTTTAATCTGCAGCCTGGTCGGTTATTGTTACAGGAATATTGTTGTCTCAGACAGTGGACACACAGCACTAAGTGCTGTAAGAAAGGTATCTTCTCTCTCAGTCAGTCTCAGTCTTAAGGCTCAGTAGCCAGCAAGTGCCAGTCTTACTGTGTGGCTCACCTGCTCAAATCCTGCATGGTTTTGAGCAGTGAACAAAAGATACAGGCCCTGGTGGCATGTGTTATTTATTTTATTTATATTAATTTATTGCATTATTTATTAATAATTGTGTTATTTATTTATATAGTTTTTTATTTATTTTATTTATACATTTTTCTGCCTTTACTTTTTTTATGTGTATTTATTTGCATGCTTGTATTCAATGAGAACATTTTGGGTTTTCATGTTACGGAAACAACGTGTGAAATGCTTTTAAGTTTCCCCAATTTCTGTTGGGGTCCCTGGTCCTTTGACCCCCTCCTGGAAGGTTAGCATCTTCCAGAGAGTTTCACTTTTCCACCTGTGTGTCTTTAAAGGATATAGCCGGCATGATTTTATATTTTCTGATAATGGACAAAAGAAATCTTATGAAAAGACCGAAACCTACAATTAATTTGTCCAACCAACAAGTATTGTCCATTTAGCCAACGCCAGATACAGCCAATATCAATGTAGTCATTTTGTGATGTGGTGCTACTAAACTCCATTGTCCAAAAAACTATTAAAACAAGTGAAAGTGACATACTGTTGCATTGAATAACCTATTTCATCATTACAAAGAACATGGCCTTTGTCATTTTTACTGGAACATCTTTACGAAGTATCAGTAGTTACTGTTTCGATTTGTCGAAAGTATCAAATGTATACACATGTGTAGAGTGGGCATATTGAACATAGGCCCCATCGAAATGAGCTTCATTTTGAAGTAAACTCATTTTGAAAAAAGAAAAAAAACTGGCCATGTTTTTTATGATCATCAGGTTACGTTTTCTGCACATTAAAGTATGTCATTCCGAGCTACGTTTAATGATTTTGGCAGACAATTTGAATGAATGGCTTCCTGGTTGAGGGCTGAATGGGATAGGATAGCGTCGGGCAGAAGCACTGGAGGTTTTTGTCTTTTCGTAGGTTATGCTGAAAGTAAGTAAATAGAAAATTACGCTGGCCTTATTCTTTATAAGTATAAGCCAGTATCTAAACTCAACCCCACTGAAGAGAACAGGGTCACGTTCAGCCCCGACAACATGTAGCAAAACGAAAACGGTGGTGTGTTGCAAACCATGGGAGGACTGACTGAGGTCAGTTCGTTTTGCTCCTATGGCATCTAAGAACGCGTTCTCTGGACTTTACATCATTATTGATTCAGGCTACACCCCCGACACACGCACCGAACGGGAGCAAACATACCTCAAAGCCTGTTGCAAACCCGTTACACACTTTTGGGAGGAAACGTATGGCTCAGCGCAGAAACCGTAGCAAAACGTAGCAAAACATTTTCCGATTGAACGTGCCCCAGCTTTAAACTTATTATATATATTTTGCACATTCTTTTCTGCAAACATGCTAATCACTACATGGGGAAAACATAACATCCATAACATCTTTACATCTGATTGGTTGTAATGATTCCAGTTTATATATGTGAAAGGTGGAGTCTTTCATGAGTAGCCGTTTTGCTTTTTACGCCATATATCACATGCACACACATACACGGCCACCTTATACCAATAATACGTCGGAGGGTAATTTCCTTTGTTGTCAAATACTCCTTCAGTCAAGCATGTAGGAGCCAGGACTGAACCATGTGATGCTATGACGAAAATATCATCCTTGGACTCTTCAAACGGCTTCCTGAATGCGGTCAGACAAACGGAGAATGCCCTGGTTCACGCATCATCGCTTCCATACAATCACTGTGACCTTACAGTCATTGGTAGTCTTCCAAACATGTCTGATACGGTCGTCGTCATCATCATCGCGGGCTCTTGGGGAATGATGGGCTAGTGTGCCCTATGGTCGTCTTATTCTGGTCCCTAATATTGTGACTCTATCGATGACCTGACATGGCTTTTATCTTTCTCATGCTTGTTATGTTCAAAGTCAGTGTTTTAAACGTTTAGCTGTTGGTGGCATGAATTATGAAACTTAAAGTTAGAAGGCTTTAAGTTAAAAGTATTTAAGCTAAAAAAAAAAAAAGTGAATTCTTATTATCCTGGCTGTGATCAGACTGACCTACATTTGTTTGAGATTTGTTTTGTCTGCTGGGATTCATCCATGATAATTCATCCTCAACACATTATTGCACATATTATAACTGCATTGTGTTCCGATATCAGAATGATCTGCATTCAACTGTACTGTGAATCGACTTTTCTTCTGGAAGGTGACAAGTTTTAGAGTGCATAAATTCTGTATTACAGGGAAAGGCGCTGTTTGTTGCTGCATCTAAACCAGGGGTGCCAGGCAGGCTTGGTTCTACGTTTACTGATTACTGATAATCACTCACTCTGTCGACGGTGAGGGCAAAGGTGGCAGTACTGTGACCAATGGAAAAAGATGCTGTCGTAGAACTTGTATTAACACTGGAGCACATAGACTTGAATAAAATATTGGTTAAAAAAATACATTTTCCTCATTGATAACTACTTGGTCATTTGCGTATGGTGTGCCTGTGATTTGTATATATGCACACTCAAAACAACACGGTGTGATTTTTAACACGCCTCCATCATGTCTAATTATGGACAACACATTACTGTTACTTTCAACACTGTCTGTGATAGAAAAGTATCCTATTGTAACACATAAATTGTGTGTTGGTGACCCAAAATGTGTTCAAAGTGGTACAAAATTAGTATCCCAAAAAGTACTGTATAGTAAAACATCCCTTTTGAGAGTAGTGTATTGGGGGCCTGTTATGTATGCAGGGGATGATTTTCCCCAAGTCTGTATTGTTTCCCTCTGTGGCAGTAGTCGAGTCTTTCTGGGTTCAGTAATATTTCAAAGATTTATCAGTTTGTGAGCCTCACAGTCTGAGAGGATGTGTCTGATTCTGTACATGGTGGCTGGACTTGTGCCCGTCTCTGTCAGTTCCCTCTTCCTTTGTTCTACATGGCTTCTTTGTATACAACTGTCATTAAGACGATGGAATGGACTGGTGATGTTATTTCAGATTTCAGAATTTCTGGATTTCTCTCGGATTTAGTTTCCGGTTTTGACAGAAGGAGCTTGCCTCGTCCCTCGCCTGAGGTGATCCGTGAGCCCGGCTTTTCAACGGACAGCTCCGTCCATAATCTGCCAGCCGCTGAACTTCGTCTGCTCCGGTTTGTGGAGGGGTGTCCTCTTTATCTATTCTGCGGACGTACATTATTTAGCTCTGGCTCTGGGCCAACGCTTTGGCCGTAAAGTTAATTAATGCGCCGCTATGAATTACCCCCCACCCCCACCCCGCCTAAATGAGTCGTTTGTCGTGTGATTTAGGGTTAGTGGTTTGGTTGGTGTGTCAAGATCAGATGCGGAGGTGATTTACATCGTCTGCTAATTAGTAACTGGATTCTGCACAGTTGTACGGTTAAGTTGCATCTTGGAATCACTTATTTGTTGAAACGGCCTCGTCCCACCCCTCTTTTGTGTCATAGCATTCCCCAGGGGACAGGTAATGCAGAACGGACCATTTGGCAGGTAAGGTGCCCTGCAGACAGAGTGTCACTGTTGCATCTCACCTGCGATCTGGGAACACTGCAAGGTCCCTCACCTGTTCTTGCCGTGGGGGAGTTATGAGGCTTCCAAGGACCCTGAATGACCGGAGCCCTCAAAATGATGAGAACATTGGATATTCTGGGGCGGTGGGTCCCAATGGCAGATCTTCTCATGGGGTCTGAAATCCCAGGTAGCACCCCCTGCTCACGGTACACTTGCTGAGAGGAAACCCCCCCCGTTGCGCGTGACATGGTCGTATGACGGTCCAGGAGCTGTGCTTGTGTCTGAGAGGTTGCAGGCTCAGTTCCAGGCCGGGACACTGCCGCTGTGCCCTTGAGCGGGGCGCTTGGCCCACGCTGCTTCAGTACGGACCCAGATGTTTTAAATGGGCGGTGCAGAAGGGCGGTGCAGAAGGAAGGAAGAACAGGAGGGAGGGTTTTTGACCGAGCCGGTGACGAGGAGTTAATGGTTCACTTCATCCTCCTGGATTAGCTTTTGGCATTTCGTAGACAATCTAATAAATCAACCTTTCCCTCAACTTTTGGTGTATAGTAGTCACTCTTTTATCCAAAGCAATTTGTACACATTACATTTGGTATTTTTGCTGGCTATTTTTACTGAAGCATTTCCATTTAAGTGCCCTGCTTTAAGGGTACAACAGCACCACCCCAGCAGGAAATCGAACACACAACCAACATCTGAATTACAAGGGCTAATCACAGTGCTACACTGCTAACCACAATGCCACACTGTTACCCACAATGCCACACTGCTAACCACAATGCCACAGTTACCCACAATGCCACACTGCTAACTGCAATGCCACACTGTTACCCAAAATGCCACACTGCTAACCACAATGCCACAGTTACCCACAATGCCACACTTCTAACCACAATGCCACACTGTTACCCACAATGCAACACTGCTAACCAAAATGCCACACTGTTACCCACAATGCCGCACTGCTAACTGCAATGCCACACTGTTACCCGCAATGCCACACTGCTAACTGCAAAGCCAGTTACCCACAATGCCGCACTGCTAACCACAATGCCGCCCTGCTAACTGCAATACCACACTGCTAACTGCAATGCCACACTGTTACCCACAATGCCACACTGCTAACCACAATGCCACACTGCTGCAGTATATGTTTTGACCAAAGAGGCCTTTAGCAGTGGAATTATAATTATTATAGCCTAATAATTGAAACCAGTCATACTGAGGCTGAGAGCGGTGCTACTTTAGCGCCTCCTGCTGGGTAGGAGTAGGGAGCCTGGCCACCTGGTATCTCAAAAAGGCAGAAAAAATGGCATTCCATTCTATACCCAGTACATCCAACCCACACACACACACAACACACACACATAGAAAAAGGTTTTGAAAATGCACTATGATTGTGCTCTGTTTTATAGTAACTTAAATGGTTTGAACTTTGGTACTTTGGTAGTCTTCTGTGCATTTGGCATTTAGATTATGTGTCTGTCTAAATGCCATCCCATTTCTGATACATGTCACATAAAAATGATATTAAGGTAAACCACTGCTAAAGCTTCAATGTTAAAGTGAAACCATTACTAACAAATATATTTTCAATACGTGGCATGACATTTGTAGTAAAGTGAAAATGCTTGTATTTTCAACATTCATATTTAAAAAATGAATGGAAACACATTGGAAATACCTTGACGCAATGCACAAGAGCAGCATAGGTTCAGTATTCAGTCAGACAAATGGAGTGAATAGTTCCCCTGAGGGGAAAATATTTCTTGGTCCCGGTTACCTGATTTTTTTTGGCATAGATAACAAAGAAGGGTTTTTTTATATCACACTTTTTCTTATCTTTAGCCAAGTGTAGTTATCCAGGATTATGACTGAGGCTGCAGGCTGAAGCTCTGTGGGGTGAAGTTCGGCAGGTGTGGCCTCGAACAAGGTACTTACTGTAATCAGTAAACATCCAGCTGTAAAAAATGTCATTCAGTAGGTTGTGAAACAGTGTGGGTTTTCATCTGGTGGCTATTACATTGAGCAAAATTCAACCATAAGCCAATAGCCATAAGTATAACTAATAGCCAACAATTCTGTCAAGACTTGTAGCTGAAACGCACTCATGCTCCCATGAATTGCCAGCACTTTCTCTGGCTTATCAAGTAGTTGATTTATCACTGCACAACAGTGGAATGACAAGAAAATGGGCAAAAGTAAAGATGGCAAGGGAAAGAAAGATTGAGAGTCCTCCTGAGTCCTTATATATGACCAACTTAATAATTAATGTTAAGTTTTCATTGTTCAGGTAGCGGTAGGAGGACAGTAAATATGGAGCGCTGATGCTTGAAATGGGGGACAAGAAAAAAGGCTAGGTGGTTAGTTTGTGACCCTGTTGAAAGCAGAAAGCCTGAGCACTGGTGACCGGGGAGGAGAAAAGCCCATATAAGGAGGTGTGGGGAGGGGAGGCGTGTCCACGGCATGAGTGACAAGCAAAAGCCCATGGGCTCAATGAGGGAGGCCAAGGAGCCATGACAGTTGTGAAGCTACAATGGCGGATGCAGTAGAGCCGACAGAAACGCAGCAGAGAGAGAATGGACACTGGACACTGGTCTGTCTCCAAAATCAAAACCGCTTTGGGGTTAACCTAGTCTGTGTATGTCAGAATGTCTCTCAACTTAGATTTCTAGAATCTAGAAGCAGTTCTGGACTGTTGGTTAAGGGTACATCAAATGTGCACCGCATGACTAACAGCTGTAGTCAAATTTCTCCAGCTTGTAAATATGTAAATTAAGCTAGCATGCACACAACACTTCCTATAATATTCTGGTTTGGATGCAGTGGTGTGATCGTCAACATTTCACAGGTGTAAATATAAATATTAACTGAATCATGTTTGAAGTAATCGTACTGTAGAAATAACCTTTATTAGTGATTACAACTGATTTATTTTGTGAAGACAGCAGTATAAAGGACCTGACTTTGCCTACACAAATGTTTACAAACATCAATTTTTTTTCTGACAATGCCTTTAAAGTCTTTATAAACAAACCTATAGTAATGATTGTTAAGTTAATACATAATGTCACCACACCAAATTCAAAATGCTTAAATCGAAATGTCAAAGCTTGTATTTTACACTAAAGCTTCTGCATTTATTTCTGGGAATTAAGGAGAACCCTTACACGATCCGAATTACACCATATCCAATGACCGGATTTGGCTGTTTTTCATCAAAATGCTTAATTGACATGAGTCCATCATAAGCCTCTCATCCCTCTTTCAAATTGGCAATACATATTTAATAATGTGCATTTTATTGTGTGTATTGTGTCATTATATTTTATGGTGTCATTGTAAAGTACTGAGAACCTATGGCCCGAAAAGCACCCAACAAATAATGGTCTATAATTATTTTTGTTTTCTGATCATATATAATTTCTGACAAATTCATAATGTGCCATCTTAACTGTGCTTCCAAAACAACACTTACTCCATCATGCAGGTAACATTCATATCACCAGAAAACTTCCACCGAGATTGAGCTTTGAGATTGAAAAACACAGTGATCATTTAGTGCAGTTACTGAGATCAGCAGGACGTGACGGGGTAGCATATGTGGTTATTTCTGAGTCAACAGCAATGGTCGATATTAATAAACAGCACAGTGGTACAGAGGAGCACTAGATCCACCTACAGGCTTTCACAGTACAGCCTGGTAGTAAAATGCCACTCATGACCATCACTTTGAATGAAAACACTATATATATACATAAGCAGCAGAAGCATAGAAATACCGTTGTTATATTGTGTTGCAATACGAAAGAACGTCACAAAAAAAATCTCACTCGTTTAAGATTTTCGCAAATACGTGGACTGATTCATCAATTAATTCCAATGCGGAGAACATTTCTGTCAGTCCACACAGTAAAAAATGCCCACCCAGAACATCAGAAACTGTGTACACATCAGAAATTAGTTGTGCTAACACGATTCATCTTTTGGATAAAGCATAATCCACACGGGATATTTGGGGATATTCAGTATCTCATACACAAGGGTCTATGGGGTAATCCAAATTGGTAATAAAGCTTTTCCATGCGATTACACTAAATTTGTACAAAAAGGCCTCTATCATGTATACCTTCGACGCCCAGTTCAGACCAAAGATTTGCGATGTGATGAAACCATTTTAGAATGTGTGAACTACCCGCCTCAAAATGTCCACTGCCGGCACTGGCCATCGCAGGCAATTCAAAATGGTGGCCAGGTTTAGGACACCATTTACAGCTCCTCGCGGAGTGAATCTTTCGTCCGCACTGGGCTTCGGTGTCAGTGGCAGAGCCCTCCTAAGCGTCCTTCAACAGAAATACAGTGGCGACTTCCTACAGTTTAGTGAAGGGCAGCGGTAATAAGAAAAAAAAAACACAATAGTGTTCACAAATTCGTAAAGGCCTGTCTGATGTACAGAAGGAGGCTGCCATATCACAGGGGGAAATATCACGAGGGGAAAAGGATTAACATTGCCACCTACAAAAGCCAGCAGCCAGCAGGGGGGCTCCGTTAGATAGATCTACAAAGCAAAATTCTCTTTTCAGAAAAAATAAACACGTTACAAAAGATTAGAGTGAACTGTGGCAAAACCAAAAACGCCCCAATGCATGTGTTGCCGCTCGTTTAGCTGATGGTGCGCTGATGCAGTCTAATGAGCTGGCATTGAGGGGTCTGTCACCAAGCCTTCAGAGAGACATGTTGGCTTCACTTAGCATGCTGGCAATGTACAATCACTTAGCTTCTGTAGGAATGTGAATTTGAATGGTACTTTCTGACCGGGCCATATTTGGAACAATAACATGTGGACCTCAGATCTGTAAATGACTGTACATAGCCAAATAAATGTGCACCTTGCAGCCTCGCCCCCAAAACACAGTGGAAGGAGAGGTCTGGCTGGAGAATTTGTGGCCCCCCGAAAAAGTCATCCAAAAAAAGGTGTGGATGTTGCCAGGTTGCTGTGTTGGTGCCGGGCTTGCCTGGCACTGTTCCCATGGCAACGGCGGCCTCAGCTTATGCGGCCTCCTTCTCCCTCTGAGCGTTACGACGGATCTTCATCTCTGTCAGCTGGATGTAGCGGATAACGTTGGTGTCTGTGGCACAAAGACAGGAAAAGGCTGCTTTCTCTCGCACCGACATATGACAGGAAACACACTGTTGTGGGAGATAATTATTTCCATTTAGGCTACATTTATATTTGTTTTTATTTCCAAAACAATTTGCTACTAAACCTTTGGGTCCATTTTGGAGTTAGTTTCACAGACATAATCAATTATTAACAATTGCACTGGCACAGTGTTACATTAACTCTTACAGTATACACTTGGTCTCTGTTGTTCTCACGTACTCTAATAGAGTTGAATTAACACCGGACATTTTACTGTGTATACTCTGACAACTCACCTGATGGCTGTTGTTTATGCGACTCTTTTAGGTAGTGTAGGGCCTTTTGAAAGTCTCCCAGGTGGTAGTACGCTACCCCGGATCGGTACAGTGCTTTGAAGTTCTCTCCTTCTTTCCGTAACACCTTCAGACAGTACTCCTTTACGCGCTCATAGTTCACTAGCTCCATCTGCAACAGACACGCTTACGGGACAGAGACAAACACGACGTTAAAAAACAATTCGCTTGAATGTGTAAAGAAAGACGGGAAGGTAGGTAACCTGTAGATTAACTGGAAAATTTGATGAAATCATATACTGTATGAAACTAATGCCAGTCTTATCCCTTACGCATTTCCTTTTAGCCTTTTTTAAAATAGACCAACTGAGACGTGAATTTTAACAGTACAAACCAAATATAGCCAAACATTATCTGGGCTATCAAAAGGGTTTATTATAGCCTACAAATTAACAAGCTGAAAAATATGACCACGCGAATGCAATGCAGGTTGGGTGAGCTCCAATTCAGTCAATGTTATTTTCTATCCATCCCAAAATAAAATGATCATAAACCAAAGTAGGCCAGTGTGTCTTGCGACATGTCTCGGGCACAATTAATTACTCATGATGATGATGTAAAGGCGAAAAATAAACGCCGTGCTTTCGCTGGGGGCTATGTCATAAATCATCCACGAACTCTGCACTGGGTAGGCTATGATTTTTTTAAAAATCGATTCTGTTATCGATTCAATTTATCGCAAATGATCGCGGCGTATACAATAGACCCGTAGCCTGACGGTTAGCCTACCCGCGAGACTGTTGTAGCACTCCAGCTCGGCGTTCTCCACGGCACCCTTTTGTTCATCCGTTAGTGGCGTCTTACTGATAGTTGCCAGTGTTGAAGAGGGCGACTTACAGCTGGCATCGGGGTCTCCGAATACCCGACACAGCCCCTTCATTTCGAGCAGCGCCCGGTGGTACTTGCCTATCGCATCCCTGTATTTTTTATCCTTGTAGCACTGGGTTCCCTGCGTCTTGAAGTCCAGAGCGCGTCTCACCAAGTCCGCCGGTTCGGAATGCGGCGGCTGTTTAACGACTGAACCAATGTGCGATCGAACCTGCTGCTGGGCGCGCACGTCTCTGGTCCGGCAACTTTGTGGCTGACCATAGTGCTGAAGCCTGGCGGTACCACCGATGTTACTGCCGCTGATACTGCCGTCGGTTACATTGCTCTCTATTCTCGTCGAATTCCCATCGTGTCCAATCCGGTTTTGATTCATTTCGACGCTCACATAGAATCACACTGACCTTAACACGCGTTTGATCAAACTATGTTGACCGAATTACAAAGCTTAGAGATGTATTTCCCCTTGAGAATCCAAATTAGCCTGGCGAGCTCGCGCAGTTGCCTCTTGCCGTTTAGATAGCCTACCCTGTATTCACAATGTCGTAGCGTGTTTTTCCCGTCAGCGCGTAGTGATGCCAGCCTTGGCCGCTGTAAGCAAATTTAATATTGAGGCGCGCATTACCCTACCGTGTCTGTTTTCAATTCTTATTTCAAATCGACCATGTCAATATGAAGTAGCATTCAATCGTTTTTTTAAGAACAACGATGAAAGAAAAACGGAGACAAGCCTGATGCGGGTGTCCTGTCTGCCTCAAGATAGGAATGCAGACATCCTCACGAAGCAGAAGACTGGATTTTTCTAGCTTCTCTTCTGAATCTGAACTGTCTCTTTATCCACAAATATGCTACAATTCAATTTAAGAATTTATTTATCATCAATTTATTATCAGTCGGACTTTAAGAAAATGAAGGATGTTTTTCTAATTAATATAATTTGAAAGTGAATAGAATATCACATAAATGCCTTATTTCAGTTGAAAATGCTTCGTATAACACGTGCACTATTACACTAATAGATGAGAAAATGAAGGAGATTGTTGATTGCGCAGAAATCAAAGAACACTAAAAGCATTGATCATAAAATCACACTGCTAAGCTAAACCCAAGCACAACAATATGTTGTGTGTATAAATAGTCGTCACTGCCCCAGGGCAGCTGTTTTGTGGTCATTTGGGCGTGTCAGAGAGGTTATATGGTTACACGGCTGGGTGGAGGCTCTCTAATTTATAGTTGAACGTAATAGAGAAAATGTACTACTATGTCTCAGACCATGCAGCTTCCGAATGGCAAGCTCCTGATTCCTGGGCCTTCTACCCTGCACAAGCCACACCCACCCCCTCGGTCTGTCTCACTCCTGTCCTTATCTGACTCCCAAAAACTGGTCGCTGTCTTTGTGTCTGGGTCCTTTGCTGTTACGTAAAGGCTGCAGTTTTAACAGACTGATAGCAAGCAGCCGCACACATGGGATGTTTTTCTGCCTGCATTCTCAGGTGCATTCTGTCGGGTGTGTATGAACAGCCAGGCTCTTTTTTGTCTACCTTTAATGCAGTCATTTCATTTTAATTTGTTATTTAACTGACTTACAGTTGATTGTACTAAGTAGGGGACAGTCCCCCCTGGAGCAGGGTCAAGGGCCCAACAGCTGTGCGGATCTTATCGTGGCTACACCGGGGCTTGAACCACCAACCTTCCTGGTCCCAGTCATGTACCCTAGCTGCCAGGCTACAGGCTGTCCCAATAGAGGTCCCAGTGGCTGCTTGTGCACCGGGTGGTCGTAAGATGCCAAAGAACAGAATCTATGAGCCAACCAACTTTTTCTTTTTTTTGTTTCTTTTGGGTTTATTGGTGGTCCTATAATGTAGCCCTATGTTCAAAAGCTTAGCAGAGTTCTGTCCAACATATGCATACCAGAGAAGAACTTATGGGGTAGCCTATTCCTTTCTTTCCATCCCAGTATACACTCACTGAGCACTTAATTAGGTGGACCTGTACACCAGCTTGTTAATGCAAATATTTCATCAGCCAATCATGTGGTAGCAACTAAATGCATAAAAGCATGTCAGAATATAGGAACAAATGTGATGTAAGTGATTCTGACCGTGGAATGATAGTTGGTGCCAGACAGGGTGGTTTGGATATCTCAGAAACTGCTGATCTCCTGGGATTTTCACACAGAGAATGGTGCGAAAAACAAAAAACATCCAGTGAGCAGCAGTTCTGCTAGCAAAAGCGCCTTTTTAATGAGCACTGACCTGGAGCCCTTCTCCAGGTCAGTGGCGAAGGGCCAGACTGGGACAGACAAGCTGACAGGAAGGTGACAGTAACGCAAATAACCACACATTACAACAGTGGTATGCAGAAGAGCATCTTCGAACACACAACGTTCAAACCTCTTAAGTGGATAGGCTACAGCAGCAGAAGACCAATAAGTCTAAAAAATTATAAATACCTAATAAAGTGCTCACTGAGTGTACATAGCCTAATTAAATATAGCCTATTGCCATATACGAGCAAATGGTAAGTGTTACATTATTCGAGGCCTATACATTTGTTATTGCAACCGTTATCTATACACATTTTTACATTTTAATCCAAAGTGCATAGATTTACGATTACGATATTCTACTGCACTGTAGATAAAGTCTCCGCAAATAAAATAAAAATATCAGAGATAATTTTATAATAACATCTTCAGCCCTATTTTTCTAGTCTATGCTTCAGCCAGTGAGAAAGACAGAACGGAAGTAGTAGTAGTCACTAAACGTCATATTCCTGCGACAAGCGGTGCAAGAATAAAATTGAGTTGACTGCAGCAATGGAGCTACGTGTCCCCTGATTTTTGAAATATTACCTTTATATTTTACAACCAGTAACCCGATTAGTTTACATTTCCAGCGCTCTCTGTCAAGTTAGATAAAAGTTAATTTTGATTTGAACTCCCAGAGATCTTAAACCTTGCAGACATATTTTTAAGATGGCGTCGGTGGATCTAAGAGGTAAGCTAATGCTAGCTAGCTGCTTATTCTGAACACATCTGAGTTGCCATATTTGGATCTTTGAGTTCTACATAAATTATAATGGTGCCGAAACACATATGAACCAAATGGGAATTCAACCTATAGCTAGCTAGCTTCCCAACTATTAATAACTGGCTAAAAGCTAGAAGTTGTTCGCTAAAGAGCTAGTCTTTCTTTAGCATTGGCTATGACTTACATTTTAAAAACTGCCTGGTATAGCTAGCACTGTTCGGTAGTGTACGATTGCAGTAGTAGCTTAAATACACGAATAACTGAATGCAAATGTAAAACTGTTCTGAACCATTTAAACCACATCTATCTAGCTGGTTGTATAATGGATTATCTTGGGCTAAATATTATTAGGTGTATTGGATGATTTGTGCATATCGTATGTGTGTCACTTTATCCATCCAGACAACCTCCTCGGAATCTCGTGGGTTGACAGTGGCTGGCCCATCCTCAACCCTGGCAATGTGCTTGATTACTTCTCCGAGAGAAGCAACCCGTTCTACGATCGCACATGCAACAATGAGGTGGTCAAGATGCAGCGACTCACGCTGGACCACCTGAAGTAAGTGTTAAAACCAAATGGCACGTTTTGTATTGGCTGACAAACGGGGGAATGCACCCAGCGAATGACAGCTCACAGTTTTACGAGTATGACTGAGAGAGCTTGTCACGGTCTTCCTCGGTGTTTATCAAGTACTGTGCAAAAGCCTTGGGCATCTAAGACATTTTTTTAAATATGCATTTGGTTTTGGATGTTATTACTGTTTCAGTAGAAAGCAAATTTGAGATAAATAAAAAAGGTTTGAGATAAATTTTAAAGGTGAAGGTTGATCACAACAAATATTGATTTGATTTGATTGATACTGCTCTTTATTGTAACTTTTTGATATGTATGAAATTATTTTGAAAAATGTATTCACTTTATGGGATATGTGCCTAAGACTAATGCACATGACTGTATATGTAATATGTGCATCTTTAGTTTGCGAGTTTTGAAGCGTGCACATATCATTTCTTGCCTTGGCGTTTAATGAGAATGTGCCTCTCTCCCTGCCTCTCAGTCAGATGGTGGGAGTGGAGTACACCCTCCTTCATGCTCAGGAGCCCATCCTCTACATCATCCGCAAGCAGCAGAGGCAGTCTCCTAACCAAGGTGAGCAGTCGGGAAATCAGACATGAAGCAGGGCTTTACATTACATTACTGTTAGTTAGTTGACTCTTTCATCAGTTTTTTACAGTTGATTAGACTAAGCAGGGGACAATCCCCTCTGGAGCAGTGTGGGGCCCCACAGCTGTGTGCACCTTATTGTGGCTACACTGGGGCTTGAACCACCAACCTTCCAGGTCCCAGTCATGTACCTCAGCCACTTGGCTACTGTGCTCCTATTTTAGGAGTAGTTGCTCCTAAAAATTGATGTGTGTTAACTGTGTTAAAATTTATTATTATTACTTTTTGGGATACATCAGCATGCTCCTACATTTTTTCAATTAAGGAACACATGGGGGTCATTTGTTTTTGTGTAAGATCCCTGCTAAGCAACCCCATTTGTATGCGTGTAGCCTGCAAGTCACTTGGACCGTGCTGAAAGGCGATGATGTTGTTGTTCTTCTCTCCTGCCTTTGTGCTGCAGTCATCCCCTTATCTGATTACTATATCATCGCCGGGGTGGTGTATCAGGCTCCGGACCTGGGCTCTGTAATCGGCTCCCGAGTGGTGGGTCCCCCGTGCGCCTTCCTCCTCTCCTTTCTGTGTCACAGTATTGTGCCAATGTGGGGATGATTCTTGTGACAAATGGTTGGTTTTGCTAATCATGTTTTAAGTTGTTATTTGTGTTTGATGGGTCTGTCAAAGTAGGTTTATTATTTCAGTGTGTGCTATCACTGAGTTTTTTTTAAAGGTACAATAGGTAAGATTTTTGTGTTAAAACATTGTTACAATACCCTTGTAAATCTCTTCCTATCGTTGAAAAAGGCTCACTGACATGTTGACTCACCCTCTGCCTGTGTTTATAGTCCTTAAATTCGGGTTTAAGAATATACAGTTGACACTGTACCAAACATTGTCTAACTGTAGACAATAAGCTCATTGGTTGAAAATTGGTTCAAATTGCCTCAGCCAATGGCATTTCAATGTTAACAGTGATAAACAGTGTTGTGGTTTGAAGGTGTTTGTTGGTACTATTCCCCTCTTGGCCGTTAGAAGTCAGAAATTACCTATTGTACCTTTAAAACGTTGCTGTCCGTGTTTTTCTCTGCTATTTTTACGGATATCTAGCACCCTGTTTGTAGCAATCAGGCTTGAGTTGAGTGTTTTTGATTCCCTATTGACTCGATCACTGTGTTTTCCTGAAGCTGTCTGCCGTCCATGGTATCCAGTCTGCCTTTGACGAGGCCACGTCTTACTGCCGCTACCACTCCTCCAAAGGCTACTGGTGGCACTTTAAGGACCAGGAGGAGAGAGGTCAGTGCCCTGACTCCTAGAGCTCCACACCCAAAAGAAAAAATGGATTTGTGGCCAGGGGTTTGGAGATGTAGTCATTGAATTGACCCAGTGCTCTTGTAGCTGAATTTTCTTGAATTTCTCTCACTGGTTTATTGACATGTATTGAGTGGGTAATGTATAAATCCAAAGTCTAGTTTGATCAACTTGTCATGCGTGTAGAAATTATGATGACGGACAGTGTTTCCCCATTTCACCCATTCGTTTCCATTTCACTTCATTCAAATTGAAGAAAATACTAAAGGGATGTGTTGAGGTGTTTTGCCATGATGTTGTGTCGAACACCAAGAAAGCTCCCCTTTTTCCACCCCATGTAAATCTCCAGAAAAGGCCAAGCCAAAGTCGAAGAAGAAAGAGGAGCCCAGTTCTTTGTTCCAGAGACAAAGGGTTGACACGCTGCTGCTGGATCTCAGGCAGAAGTTTCCCCCGACCTTCTATCAGGTACCGTAATGTCACGTAGCAAACACACTAACCAGCAGTGTCCTTACTTTTCCTTATTATTGTTTTATGTGTTGAGAAGGGAATTTGCGCAGCTAGGTGTGAATATGGATTTACGTTTTTGTTTATTTTTTTATTTGTATAGTAGACATAATCAATTTTTCTATATTTTTCAGCCCAAACCAGGCGAAAAACCAATTCCAGGTAAGACTCAGTTGCCATTTTTGCTCTCAATAATTGAATTTTATGATTTATTGTTATAGAAAATGAAGGTATTGTTCTAGATCTATTATTAGGCATACATCATGTATAATTTAGCAGCTAATGTCTTCACTTTAATTCAGCACTTCCAAATGGGTGTCTGACTGAATTAGGAAAGAGTTCATGGGAATTTCTATTCCAGGGGAAAAAGGTTCCTTGGTTGTTGACAGATATGAAATCACACAGTGAAAGAATGACTGTGCAGGTCCCATGTTGGTAGTTGATTGAATCACAGAGAAAACGTATGAGCGGTCTTTAATGATGAGCTGAAACAGAAGTTAGAGCAGCACTAGATTCCACAATGTGGCATATATGCCAGTGAAACTGATCTTCTGGGGGAATTTTTGGGCAATATATCCTTTAATGTTCGTAAGGTTATGAAGACTTGACTAAATTGAGGAAAACGATCATTTTGATTTCAGTTGGTCTTTAATGACCTTGATGTGTATGTGTATGTGTATTTGCATTTGTGTGTGTGTCTTTCTTTCAGTGAAAAAGTATGAGGGGTCTTTAATGATGAGCTGTAACAGAAGTTAGAGCAGCACTAGATTCCACAATATGGCATATATACCTGTGAAACTGATCTTCCGGGGGAATTTTTTGGGGGGACGGCGAATGACGATACGTGCCGCTGTGTGAAAAGGATATCAATTTGACAACTTGACAAATTTTTTGCAATATATCTTTTAAGACGTGTTCATAAGGTTATGAAGACTTATGAAGTGTGTGTGTTTCAGTGGAGGTGAAGAAGGAGCCGGAGCCCCCGGTGGAGTCCGTAAAGCAGGAAGAGAGGGAGCCGGCGGCCAAGGCCCCCGCCCCCGCCCCCGCGGCCAAGGCCCCCCCGGAGAAACGGGCGCGGCTGCAGTAAGGACCTCTCATCTGCAGGGCCTCCCCAACCCAACGCCAGTGAGAGAACGGTGACACACCGGCCAGGACTTTGAGGCTAGTCCTCCATCGCAGCTGCGTAGAGTGAGGCTTCCATTCCAGTGTGCTGTGTGGGGCGCCAAGGAGTTTATTTTTATTTTATTTTTGCTGGGCGGTTGTTCAGTTGTGAAGTGGTTATTGTGGGTTTCCCCAGTTGGAGTACGGTGCTTGGCAGAGGCACCCGCTCGCAGCCTGGACTGAGTCTGGATCGTCAGGAGTCCCGCAGGGTGTTGACTGGAGGGTCGGTAGCAGCTCCCAGGGTGTGTGTGTGGGAGTGTGAAGGGCTTCATTTCGCATCAGGCGGACATTTGCAATCTGTCTGCATCGACAGCGCAGGCAGCTGGCGGATTAGCATGTAAGTCTTGTAGTCGACCGGCTTCACACATTTTAGATGTGTGTGTGCGTGTCGGTGCGTGCCCTACCACAATTCTGAAGAATGTTGCAGAATGGGACGGACATCCAGTTGTGGTTGGGCAATTTGGGCATTGTAATCTAATGGATGGGATAATCTATTGAAAAAGAAAGAATATGGGATTAAGTGCGACAACCTTGAATTCTGCCTTGCAGCACTTGTTTAGCTTTGGTTTGGCCACTCACACACACACACACACACACACACACACACATACACACACACACACACACACACACACGTAGCTTTAAGAATTCAGATGAACCAGCTCAGCTGGACAGGTTGGAGAAATGCTTGGCTAAAGTGGGACAGGTGGGCCAGGATGTGGTGGGGAGCCGGTGAGACTCGGCTCAGTCTCTCTCTAAAGAGGTCAGATCTGCTCAGATCCGCATACAGCTGCAGCAGGGATATTTGCACCTGCCCAACCCCCTCTGTGGGCCAGCATGCCTGTGCAGGAGCCCTGCGTGTCTTACAGGATGGACCGTGTCACTGCACCAGCCGGGAGCGCTGTCTGCTGTCCGCTGTCCGGACATGTTGAGGATGTTTACAGGTTCAGTCATCGAACATGACATGTTTTATCCGGGACTGGAGCAACTTTATTTTCTTTTATTTATTTTTTTTAAGATGAGTCACAAAAAGTTCTGGAACATTCTGATGCCATTTTTTAGGGTTTCTCAAAGCTTTGGTTTTGTATTTTGTATTTGTTTTGTATGTGGGAAGCAGTGTGTGATGATAGTTCTTAGGTCTTTTCTCATCTGCTCTTCAGATCTCAGGCAGCATTCCCAGAATCTGGAGGTACCTGGAAAATGTTTATATATATCCAGATTCCAGAAAGGTATCTGGTAGATAGCCAGTGGAGTAACACTGCCTTTCCCCCCCCCCCCTCTGTCAAAATAGTTTGGCAGCAAAGTTTCTTTCTTTATATAATATGAGTGAATAAAAATGTGATTTGTGTTAATAAAAACTGATGTGTATTGCTTCTCGCTAGCGATTGAAAATGCAACAAAACAAATTTGGGATGAATTAAATATTGCTTATTTCACTTAACTGGGTTTCTCGATGTATGGCAAGGCATTTGAGTCATATGTGTAGTGTACCAAGGGGTTAAGAGATCATCAGTTACAGATGATGCGATTGTGCCAATGCCCACATCACTCTACATCTGCAGCCATGGGTTTCAAGGGGCTGAGGGCAGAAATTCTTAGATTCCAATACACCAGCCAAGCGCAGTAAAGCCTAGAAAAGTATTTGAATCCAAAACCATGTGTTTTGACCCAGGTCTCATTTGGATGAGTACAAGACTCTGGCCCGTCCGAAAAAACAGCCAGGCAGACCCGCGTTCCTGCCTTCCTGCAAGCATATGCACCTGGGTTATCTCTCCAGTTTCACCGCTTTCCTCTATTCTACCATTCCAGCAATGCGCATACTTGTCACTGAGGCCAAGTACGGCAGCACCAAGATGATGGTATCAGAGCCTGATGTGACGAATGGTGTAGAAATTACGATTCTGTGCTCACTGAGGAGTTGGTCTGATTGGACGCAATGCTGAGAAGTATTACAGATTGTTTCACATCCTGCTGCCGCCTTGCTGCACAGTGCAATAGATTGGTTTGCTGAGAACACATTGTCCCTACCCATTGCACCGTTCTTGCTGAAAAAAATCATTAGTCAAACTGTAACGTGCCTGTGTATCCAGTAGAGTGGCTGTGTTCGATTCACTGTGCTGTTGACACGATCGGCACCCCTGTGATGCACTGTACTGTAACTGAAGATTACTGAGACCACATCCACATTTGCACTGTACATTCTGCCATATGAAAGTGACTGAGATGAACGTTTCAGGTGTATTTGATTATTACTAAAGGAATTGAAACCTAATTTGATCATTTAGATAAAAACCCAAATTACTTCCATTATCAATGCCCCTCCTTGAAAATATAAAATGACAGTGGGATATGATGCCACCTTGTGGTGAATATGTATATAGCACCAAACATTGGAACTTGGAACTCCCGTGCGTTTTCACAATACTGTTTACACTTAGCTAACAGATGAATCATCTTAAATCTGGGGGAAAAGTACAATTCCAGCATGTTTCTTAACTTATTTTTTTATTTTTTTATATGATGAGTTGAGTCTGTCTTCCAAAGGCGTGAGGTCATCATAATATAATATGACAGAGGGGGAAAAGGGCAGATGCGGTGAATCAATGATAATAAGGTAATATGTAGATTATGCTCGACTGAGAATTACCAGACACTGTTCCCGGGACATCTATAGCACCTAAATTGTATTTCATGGTCTGTGTGGAATGCCCATTAGCAATTTAATAATGTTGTACATTTAGTCTTACTCTGACTTTTACACACTCAACTAAAATCTTGTCAATCTGAAGGTTGAAGGTGTATCACTGAAAGGTGTACTTGCATTTCTTCCCCTGAAAATAATCAAAGGAGCCTTTGATACAATAGGATGATAATAAATCGTACATACAACAAAATTGGCGATTGAAAGAAGTGGAATTAAATCAGGTTCCTCGATAAAAATGAGGAATTATAAATATTAGTGAAACTGTCATATTTATAACAATGGAACTGATTTTAAAATCTAAAGTTGAGACTCGTTTATGTCTTGGCACCTACATGTTACATTAAGTGACTTAATTTCTGCATATACAACGAATGTGCCTAGCAACATTGCCTAGTATACACTGAGGGGCACTGTTGAATAAAATAACATTTTGTTTTTCTTTGCCCACAAAAGATGTGTTATGACATTTTATGTACTATCGGCTACCACGCGGGGGAGCTACAGAGCAGAATTGGAACTATACGTTTTTAAACAGCCCTCTTTGCGCTGTGTTGTTTTGTAATATTGACACGCAGGGCGTGGCGGGATAGGAAGCTCTCCGGTGGAGGACCAAGAATAGTCCTCCAAGCTAGCTAGTGGCAGAGAAGATGGCTGCAGTGGGGATTTTCAGACCAGAGTCTGAAAACATAACACTGTTTGCCATGTTTCGGGACGGTTAACCTCCGCGTCACCCAACTCTTCCTTTATTTCTTCACGGTCTGAAAGGGATAAATCATGGGATCGCAAACACTTCAGATCCTGAGGCAAGGAGTCTGGGCTTCTGTTACCGGAGGCTGGTATTACGATCCCCATCAAAATACATTTGTCAATGCCTTACACCTCTACATATGGCTCTTCCTACTTTGTTTCCCTTTTACGCTGTACATGGTGAGTTTTACTTGCATGATATTTTCGTTTTCATGACATGTGTAATGTTATAGTTCGTGCCTCACTCGCTGGCTCACGAGCTGCTCCGGGCAAGGGACGAGCTAGTTCAGCTAGCCATCGTTTGCCGTTCAGGGCTTTCGTCGTGTTGCTAAACTGGCTTGCTACTGTTAGGACTAGCTAGCTAGTGTAGGTGGACCCTTTGTTTCAGAGCCCCAAATTGTAGCAAATACGATTTGTGTCACAATTATCTTTAACTGCCTCGCCCGAGGAACAACTGCAAGGTTGTTGAGTGGTTTGTCCTTTGTGTGATAGCTATATGAATATGTTGTCACCAAGTACGATTATTTAGCTAACTCCAGCGGCAGCTGGGTAATAATGTATTGTCTTCCGAGATTACCAAGATGTAGCTAGCTAGTTAGTTACTGGCTAGTATTCACTGGATCCGCATTGGTTTTCAGAGAAATTTGTAGGCTAGCATCATCTCTAACTAGCCGACTGGCTAGTTAACTGCATAACTGGCTTGCATATACATAAGCTTAAGGTTACCGTTATGTTTCTTCATGGTGGCTAACGTTGCTAGCTAGCTATGTAGTAACATACTCTCAGTCAGCTGCTTAGCCAGTGTTTTTATTTTTTATTTAACCAGCGATCTCTACCCAGCTCTAACCAGCAATATAACTGTTTGATAATGGGTAACTGTTACATACCCAGCTGAAGATGGTGCTACTTTGCTTGCCAGCTAGCTAACACTAATATAATAATAAAATGCGCCTGAAAAAGAAACAGATGTTTCTGTTTGCCAGTGTCCGTTGGTAACGCACGAGCCAGCTATGTAAAAGTTGCCGAATTACTAAATTAGTCTAGCTGGTTCTAAACTACCAGCTATACGGTTTAGTTAGCCAACGTCATGTAGCTAGCTAATTAACATTGGTTAAGTTTGGGAGATCACGAAATGCATCCAAGCACGCTCTGAAATTGGTTTTAATAAGACTGTTAGCTACCTGTGTTATTTAAGGTAACGTTTTATGGCCATTTATGTTGTTTGGGTTTTAGTTTTGCTTGTAGCTTGGTGCATGGTATGTATTTATCGAGCACAAGGTAAATTGTTGTCAAATGTTCTAAAGTGATGTTGTTATTGAGTGATGTTATTGACATCATGTGATCTCATCTGAGCGTTGTCCCCTATGATGTTGCCATTTGGCTAACGTTAACCTGCCAGCTTCATAACTGCGCAATTCGATGTAACGTTACGGTGATCTGCACTCAAGACGGTGTCCTTTTTTTCCCCAGGACAAATTTTGTCTGCGCCTGGCAGTATAACGTTACTGTAAACCAAGGGACCCTCGTCTGAGAGGCTATACTTGACCTTCTTCCTATGTGCGTTTGTGAACAAGATGTTTCTGAGATCTATTTTCGGTTGCTGGCTACCTAAAACCTCAGAAATATAGAACGAGTCACACAAACAGCTAGGTCCCTTGCGGTATCAGTGAGCGGATGTGAGAGAGCGAGACACGTAGTTCAAACACAGGTATCATTTATGTGCAACCCTAAACTGACTTCGCGCAAGATACAGATGGTTAAACTGATTAGGCGCCCAGCTTTCACTGTGATTTTAGCACTCTCTTTGCACAGCGGGGAGCTGGTTCCGGCTGTTAGTGAAGCGAGTACAGTGGTTTCCCCCCCATACCCGCCACCCATTGTTTTTTTAAAAACCTTTGAAGAGAAGGTTTTTTTTTCTTCTTCTTTCTTTTTTTTCTAATTCTAAGTCAGTGCTCTAGAACATTAGCTCACGAGGTGAGAGCGGTTTTCTGGCAGTTGGGGTGTTGCCAGTTCGATCCCCTGCTATGGCTGTGTTGAAGTGTCCCTGAGCAACGCGCCTAACCAATCCCAAAGGGCTGATTGGTGCCTTGCATGGCAGCATGTCAGTGTGTGTGTGTGTGTGTGTGTGTGTGTGTGTGTGTGTGTGTGTGTGTGAATGGGTGAAGGAGAGGCATTGATTGTAAAGCGCTATTTAAATGCAGTACATTTACCATTTATCCATGGATCGCATATTTGTGAGCTTACACCTTAAAGGGTTAAACAAGTCTCGCACCACTAGTCAACACATCTGATTGTATGTCTTGAAATGTTAAATAGTAAAATAACAAACACCAAAGTCCCGTTTATCCTGCAGTCAGCCAAACAAACATATTTACATATGCATTTTCATATTACATATTCAAATTACATTTCTAGGGAACTAACCATTGCAAATGTGCTGAGGATACACAGGTAACGTAGCTTTGCTAGCTTTTCCAGCTGCCCTCATCTAGAGTTCTATATGAAGTAATAATATTTCTATAATAGTCATAATATTCATATAATTGGCTACTCATTTGCTGCCTTGGTCAGAATCTGTTTCAGCCAACCTAAATTGCACGGGATGCGCTTGTCTGTGCGGAATACTGCCAATATATCTTGTGATTACAATGTCGTGGCCAGGCCAGTGTAAACGAAGTGAACAACCGGGACATTCTGTGAACGGCTGATGGGGTATCCTCCGGTGCTAGTTCTAGAATCGAGACCCAAGGAACGGGATCTCGTGCAGAACTGGAGAAACTGATATTCGGTTGTTGATACAAGACTTTCTGGCCGCTAAAACGGCGCCTTTTATTTATCCAAATGACAGGAATCTAGTTAACGCTACTACAGCTGGCTAGGCTGCTAACAATAATAATACAGTGTTTATACAGGGTTTCCAGACCTATTTAAACACAACCCCCCACAAACTGCGTCAACCACTGTTCTCAGACACCATTGTTCTCACACCCAGGAAATGTTCTGACATCAGGTAATCTCGCGCCTCCCAATGCGGATATTGTCCTGGCCTAATTTTACTGTCTGCTCCTTGTAAAAGTACATAAAACTGATGTTGCCAAAAATGCAGTGACACTGAACTATTGAGAGAATTTGGAGTGACTCAAAGAGACGGGCAGCTCAATACACAGACTGTGAATCCAGTCTGAGCACAATCTCACACTGTAACTTTGCCGACCCTGAGATCTCTGTGAAAAGTGAAAATAGCTGAGCTGTCCCGAATGTTGCATTCTTGGCTCATGGGAATAGTAAATCTCTCTAGTCACAAGGTGGTTGTGGTCTGAAAATATTTAATTTGACGTGCTGCTGTAGACCCGTTTTTTCTGTCTCTTGCCTTGCGCTGTGGTAGAAAATGTTTCCTGCTGACAGGCAGCTTGTGGTTACCTAGACACCTCTTGTTAAAGTCATCTCACAATTTGCAGTCTTACGAGTCTAAAGTTGACCTTTTCCTTGGTAGGCTAATAAAGTTAGCTTGTTTCGCCTTTTTAGTTCTATTCAGTTCTCCATGCAACCGAGGGATCAGAAGACCCTACCAAAGATGTCCTATGTAATGAACCAGTAGCTGGCTCTTCTATAAACAAATGCTTCTTTCAGTGTCCATTTCTCCATGCCCAGGGTTTTCTGTTTAGTACCATAACTCTAGTGCTGTCCACCATGCTGGGCTCCATATAACTGCCTTTGACCAGGCAGGCATTTTCTGTTTCATCAATAGTCATGATAAGATGGAAAGTCTCACAAGACTTTTAACAAAAACAATTACAGACCTGAAGCTGCGTAGGCTATCTGTTTGGTAAATTCAAGATCTTTGGCCTTATTTGCTGGAGTAGCAGATTCTCACTGTCAGGGACATTCTTGTCTGTAAAAGACTTTGTAAAGATAAATGTATAAATAAAGTTGCATATTCTCATTCCTAAAACCCTGGTCTCATAGCAAGGCTGAAGTCACACAATTGCTCAAAAAGATTGAGCACAAAATAGGCTACTATTTGAGCTTTCCCAGTTTTATATACTTTACACTTAACGTGAATGATTGATGTGAGTGATGACTGCAGTAGCTATCTACATATAACTGTCTGCCTACATGCAACTTGCAACTGCCCTAGTAGATGAGCTTGAGAGTGATGCGCGCACACACACACACACACACACACGCGGTGTGTGTGTGCGCGTGTGTGTTTTAGCGCTGTGGGAGGTCTGTGTCAGGCTACCTACAGAGTTTGGCAGAACAGAATCGACTTTGTGCCATTCTTCTTGTGCGCGTCAGTTTGCCTTTGATTCCAGACTTTTGGGAAAAAGAGGCTTATCCTGCCTTTTCCATGGATGTAAGAGAGCCCTTTAGACTCGTTTAGCCCGCTAAAGCCCTCATTAAGCCTGGAGACGAGGCAATAAGCCGCTGCTCATTCTGTTTTATTAGGCCTACATCTAAAAACATTATACAAATGCAATACAATGTGTTTGTTCAGAAAAATCTGACCAGCACCTGTTTTTAATAAAAAAAAAAAAAATTTGTGAGATAAATAACAAGGCCTATTTAGCACAGTGATGCCTTTATATAAGATGATGTTTAGCCTTACATTATCTGATTAGTTAACATGAAAGATTGTGAAGTGCAGTTCTTATTATTGTTTAAGGGTTATATTTAATATTTTAGTATGTGAAAATGTTCGAGTTCTGATGTACCATGTAAAATAACTATTGTGCAATAACATTCCATCCAAACAATGAGAGCTGGGGATTCCCTGTGATTTTATAACTGTTGGAACAATATTATCGTCACACTTTTGCAATAAATATTGCGGCTTCGCTTTCAAGGAAAGACCAAATCGTGCGATTGTAGACATGTTTAAAGGAGATCACCACCAACAACAAAAAACAAAAATAGTGTCAAAATGTGGTTTCCTTTGAGAACGCTTTCGCTTTGGTCCTCACTGACACCATCGTTCCTGTCTCCGATCAAACCCAGGAGGCAGGAGGCAGGTCACATCCCCAGAGTTGCTCTCACTGACGGACTTGCACAAATTGAACAGTGTTTGTGTTTTTGTGGAGGCAGGAGGCAGGTCACATCCCCAGAGTTGCTCTCACAGACGGACCTGCACAGACTGAACAGTGTTTGTGTTTTTGTGGAGGCAGGAGGCAGGTCACATCCCCAGAGTTGCTCTCACAGACGGACCTGCGCAGACTGAACAGTGTTTGTGTTTTTGTGGAGGCAGGAGGCAGGTCACATCCCCAGAGTTGCTCTCACAGACGGACCTGCGCAGACTGAACAGTGTTTGTGTTTTTGTGGAGGCAGGAGGCAGGTCACATCCCCAGAGTTGCTCTCACTGACGGACCTGCACAAATTGAACAGTGTTTGTGTTTTTGTGGAGGCAGGAGGCAGGTCACATCCCCAGAGTTGCTCTCACAGACAGACCTGCGCAGACTGAACAGTGTTTGTGTTTTTGTGGAGGCAGGTCACATCCCCAGAGTTGCTCTCACAGACGGACCTGCGCAGGCTGAACAGTGTTTGTGTTTTTGTGGAGGCAGGAGGCAGGTCACATCCCCAGAGTTGCTCTCACAGACGGACTTGCACAAATTGAACAGTGTTTGTGTTTTTGTGGAGGCAGGAGGCAGGTCACATCCCCAGAGTTTCTCTCACAGACGGACCTGCGCAGACTGAACAGTGTTTGTGTTTTTGTGGAGGCAGGAGGCAGGTCACATCCCCAGAGTTGCTCTCACAGACGGACCTGCGCAGACTGAACAGTGTTTGTGTTTTTGTGGAGGCTCGGTGCACTCTGTACCTGACACAGGCCTCAGTGCCTCCCCCCTCCTCACTTATCTCTGGGTGGCAGAGGCTCGTCGGGAGCCCTCGCTGGGGCCCGGTCTACCAGATGTCCTCCACGGCGCCAGAGGAGGAATTTAATGAGTTCCTATACGCTGGCGGATGTTAACGTAAAAACTGTGACTGTGCTGAAATTAAACATGCAGCGAACAAGGACCGCAGAAGAAGCGCATGTAAATGCGAAGCGATGAATGCGCAGTTTACCAGACGGTTAGGGGGAAAACGTCACTCAGAAATGACGCCGCATATTCGCGCTGGACTGCTCAGCGGAGCCACAGACGAGATCCACTGACCCTGATCATATGGCGCGCTAACGCTGGACATCTGTGCTTCGGCTGACACTTCCGCGGTATATACTGAGCTGTGCATCTGCGCTACCATGCACCGGTGCCAGGGGAATTAATGTGTGGTCTCCACTCTCCACTTTGAGTACTTTTATGAGTTCTTGGTTTATTTTTTATTTTTCGGTTGAAGTATCTTTCTTTCCCCTAGACGATGTTTGTGAGAACATTACCGGCTTAAAGAATCGGACTGTAGGACACCCAATGCCTTTTTTTAGTGCTGCTACTATCAGTGTGTTTGATTGCTACATTTTTATTTAGCTGTAAATGTCAGGGGACATGGCAAACGATATTGAGGTTTTAATGTTGCCATCATAGCATTATCAGTGTGTGCTCTTAAAAGGTATTTTTAGCTCATTTATTATCATCTTTGTGCCTCAAAGGCAGATGGATTCATTGCTTTATTTTAGTGGTTCGCATAGACTTTTGGGCATGGGGTAAGAAATATGAAGGCTCCTACGTAAGAGGCACTGCTTATAACTCCTTCATAATCACTACATGGCACGTTCATAAGCACTGCGTTAAGCATTCATTCATCCCAATAACTGACATAACAATCTTGTGTCAGTTCACTAGGTGTCACGGTAATGTCACTTGCTGCGTCAGTATTGATGCTGCTTGTGTCGTGCTTATGAATGTGCTACGTGGCGCTTATGAAGGAGTTATATAGCTCTTATGTGTGTGTGTATATATATTATATATGACTGCCGAACGGGCAGCGTTCTGGCAGCCCAGCCGAGCAGGACAGCGAGGATGCCCGGCCTTTGATCTCCAGAGGCGCTCGGACTCCACAAACGCCAACAAGTGCCCGAAATCTGAGCGGGAAGCTGCTCCACACGCGACAGGGGGAAGTGCTCGGCACAGACTGAACAATTTTTCCCCTCTCTCTCTCTTTTTTTTTTTGCCTTTTATGGTCAGAGATAATGGAGTAACCTTTCTGTGTTGGAGTAATGAGCAGGGCGCTCCCTCTGACGCGCGGGTTTTATAACCTGCAATTTGGTCCCGTGGCGACGGGACGTGGTGACGGCCTCCGCGCGAAGCCGTCGACCGAGCGGCCATTACCGGTCCTGCCGTTTCACGGTCGAACCGTCTCGCCGAATCATTATTCGGGCCAAGCTAATTATATTCGATCTGAATAATGTTTGCAATGCACATAATAGCTTTGACAAGCGTGTTCTCAGTTCTGTCAAAACAAGATTCTTTAATTACGATAAATAAAATCTGCTTGCGTTCTTATTTTTATTTATTTATTTATTGGGCATTTCTCCTGATGCAGATGCCCAGTCAGATTTGTAGCTACTGCCACAGTGCTGCTGTGTATATTCAGGAGGAGACCAGACCTCCACGTGTATGCCCAGTGGCCTGGATCACAAAGCAGGACTACTGAGTTGTGACTGCACTGCAACCCAGAACCCTTCCCAAATCTGGAACATGGACTGAAGTAAAAAGAGCTGTTCTGGGTTTTTTTACTCAGTGCAGTTATCCAGCCAGCACAGTGATCCTGCTTCGTGATGTAGGCCCCTTGTAATTCCTGTTGCCAGGTCCCAGTTCTGTTCGCTCTGCAGTGTTCGGCTGAACTGCGCTGGCGTTGCTCTGGAAGACTGCCCTTCATGCAGGGTGGGTGCAGCAGGCAGGCCACAGGGACCCTGCTGGTAGTGTTGGTCGTGGTCACTGAGGCAGGGGGTAGGAGTAGGTAGTGTTTATTGAGGCAGGGCGGCCCAGCTGTCTGCAGGGGTAGGTAGTGTTCACTGAGGTAGGGGGTGCCGGCTGACTGCAGCGGTAGGTAGTGTTCAGAGGTAGGGAGTCCTCTGTTGGGTAATGGGCCAGCCAATTATGTGTCAGACTGCTGCACCTCTACCCCCCAGTCAGCTTTGACACCGTCAGGGTTTATTAACGGACCATGGGCCTCTTCACCGCATCAAGGAGTGGTGCTAGAGCTGGACTCGCCAGCCTAGGAGGCCTCATGTTTTTATGAGTAATTCAGATCTGAAATGTTCCCCCGCATTATATTCTGGGTTTTTCCTGTTCTATTGTCATGGGTTGAGACTTGAGTTGTGAAAGCTGTCATAATGAATAGTATTCCTCCGTAAATGATAGACACAAGATGGGTACATATTTGTTCAAGGACAGAGTTTGATGCCCCTTTTTTCATCCAGAGTCTGAATTTGTTCTACAGACTTTTGGATTATTCGAGATTGCTCGTGTTTCCCGAGCCACTCAGAACCGGTTCTGTCCCGTTTTAGAGAGACTTGATTTTCCCAGCCTTGTTTGTTTTGTGGCAGTTGCTGTTGAAATCTTGTCATAGTGCAGAGCTGGCCTTGAACAGCACCATTTTGGATTATGTGAAGGAAGTTACACAAATCCATCAACAAAATTCAACATTACTCAGTTCTCATGGGTTTCAAATGTTATTTTGTTGGGCAAAAAATGTATACGCCCCGTTAAATTGGGATGTTTTGTGTGATTGTTTCCCGTCCGCTTCAGCAGCCCACACGCTAAAAGGTCACGGATAGATCTGCACGCTCAATGGAAAATCACTCTCCGTTATTACCTGAACGATTCGGCGGACTGGTTTCACAACCAAATTAAAACGGCTCTCTCCATGAATGGGAGCACATTCAGCTCCGTCTACAAACACATACTCACGGTCTCTGCAGATCGTGGGTACCAGGTCGGTGGCCTTGTAAATGGTAAATGGTTATCGTTTATATTGCGTAGAGTTGATGATTCTCATTCACCCATTCATACACGCACTCGCACACCAACGGTGATTGGCAGCCGTCAGGAACATTTGGGGGTTAGGTGTCTTGCTCAGGGACACTTCGACACACCCAGAGAGGGATCGAACCAGCAACCCTCCGGCTGCCAGACAACTGCTCTTACCGCATGAGCCAATGCTCCCTTGTGGTTTATGATTGGAGTCTGGTTGATGGCTGTGGCCCTGTGATGGACTGATGTCTATTCTGAGTGCTTCTGCTTTTGGTTTGCTGGCTTCCTGCTACATGAGTCTGGCTTAGTTGGGTATTATGGGTTGTATTTAAAAAAGATTTCCTGCCATGTTGGGGCCTCTATTCGTCAGTAATAGACACAGAAAATCGAACTGTGACTGGTCTGGGATAATGTAAGGAACTAGTCCCCAGGAGCTCTGCCGTGGCTACGTTTGATATTTTACCCACTGTCTACTTCTGCTTCTGCAAAAGGAGTGGTTGTCAGATAATTTCACTCTCCTGAATGTTGATATTATCCTTTCGCAATTCCTAGTTGGCTTCTTGTAAAAGTACAGTTTATTGCCCACAAAGCTGGTGTTTCCAAGAAGACAGTGTGTCTGAACTACTGAACTAGAATTTGTCTGCAAACACGTTTTCATGGTGTCTGTTGATTGCTCATGGGTGTAGGGTCCGTAGCCTTGTGGTTTACGATTGGCTGTAAAACTCGGTTGGGTCTGTAATGGACTTCTATCTATTCTCTGGCCTTCTTTTTATGTACTTTTAAAAAATAGTGAACGGATGAATGCTTGGCATGCAGTGGCACCTGGGTCAGGTTAACTACGTGTGTCAGTCGACTGTGAAACTGTGACTGTGAACGGCTGAAAGCGCAGGGCTAATATGATTTGTGAAGGATGTTTGTGAAGGATTTCTGTTGGCGTTCCTCAAGGTACCGGTCTAGGCCCCACCTCTGATCTCTGCTTTTTTCATTACAGCTGGAAACGTCCTGTGCTACACTATGCCGTTTGTTCCCTCTCCTTCTCCAACTAAAGCATGTTTGGTTGCCCCCTCCCCCTCCCCCTCCCCCTCCCCCTCCCCCCCATAGGCCCTTCCTCCCACCATGGTCATCGTGGGGATCTACTGCGGGGTGATCGCCGCCATGTTCCTCCTGCTGAAGGCGGTGAACTACCGGCTGCACCACGCCCTGGACGAGGGCGAGGTGGTGGAGCACCGGGCGGCGGAGGCCGGGGGGAGCAGGGCCGGCACCGAGCGGCCCGACGGCGGCAGCGCCACCCGCCAGGAGGACAGCAACGGGCCGGGGTGAGCTCACACACCTGCGCCCGGCCTGGGACTCTGGGTCTCTCACCTCAGTCACACGGGCGTTTGACGTCTACCCTTTTAATGAGTAATGATAATGATAATTTCATTTAGTGGAGGAGTAGTTAAGCAAGTGTTCTAGGTCTTCTCATGTCCAGGTCCTGCACAAAAAGCGCACTGTGTGGTGTTGAATTTTGAAAAAAAAAAAACTAAAAGAAATAATTGGAAAAGTGGAAAATCCTTTGTCTCACATCATGGTCCAGGTTCTTGATAAATCTTCCTCCAGGTGGGTCATCCTCCCCCTCACAAAGAAGTCTTTTTCTTTTATTTAAAAAAAAGAAATTTGTTTGAGGAGGAGTTAGGTCCGTATTCTAGAACTCCGTCGCCTTCCGTTACCGGTGGCGACGGTTACATCACCATTGGAATGTTCAGTTAATAACATTCCGAGCGAATGCGATCTTTGTGATCTCATACCTCACAAACGCGACAACTCACGTTCGCACGACCTGGCCTTTCACTTTTCACATAATCTGGATGTTTTGTGCGATTTCTCTCTCTCTCCCCTGGTTGTGTTTGTTGTGAGTTCCTGGTTCTCGCTCAGGCTCGGCGCTGCGAGTCGCGTTGCGTGTCGCTGGAACACTGACTAAGCTCTGCTGACTCGCCAGATCTGGGAATCGCCAGCCGCGGCACCGCCGGTGGCATAGCCTGATCGGCGCTAGATGAATCAAGCCACCGCGGTGATGTCATTGACTCCCCGCCGCTGCCATGGCTACCGGATTAATCTGAGCGGGTACTGTGGACGTGAGGGTCAAAGGTTAAGGACTGCAGTGAAAAAAAAAAATGAAAAAAAAGAAATCCATCTAAAAGTTTTTATGCAGGTTTCATGAAACGCATACCCTGTCAAGGAGTCTCGGTGAATGGGTGTACGTAGTGCGAGGATAATAGTCTCTGTGTTTGACGGCCAAGGAAGCAGCCAGCCCCTGTCTGGCTGTGGTGACCCGCCCTGTTGCTTTGGTGTACGGACCTTTGAAAAAGTTTTTTTTTTTTAATGTGTGTGTGTGTGTGTGTGTGTGTGTGTGTGTGTGTGTGTGTGTGTGTGTGTGTGTGTGTTCTTTGAACTCTGCCGTTGCTGAGGCGGACCTGGAAAACTGAGTCATTCCCACATTCCGGAGAGAGTGCGGACCTCAGTGCAGACGCAACCGCAGGGGCAGCGGCGGGGCCACGGCCCACACATCTGGGATCGCATTCCTGTCCGTCTGGGTATTTATTGGGCTAGACTGTTCCAATTAAGAGCCCCCCCCTTCCTCCTCCCGGCTATGTGCCCGAGTCCCGAGCACCATTGTTTGCTGGGTCGCTGTTCCCAGCTTTCACCCTCTTACGGTTTTTTTAATGTTTTTAGTTTTTAGTTTTTTTTTTTATATAACTGGTGCTCTCGTCTGTCGGAACACTGTGTCCTGCACAAAGCACATTCTGAGGTGCTGAATCGGGGGGGAAAAAAAAGAAAAACACAAAAAGAAATAATTGGACAAATGGAACCGTTTGTCTCGTGTCATGGCCAGGTTCTTGATAAATCGCGGTAAAGCCTGGTAGCTCAATAGAAGCGGCGGGTGAGTTTCGCGTTGTCGGAAAACGAGTAAAAAGGCTTGGTGGGAGTACTGGGTGGAGTATTCGAAGGACGGGTTCTGAAGCGGTGACGCACGCACAGCTCTTAACGCCTCCGGCGTGGCCAGTTTGCGTTCCGCGATTATGCCGCGGTCGCTTCCTGTGTTCAAAAAACGCAAACTGCCTGTTCTAGGCTGAGTGCAAGGAGTCTGAGCGGTCTTCACAGGCGGGGAGAGGAGAGGCTTGAGCTCTTGCGATGCGTCGGTAACCGTGCCAGAGTACCCTCCTGACACTCGTGTGCCGGGGTTTGGAATTGTGAGATGTCGTTGCCAGGTAACCGAGCAGCCGGGCTCTGTGTGCTGTGCTGTGTGCTAGGGATCCGGGAGGGGGCATCGAGATGGCCGACTTCATCCGGGACGAGACCCCGCCGGTGGACTGCAGCTCCCGAAACTCCTACGCCGCCATGGACTCCAGCCACCAGGTGGGCTTTCGGATGGACGGGGGGGGGGGGGGGGCCTCGTTACCCCCACACCCCCCCACCCTCTGTCTGCTTCAGCTGTCACCCGGAGAGCCAACCCGAGGCCTGCAACTCCAGGGTAGCAGGTGTTGTGGGTTTCCAGTCTTAATTACCCGACTGCTGTTCCCTGTACCTAAAGGACAGGTGATAGTATATCCCAGGTATACAGCAGAGTAACCTGACACAGGCTCTTCAGCATAGGAGCCTCTCACCAGGTGTTGAGACGCTCCTGGAACACCAGATCACCGACCTGGTAATGGAGCTAATGTATCATTATTCTGGTTTAATGACTTTATTTTATTGAGTTATTCCTTCGTTTCACAGGGAACACTGCTCAATAAATATATTGTGCCAGACATGGCTAGAAGCTCATTTTCATCTGTAGTCTGTGATCCTATGTTTAATTGCATCCTTTTAAACTATAGGTCCCTTTAGCACCAAGGTGCCATTCTTAACGCATCCAAACATTTTTTCCTTTGTTCCTCTCTTTCGGCCCTCCCTGGCTGATGCGTGTTTTTGTGAAGAGTGTTCAGTCCCAATTACTGCGTGCAGCAGCCCTGGTGTTCAGCTGCTCTGGAGAGGGAGGGAGGGAGGGAGGGAGGGAGGGCGGGTGGAGAGGGGGGGAAAAGATGGCAGCTGAAATGAATGTGTGTAATAAATGAATGAGCAACAAGCCCTGGCCCAGGCCCCCTGATGCGGTTATATAAAGCTCATCGCTCTGGTACACCCCCGGCCACAGGACCATGAAATATTTAAGCCCTCTGTATTTCAGCGGTGAGCGACGCGGCCCTCTGCGCCCGTGTGTCACGGCCAAAACCGGCCTTTTCTGTCGAGAGCGACTTAAACCCGCCGCCGAAACAATGGACGGTACGGCTTTTGAAAGAACAAAAGCAGTCGAGCCTGTTCCGTTAAAATTTTTTGTAAATGCGTTGAAATTGAGTTAACAAATTGGAAAAAAAAAAAAATCTCCACAGGGGGACACTACGGCCATTTTTCAGTTGTTGACTTGAATTGCTGTTCATTGTGTGGGTCGGCTTAACTGACCCCGGTCTTGACATTTTTGGTGAGCGAGCATGAACCAGAACCGAAACAATAGGCTTCCTGATATCCCTGCCCGAGGACTTACAGCCGGGGCTATAAGGTGACTAACGTTTCCTGACGAGCCCCCATTAAGGGAATTGGCAGGGACTGCATTACTCATGTTTTGTTTATTTAAATGTAATGGCCTGATAATTCTCTCTCTCTTCCTGCCAATCAGATCGCATCCACTCATGGAGGCAACAGCTCAGCCAAAGGTAAGGTTCTGTCCTTTTACGGTAAAACACACCTGTTGCGGTGTGCCTACGCATTTTTCCCCCCAGTGTACCCTCCCCCGACCCTCCCCCCCGTCTGCCCGTGACTGGCTCCCGGAACACTGCCCCCAGTGGCCCTTACAGTCACGACAGCCTCTGAGTCAGCTTTCGCATAATCTACAGCAGTGCTGCCCAATCGTGTGCCGTGGCTGGCTGTGCAGGTTTATATTCCGTCCAATCACAACTCATTCTGATTTCACCATTTAGTTCCCTCCTCCCTGGTTGGACGTTTGATCATTTTAGGAAAAATCAGCTGGTGTAGTGATTGGTTGGAATGAAAACCTGCATGCTCTTGATTGGGCAACACCGATGTTGTACAGCATACTTGTGACGATTTCTTTTAGTACGACAACAGTGATGTGGGTTTGTTAAATCGGACGATGTATAAAAATGTTACCAATCCTCCCATCTGGAGCCAGTTATGTTTGGGGGAAATGAGAGTGTTTTTGTGCTATGCACTCATAGTGGCTGGCTGTGTTATTTGATCCATTACTGTAGAAGTGATGAGTTAACAGTTCACTGTACGACATTGTTGTCACTTCCATTCAGATAAACGACGTGCCCTTTTCATTGTACCGTGCCATTACTGTGAAATGTCAGGCGTGCTGCGATCGGTTGAAATCTGATCAAACGCATCGCCAGCACTTGAGCCAATGATCTTACCGCCCTGCTCAGATTTGAACAGTTCTCTTCAGTGTATTTGAACAGTGAAAAAAATTAGATAGTCTGGGCCAGCATGCAGTGTGAGAAAAAGGTGAACTTTTGTACCACCAATACATCGCATAGTATTGGGAGTGATGCAGGATCCATTCATTATTCAGGATCACAGCACGCTAATTAGCCCACCGGTTGTAAGGCCAGGAGGGACCAATCCTCTTGTCTTTTCTGATCTCAGACTGGGGGGAAGTTGGACATGTGTTTTTCATGTACCCCCATAGTTGGGTGTTAATGGTGCTCCACCCCCCCACCCCCCATGGGAGAATCGGGCTAGTTCTGTGTTACGACATACACAGAGAACAATCTCACCAACGTTTAGCACAGATGTTACGCATAATTACAAGATGACAAATGCAGAAGTGCTATGTTGTCTGGGGAAAATTAGGCACAGCATATTCAACCATCCCTGCAAACAACTGTCCCCATATTGCACAACATTGCCGCTGACTTAGAAATGTGGAGAACTTCTCTGTTAGTCATATCGTAAAAGCTGAAGAGCAATAACACCACCTTCAGATCGAATTAATATATACAAAATGATACATTGGACGGCATTCAGTGATTCGAGCCCAAGTGTGTGTACTGGCAATGCCAATCTTGGGAGAGCAAGGGTAGACTGATGACCGCCCTGTTACATATAGCCAGCCTGCTGCCAAGCTATGTGTAATTGGGTTCGTTCCAGGTATATGTAATGGTTTTGCGGTCATGGTTTGAAAAGCCTCCATCACTGGTCTATGAATAAACCTTTTCTTAGCTGGTGCTGACGGTGTAGCACAACATCGAGATTATTCACCACTTCTGCTCACCCTTTTTCCTGGAGTCACTGTTTGGATCCAGCCTGACAGATGAGCTGAGGCTGTTCATTTCTCCTCTGAAAGCTGGGATCCGGGGTGGCGTGTAGGGAGGGATGGAGGGGGCGGAGGAAGAGCTTGTATGCGAATGAATTAGTTATGAAATCTGGACTTACTGCTCCTGATTTCTCTCGTAGGAGGAGACGTAGGGAAGACCTCAGATGACATCAGCTTGAGTCTGGCTCAGAGCTGCAGCCTGTGTAAAGACGGCAGTCAGGACCAAGGTGAGTCACGTCTACAGGTATAACCAAGGTGAGAGCAGGTCTACAGGTGTCTGAGGTCAGGTGTACCAAGGTGAGTCACACCTGCAGGTGTCTCAGGACAGGTGATTCAGAACTGGTTTCAGTGGCTAGGTGTAGCTTTACTGATTTATGGTAGGGAGTTAGAGGATGAATTCTGCAAGAATAGGCAGTTCTACAGGTACAGTAAGCACCTCATGGTTGAGATGAAGATGTGCATCTACCATGTATCTTCAGTGTGCAGGGGGGGCCCTTATTTGCCAGGAGTGAGGACGGTTCTAAGTAATGCATTAAACCTCAAATTGCGTCTTTAAACGAAGATGCATTGTTTTTTCATTCCTTCTCCCCTCACACTCTCCCCTCTGTCTCCTCCGCAGACCTGATGTCCGACCCAAAGATGTACTGCCTCGTCTCCAACGACTCCTTCGCCTCCATGCAGCCGTCCACCTCCCTGGGCCCCGCCGAACTGGCCCGGGACCCCTGCGGCTCCGCCCCCCTCCAGCTCAACCAATCGCTGTCCTCGGCGGGCGACGGCGAGCCGGGCTCCATGGCGGCGACGCACTCGCACTCCCAGTCCTTCCGGAAGGACCCGCGGCCCCGGGGCCTCCCGCGCACCTCCAGCTCGGCCGGCTCCGCCTTCCCCGACCCCTCCCTGCCGGACTTCAGCCTGTACCCCCCTCCCCGGAGAGGCGGGCTGGACCCCGTCTGCGAGCTGGAGGCCGCCCGGCCGTCCCAGGCCGGGGAGGGGCAGGCGGAGCCCGGGCGGGGGGTCAGGGACCAGGCGGTGGCCTCCACCTCCGGGGCAGAGTGCTGCCGGCACCACGAGGCGCACCGGCTGGCCAGTTCGGCCTCGCGGGAGGCGGGGGAGGGCGGGTCCGGGCTGTACCAGGCGGAGTGCGGGGGCCGGGGGCCGGGCGGGAAGCCCCTGAGGGGCGAGAGGAGCGCGGACAGCCTGCGCAGCCTCAGCACCCGGAGCAGCGGCTCCACGGAGAGCTACTGCAGCGGCACCGACCGCGACACCAACAGCACCGTCAGCAGCTTCCACAGCGAGCAGACCAGCTCCACGCACGTGGAGAGCCTGCTGTCCCTGTCGGGGGACGAGCGGGGAGCGGGCGGGGGCCGGGGAGGGGACCCCGGGGGCGGCGCGTCCTCCGCCCAGCCCGCCGACGGCAGCCCCGGCTCCCGGGGCCTCAACGGCCTGCCCTCCGGCGAGGCCAACAAGAACCCCCACGCCAACGAACTCACCGCCAAACCGCCGCCCCTCGCCCCGCCCCCGCCCCCGGAACCCGCGGAGCCCTGCTGCCACGCGGACGACCCGCCGGGCGTGCGCCCCGGCGCCGAGGGCTCCGCCGAGCGGGACCGGGAGGACGTGCGGCCCAAATCGGCCAACCCGGTCCAGCGCACCTCCTCCTCGGCGGGCCGCAGCGGCCGGCGCCGGACGGGGAAGAAGCGGGCCAGCAGCTTCGACGCCAGCCGGCACCGCGACTACGTGTCGCTGCGCGGCATGGCCAAGCCCCGCAGCGCCGTCTTCGCCGGGGAGGAGGACTCCAGCGACCAGAGCGAGCTCAGCGGCGCCTCCAGCCTGCGCTCCGCCCGCCACCTCAGCACCGACAGCTCCTCCAGCACCACGTCCCAGTCCTGCCACTCCCCCGAGGGGCGCTACCGCGCGCTCAAGCCCAAGCACCCCGCCGGGGCGGAGGGCGGCGGGAAGCGGCGGAGCTCCCGCCGCACGCCCAGCGCCGGCAGCGCCAAGACGCACGCCCGCGTGCTGAGCCTGGACAGCGGCACCGCCGCCTGCCTTAACCACCCCAACCGCCTGGGCGCCCCCGCCGGGCCCCCGCCCCTCACCACCTCCAAGTCGGACCTGGAGGCCAAGGAGGGCGAGGTCCTGGACGCCGCGTCCCTCCTGGGCCGGGCCTCGCAGCTGGAGTCCGTCACGCGCTCCCGCAACAGCCTGCCCAGCCAGGCCGCCTTCGCCGAGTCCCAGGACGCTGCCGGCACCTCCCGGGGTGAGTGACTGAGCCCCTCTCCCCCCCAAGCACCAAACCCCAAACACTGTTACAGAGCACTGGCTGCTGGGTTACTAATCCCCCGTCCTCCAACCCTATTCACCAGTAGTCCCCAACTCTGTTCCTGTAGGTTTTCATTTCAACCATAATTCAGCTCATCTCATTCTACTAATTAGCAGCTCAATGACATCGCTGGCTGTTGCATGAGGTATTTTGTTAGGGTTGGAGTGAAAACCTGCAGGATGGTAGTTCTCCAGGAACAGGATTGGGGACCACTGCTATACACTGTTACAGAGCCTGACTGTTGGGTTACCGTACCCCTCTCCCAACCCCATACACCAGGGATCTTCAAATCGTGGTCCTTGAGGGCCAAGAACTGCTGGTTTTCCACCATTTTTTTTTTTTTTACCTGGGACTCAGGTGTGAAGATGGTCTGGCCAATCAGTCACACAAATTGTTCAGTTAATTACCCGGGAGAAAAGGAAACCACGGCTGGATTTGGATCCGAGGGCCAGATTTGATTATCCCTGCCATACGTGGTTACCGTTGGCTAATTTGGCTTATTTCCCTCCGCTCACGTTCTCTGACGTCGGTGTTGTGAACAGAGTGTGCAGTTCCCGGCCGGCGTTGGCGACATCGCGGCGCATAAATAACCAGAGAGTGCGTTTCCTCGGGTAAGACCGGGAAAAAAACGGCGAATCGGCCGCGTTCCTGACCTTCCCCCCGGGCCTTATTTACGCCGCTGAGACTGGCTCTCCCGCCTTTGAAGCTTACGCCCGTCGTCCGACTTTGATGCGGACTTATGCCAAAAATCCCACAATGCATCACACCGAGCGGAAAAGAAGCGCCTCTGTTTCGCTGCTTTATAACCTGCCACAGCTGTTTGACAGACCACATATCTGCGCCTGGAGAGGGGGGTGGGGGGGTGTGGGGTGGGGGAGGAATGTTATCGCCGGTATGCTAACTGCTGCTGTTCTCCGTACCTCTGGAGAGCTGAGCCCCGCTAAGTTATTGCTCACGTGTCCGGGCTGTTGGGTAACTCGACGCTGATAGGAGAGTATCGAGTTACCGTGGTGTGCGTGTGTGCGTGTGCGTGTGCGTGTGTGTGTGTGTGTGTGTGTGTGTGAGAGTGAGAGTGAGAGTGCGTGTGCGTGTTTTCATTACGCATAGAGACCGAAGCCACGGGGGCAGTGTCGTGTGAAGGCAGGCCTGATCTTTCTACGAAACGCATGTTGTTTGCCTCGACCTGGAGTCTGTTTGAACTGAACTCTGAATTCTCAGAATTCGGCCTCCAGGTACTTCCCGGGTTCTGTACCTGAGTGGATGGTGAGTTTGGAACCCGACCCTTCAGGGACCAAGTTTCAGTAGCGTCTATAAAATTATCGGCGGCCTGAAAAATCGATTTTGGCCGTTGCAAGCCGCTCTATTGAACAGAAAGAAGGGGCGGGGGCGGGGCGCATGTACCCCCCCCTTCATCTCTCTTAGGACTTATTAGGCAATTTCCTGAGTCAATTTTCTCAGCAGATAAAAATTGACAGCCCGACATAAAAATGGACTCTTTTGTCTTCGACCGGAACACAGTCCTCACGGCCTAGGCGGAGTCAAAGTCCGCTCGACGCCGTTAACCATCTGACCGAGCGACCGGCCGACGGCGTTCAGGGCCTGCTGGCTGCCGTCAGGCCGTACGCAGGGCGTGTGAATCGGCCGCCCCCCGCGTGCGGTTCTGCTCCCGCGTGCGGTTCTGCTCTCGCGTGCGGTTCTGCTCCCGCGTGCGGTTCTGCTCTCGCGTGCGGTTCTGCTCCCGCGTGCGGTTCCGCTCCGTTCCCCTGCGCCGGCGGGCTCTCAGACGGGCGACGGCTCGGCCCGTGCTGGTCCCCCGCGGCGCGTGGGCGTTTCACGTCGCGGGGGGCTGCGGAACGAGCCCACGCGGAGCACAAACCGGGGGCCGTTCAGAGCCTGGATTTCTCTCAGGCACCCAGCGCTGCAGCGCTGCCTTAATCTCCTCTCTTCTTAAATCAATAAATATAGAGTCGGGATAAAGAATGTGCCTTTTGCACTTTCTGAGAGCGTCTCTTAGAATACGTGGGCGCACGTTTGGGGAATGTGCCGATGGGCTCGTGAGACGCCGTTGTTCCGTGTGATTTACTGCCACTTCCTGGCGCTCCGCTGTAAAGGAGGTGCCGGACGTTTTTGGCATGGGCGCGCGCCGGCGCTGGCGCTGGGGTGAAGAGGTCGATCTGGCACTGAAAGGAATTTGGGGTTTCGGGTCGAGCCTTTCAGACGGGCCCGGGCGAGTGCGGTCTGCTGAATAGCGCTGCCTCTGTAAGTGTGCTCTGGTGAGCTCACTCCATTTTAAAGAAACAAGAAACGTTTTTGGGACAACTTCGTCACTCTGCGTCTCGGCCTGATTCTCCGGTTTCCTGGAGGTTTTATCGATCAGCCGGGGCTCCACTGAGCTGTGTCAGCCGCTCCAGGATTGGTGCCTAGATTACGGCGGGGAGAATGTTTATCGAATTCTCTTCTCAACCTTTGTTTAATTTATACCCCCCAATAAACTGTACCATCTAATCTTGTTACTGCGACTCGAAATTACACTCGTACATCCTAATAGTCGTTCGGTGGCGTGACCTTTCACGGTTCAGTTTTTATGCTGTGGTTTTGACATTAATCATTTGTGTGGAGCTGGAAGATCTTGATTTGGTTTTCTAACAGCAGGTGAAAGGTAAAAGCTGTTGGACTTTGGTCTTGCTAGTGATCGTGTTTGTCCTATAATAGTAAAGGTAGCTCTATCGCCACCTGTTCAGGAGCTAGCAGTCACATCCTGACCGTGCCTGTAAGGCAGGGCTGTTAGAGAGAGTGGGTCGTCTAAACCATCTCCAATCCTCTCTCTCTATGGTCTGTACCCCTCACACTGACCCCCGTCTCCCCCTACGGTCTGTACCCCTCACACCGACCCTCCCCTCTCTGCAGTCTGTACCCACACTGACCCCCTCTCTCTACAGTCTGTACCACACACTGACCCCCTCTCCCCCTATGGCCTGTACCCCACACACTAACCCTCTCTCTGTCCCCCACACACTGACCCCCCTCTCTGTACCTCACACTCTGACCCTCTCTCTGTACCCCACACTCTGACCCTCTCTCTGTACCCCACACTCTGACCCTCCCTCTGTACCCCACACACTGACCCTCTCTCTGTACCCCACACTCTGACCCTCTCTGTGTTGCCGTGGCAGCCCCCGGGGCGGAGGAGGCGGTGACGTTCCGGCGGGAGAGGAGCACGTTCCGCAGGCAGGCGGTGCGGCGGCGGCACAACGCCGGGAGCAACCCCACGCCCCCCGCCTCCCTCATCGGATCGCCACTCAGGTACGGCACGCCCCTCAGACCGGGTTCGGGTTCTGGTTCTGGTTCTGGTTCTGGTTCCGGTTCCGGTTCCGGTTCCGGTTCGGGCCCCGGGTCCGGTTCGGCCTCGCACACCTGCAGCCGTACCCCATCCTCCCCATCCCGCCGCTGACACTACGGTGTCCACCACTGCCTCCTGGTGGCAACACGGGCACACTGCTTGGACTCCAATGCCCTGTCATTCTGCTTGGCCACTCATTCTGGGAACAGTGATCCGCGCTCCTGGTCCTGGCAGGCTGTGGGGTGTGCTGGTTTGTGTTCTGACGTCAGCAACCGATTCAGATCCAAGGAACCAGGTGAGGTGAGGTAACTGTGTAATCAACTGCTTTAATTGATCGAGTAGATGCAGGGTAACAACGAAAAACCAGCAAAAAAAAAAAACCCTGCGGCAGTTCTAGAAGAGTGACGACCACTCTTCTAGAACCATCTCGATTTGCCGTTGCCTTGGGGAGTTTGGCGTTGCTTTCCTTTCCCGAGATGTTATCACGCGTGTAATACTCCCTCATGTGAAGTGTTGTCGATGCACTTGCCTCCACTGTCTGAGGTAGACCCACATTAACCCCCCCGTCACCTCATCCCTGCGTAATGTAAGGCTTTAATAACAACGCCTCAAAAGACACCAGACACATTAAACACAAATGTTCCCAGTGAAATGACTTCACGTCTCTCTCTCTCTCTCTCTCTCTCTCTCAGGAACAATTAGCTGAATTAGCACCACCGAGGTAACCGGTCGTTCTTTAAAGCGACTTAATCGGCAGTGTTTTTGCAGATTGACGTCGTTTTATAGTCTGAACGGAGAGCTCTGTAACGAGTCTCGGTGACGAGAACCGTTTGTGGTCCGTGGCGAGGAAGGACCGGGAATCCGGTCCGCGGAACGAGCATCGATTATCACGCCGCCTTCCCGGACTATTGATTTTCCAATAAGTTGTTCCTGAAAGAGCGTAAATCGAAGGGGCCCTTCCGCCCGTATCCCTCGCCCCCCTCCTTCGCTCCCTGAGTCACGAAATTGGGAACAAATTCGCCCCATAAAGTCAAAAACTGCGACCAGCTCAGGGAGGAAGACGGCCTTCTGGAGCGCAGGGTCCCGGTTTCTACCCAGAATAGTTTTCTGCTTCCGCGGTTATCGGCGGTATTGGCTCCGTCGAGGCTGCTTTTTAAGGGGTACTGCGGTCACCCTTACTTGGACAGCCTTATTGCTGAAATGGGAGCAGAGGGTGTAACTCTCTCTCCGGAAAGGCACATTACTGATATGAAACGCGTCCAAAGCGCAGCTACAAAACCCTCAGACAAAAGGGCTTTCTTTGCCTCGTCACCATCGGGGGAAACCCCCTTTTTGGTTCTTTATGGAACCCTGTACGGCAGGCGTGAAAAGTGCGAACGCTTGCCAGAACTCGGAAACAAATTGTGCCTGACGTAGGGCGCTCGAGCTACTTGGTGTGTCCTTCTACGGAGACACCGCTGAGCTGACTGGACGAATATGGGCTGATTACGTTACCCGCTGTCTCTCATGGGCTCGTGAAAAGCGTTTTTTGACGCCCAGGAAGCCGTGTTCCCCGGCACCGCCATTTTGTACTTTTGGAGCCAGAGTCTGCGCTGTCAGCCTCCTCCACTAAGTGCGTTAGA
>NC_083760.1:10820897-10825897 GCF_963514075.1 Conger conger | reverse complement strand
CCCAACGGCTGTGCGGATCTTATTGTGGCTACACCAGGATTAGAACCTCTGACCTTGTGTTTCCCAGTCATTTACCTTAACCACTACGCTACAGGCCGCCCACACATACACCGGGTCTCTCCGCTGTTTGTAGTTCTGTTTCACACCTGTGTGTAACACATGCCGCCCATGGTGGTGTGCACTGCGTTTCTTTTTGAAGTGGTTTAAGTCCTCACTTCTCTCTAATGAAATATTCCATTCTATTTACATTCATTTTTAATTCGTCGTTTGTGCGAGCCAAGTTCACAAGCAGCGCTATGCGGAGATTCGGTTGATTAGATTTTAGATCCTTGAGCTCAGCCTAATACGATAAGCAAATTGAAATATTTTGACGTGCAAATAAAATATGTTCTTGCATTCATCGGGATGGTTGCAGTTTGCCTTGGTGTTATTGTATAAAGCAGCAGCAGCAGCATAGAGTCTGGCCAGAGAAATACCGGTTATTGATCTGGGCCACAGAACTCCCAGATTGTGCTTCCCTGGTCAGAAATACAGGTGAGGAAGAGGCTCTCGGCTCTGTTGTCGAGGGACGGCGAGGGACGGTGGTGGAAGCTGGAACAGTGCGCGTCTCCCTGCTGCCCTCTGGTGGCTGATTTCGGGGTATAGCGTAACGGCTCCTTCACGTCGCAGGCTGAATGGTAGAGCAGGGGTCGTGGGGTGACTTTGGGAGAATAAAGGACTGGGTGTCCCTCTGCCCGTCCAGTGTAGCACCGCTGCTGTGTAGAGCCCCGGCGGCCATTTTACCCGCAAAACTCAAATAAGGTCTGAGCTTGTCAGACCTTTACATCGTTATGTGAGCTTATCCGTGGTGCCACCCGGTCAGAAATAAGGCTGGAGACATAAGTGGGTGCTTGCTCGGTCATTTAGAGCCGGTTTTTTTACGGTGTCTCGGTGTTGCTGTCCTGTGGCTAACGCTAACGCTGGACTCCCAGCCTTCAGGCTGTCATGTTTGGAAACCGGTTTCATCCAGTCTCAGCTTCTGCCCAAGGCTGTGTCGTTTCCCTGCGTCAGTCTAAAGCAGCGGTACTCAGTCAGAAAAGCTTTAACCACCCCACTGCCATTTCTGTGTCTGAAGGCTGGGCTGCGTCTGGCTGGTGAGCAGCACACATAATTTATGGGCTGTTTAGAAAAGTACTTTTAAAAGTTTATTGTAAAGATGCGGAATTGCAGGTCAAAGATTGAGTGCCTCAGAATAACCCTTGTTGTGTTGCCCAACGTCCAAAAGAAAGAAGTCTCCTGGAAACCTTGCAGTCAGCAGTCTCTTGTGTTCTAGATGTCACATGATTGGCACTGATGCTCGGCACTTCCTGGATGAGTCTCCTGCCTGGATTTGAAGCCTGATCTGTGCTTCTGTGCCTTGTATTTAACCTCCTCCGAGAGGGTGATGTAATAGCAATGGCGGGACGGCCATGGTAATTGCTGTGCGCATTCGTGATCGGAAGAGGAAGAAGCTTATTGATTTTGGTGACCCCATGACCTTTCTTCTAGTGCCACCGTTGGGCTAAAATGTAATGACTGGATTGCCCAGGGCCAGATTGTTGTGCCTTGGTGTGGAGGTCAGTGCTCTACCGAGTGTCTTTCTAGTTTCTCCATATGAATCATTCAATAACTTTTCGGCTTGTTAGAAATTGCGATTGTATTTGAATGTTGTTTTGAAATGTTATGAATCTGGAGCTGAATATATATTTATTCCTGTATTCCCATTGGTTTTTCCCATGGACACTACAGGCTCCGGGTTTCTATTGAAATACAATGACCTGAGTGTTCTGTCTACACTGAAGTCGAGTCTGTATGTCTAAAAAACTAGAAGTGATGTCTGTTGTGTTGATGCCAAAGTCCAGTTTCACTACTGTACTTGTACGGCGCACGAGTCGTGTATTTCAATGACTTCCTTTCACAGTGTAGGGTTACAGCCCTGTCATGCTATCGCCCTGCCCGGTGTAGTTTGTGTCGTGTCACTTGACTCTGAATCATGTCGGTTCAGCTTTCCCTCGCTGACCACAGACCCGCCCTCAGGCGCCGGGTCAGGTGATCTAGGCTGAACGGGCCGGTCCATCACTCACGCCGTTCTGCGCCAGGAAGTGCATGTGACATCTGATCATGCCTTTACGGTGTGGGTGTTATTTTGCAATGAAAGGTGTGGTGTGTGTGACCATTGTCCCCTTAGTCCACCTTATCACTGTACAGTATATCTTATTCAGTACAGTGAACAGATTCTCCGTCTTCATCTTTACTCCATATTATAGCCCATACAGTCTATAATAAAGTATACAAAATAAAAAGTCAGGTTCCATTTTCTTGTTGTTTTACAGCCTGTGGTTTTTAGCTGTTGTTTATTTAATGTGGGCCAGTGCTCTTTTGGGTAGTTTGGCTCCTGTTCACATAACTGGGTTTAATATTCGATAGGGTAGTTGATAAGTTATCACTGGAGCCTGCATGTCTTGAATTTCCTGTCTGTTTACCCCTCTTTGGGTTGTTGGAGAGCTTCAGTGCCGTATGTTTGCACTGGTTGTTTGCATTCCGAGTCAACCTGGATAAAATCTTCAACAAAATGACAGTAAAGTAAAGGGGGATTGTGGGTAGTATCTCTTAACTGCACCGGCCATCAAGGGTCTCTCTGACTGATAGGGGCCTTTAAAAAGAATATGAGAACATAGGGTTTTCTGGGGTGGTTGGGCCCTATGTAAGATCGTTTCAAGGGGCCCAAAGTGGCACACAGTAAAATGTCTGGTGTTAAATCAACTGGAGTACACACAGTATGAGTTGAATAGGGAATGTGTAAGAGCTGATCTTACACTGTAAGTGTTACTGTGCGGTGTTGCCTGCCATACACTGTTGCGGTGTGCCCTGTTCCTGTTTTCCCTGGCATGCGGGAACGGGCTGGGCCTGATATTTGGGCCCTCCCTCGTCTGTGTTTGTTGACACACGTGTGAGGGCTGGTCTGGGTAAAGCCCTGCTGGTCTGAGCGGTAAAGGAAGCTGTGGATCACAGAGAGTGATCCATTATATTTACATGACATTAATGGCATTTGGCAGACGCTCTTATCCAGAGCGACGTACAGTTGATTAGACTAAGCAGGAGACAATCCTCCCCTGGAGCAATGCAGGGTTAAGGGCCTTGCTCAAGGGCCCAACAGGCTGTGCGGATCTTATTGTGGCTACACCGTGATTAGAACCACCGACCTTGCGTGTCCCAGTCGTTTAGCTTAACCACTACGCTACAGGCCGCCCCTTGTATTCATTATATTATATTACATTTTTTTTTTATTACATTATATTACATTTCATTACATTACATTACAGTTCAGTACAGTTCAGTACAGTACAGTACAGTACATTACATTACATTACAGGCATTTAGCAGACGCTCTTATCCAGAGCGACGTACAACGAAGTGAAAATCGGGCCCAGGAACAAGTGTGATGAGGACCCTAGAGGAAAGTACGGTTCCGAGTCCTTGCGTGACCATATAGATACAATTGGAACCCCTCCAGTGCATTTTACTGATGAGTCACTGGGCCAATGGGCAGTTCCTGCTCAGCCTTTCAGCTGAACCAGCCTGTCTGCATGAGTTTGTTCAAAAATTCAGTGTATTTGAAATTTGACCAAATTTTGGCAATTATCTTAAAAGGCACTAAACTCTCGATGGTAAAATACGAAAATGATTGTAGTGCCTGTTGATGTCCTCCACTTCCATTATGATGAAAATTACCTTTCATAAAAGACCTGTTAAATGTACTTTGTAGTGCATTTAGCATATTTAAAAATTCGTACAAATTGATCTCGTTAGCAAGTTCCAGTCATAGCATGTACAAGTACAATGGTGTGTACCCTGTAAAACCCCCAAAAAAGAGTCCTCAATATTTTAAGTCTACATATTTTAGTTTCATATGCAGACTTATATAATGAGTCAGACGATAGCTTGACTCATTACAGAATTTGCAAATGGGGTAAGAAAAGTTCACATTTAAAATAAACAGGAACTTAAAACAAGGTAATGTGAGTAAAGAAGAGATTGTAAGTCTCATTACAGGTCTAAAACGCTTGTGAAGACGGGCTCTTCTTGCTGTGTAGTGCCCACTCCAGTGTGCTGCCCTGCTCATGAGCGTGCGGTGTGTCTCTGTGTTTCCCAGGGAAGCTCACACCCTCGCTGTATGAAGCTGGAGGCTGTGACATGTCTCTGGTCAACTTCGAACCCGCAACCCGGCGAGCCTCCAACAACATCTGGTGAGTGGGTCACTTCCTGCGGGTCACTTCCTGTGTGCCTCACTTCCTGCGGGTCACTTCCTGAGGGCCTCACTTCCTGCGGGTCACAGTATCACATCAGGTCACAGGTGCAGGTGGAGGAGCCTGGTTCTGACCTTTCTCTTCTGTTTTCTACAGGGACACCGACTCCCATCTCTCCAGTTCTACCTCAGTTCGCTTTTATCCTCATGATCTGGTGAGTACCATGTGTCTGTGTCTGTGTCTGTGTCTGTGTGTCTGTCTCTGTGTCTGTGTGCCTGTGCCTGTGTCTGTGTCTGTGTGCCTGTGTCTGTGTGCCTGTGTCTGTGTGAGAGTGTGTGTGAGAGTGTGTGTGAGAGTGTGTGTGAGAGTGTGTGTGTGAGTGTGACAGAGCCTGTGTGCTGACAGAGAAGCACTGTGGGGGGCGGGCGGGGGGGGGAGTTGGGGAGGGGTGGGATGGTGAGAGAGGAGAGGGAGAGGGAGAGAGACAGAGAGAGTGATAGGAGGAGAAGGGCAAATGGAGAGGGACAGTGAGAGATAGGAAGGGGGATAATGAGAAAGAGAAAGAGATGGATAGTGAGTGAAGGAGAAGGGGATTGTGTGAGAGAAAGAGAGGTGGAGAGGGAGATGATGAGAGCGAAAGAGAGGGAGAGAGATGGCGAGAGAACAGAGGGAGAGAGGGATGTGTGAGAGGAGAGGTGGAGAGGGGGGATAGGGGGTGAAGAGAGGGAGAGGGGG
>NC_083760.1:10713397-10815897 GCF_963514075.1 Conger conger | reverse complement strand
ACGAAGCAGTTAATCACACGGTTAACTCAATTTGCGTTTCTCTTGTCTGAATCGGTTGCTGATTTTGAGGTGAAAACAAAAACGCCCTACGGCTGTCCAGGACCAGGGTTGCCAACCCCTGTCCTAGACTGTTGGAGCTGTTGCGACTGTGTTGCTGAACGGTGTCTGTGTTGCGGCTGTGTTGCTGACCTGTGTCTGTTGAGGCTGTACTGTGTGTGTTGCTGTGTTGCTGAACTGTGTCTGTGTTGCTGAACTGTGTCTGTTGAGGCTGTACTGTGTGTGTTGCTGTGTTGCTGAACTGTGTCTGTGTTGCTGAACTGTGTCTGTTGAGGCTGTACTGTGTGTGTTGCTGTGTTGCTGAACTGTGTCTGTGTTGCTGAACTGTGTCTGTGTTGCTGAACTGTGTCTGTGTTGCTGAACTGTGTCTGTTGAGGCTGTACTGTGTCTGTTGCTGTCTTGCTGAACTGTGTCTGTGTTGCTGAACTGTGTCTGTTGAGGCTGTACTGTGTCTGTTGCTGTGTTGCTGAACTGTGTCTGTTGAGGCTGTACTGTGTGTGATGCTGTGTTGCTGAACTGTGTCTGTGTTGCAGGAGACGTGGGACGCCCAGCACATCCCTGTGCTGTTCTCTGTGTTCTGCGGCCTCCTGGTGGCTGTGTCCTACCATCTTAGCCGGCAGAGCAGTGACCCCTCCGTCCTCATGTGAGTCTGGCAACCGGGTGCTGCCTTCAGCCTAGGGGGATACGACGAATCTGGCAACCCTCCAAAGGCTGATTTCAGCACCTTCACAGTTCCCATGGCAGCCATGTTATAGTCTGATTTTTTGTCAAAAAAGGAAAGACATTCAAGATGGCTGTTTTTTTTAAATACATTTTTGTATTATTTCTTTATTTATTACTTTTTTTAAATGGTCATCATCTAGAGATGAAATTTGAGAGAGAAATGGTGATTCTGTGATTCAGAGAAAAATCTGGGCCTCACCAGCTCCCTTCTGCTGCATGTGTCTATCTAATTCTCAATTAAAACCTTGCTGAAACGTAAATCCTGTTTGGATCTCATTTTGACATGTCAGGGTCATCAGTTTTAGAAAGATGAAAAGCTGCTTAAGCATGTAAGCATATCCTGATGTATTCACTGCTGCCCCTGTTTGAGTGGGCATGAGTGTTAAAGCAGTGCTGATGTGTAGTGTTTCTCTCTACAGCTCCCTGGTGCAGTCTAAGATCTTCCCCAACCTGAAGGACAAGAACCCAGAGGACCCCCTGTCTGAAGTGCAGGACCCCCTGCCAGAGAAGCTGAGGAGCTCTGTGGTGGGTCTGACTGCTGCCTACACACACACACACACACACACACACACACACACACACACACACACACACACACCCTCCCTACACACACACACACACACACACACACACGCGCACACACACACACACACCCTCCCTACACACACACACACACACACACACACACGCGCACACACACACACACACACACCCTCCCTTCACACACACACACACACACACACACATGTGTAGCAAGGCTGCAGCTAAGCAAGGCTACAGCTAAGGCTTGTTAACCTTGCTGCGAATACAGAGGTCAGGCAGGTTTTCCAAACTCTGCATGTGAATACATTCAAGCTGCCTTCTATTTCCGTCTGTCCATAAACTCATTCAAGCAAATTCACAAAAATGAGCACTTCTCACTCTAAGATTAATTATGTTAAGCTGATTTTAGCCCTTAATTTGCCTTTGGGGACTAATCACATAAATCTCAGTCACAGCTCTGACTCCTAGCTGAAGTGGTTACAGTCTCATTTGAGTCATTTAGCAGTTCCCAAAGAGGCTTAGAAAAGTGTATTTCGCACGGTAAGTAAGCGCCAGTAGAGCTAGAGATGAGCTAGAGCGGAAGACCTTCACGATGAGGAGTTTGGGCACATCTTACTGACCCTCTTCCTCCTCCTCCTCCTCCTCCTCCCGCTGCAGAACGAGAGGCTGCAGTCAGACCTGATCGTGTGCGTCGTCATTGCTGTCCTCTACTTCGCCATCCACGTCAGCACCGTGTTCATCGCCCTGCAGGTAGGGGGCGCTCTGTGCACTGTGCCTTAATTAAGCCTCTTTTAGTCTTCCCTCAAATGTGTGTGTTTACGCACTAGTGTCTGTATTAGACTGAAGAAAACAAAAACACTGTGGTGTTCACTAGAAGGAAAAGGATCCACACATTGTATAATTTGACATCATTGTAGTTGGCATGTGTTGGCAAGCATGTTTCTCTATAGAATTGCTCAGCTTGTTAGAATTACTCAGAATAGAATGTACCTGAATTGGTGAGCTTGTGACCTCTATGGTGGTTTTCACTGTATTGTAGTGTACCTGAATTGGTGAGCTTGTGACCTCTATGGTGGTTTTCACTGTATTGTAGTGTACCTGAATTGGTGAGCTTGTGAACTCTATGTGGCTTCTCTATAATGTAGTGTACCTGCATTGGCGAGTTTGTCAACTCTATGGTGGCTTCTCTGTATTGTAAAGTACCTGAATTGGTGAGCTTGTGAACTCTATGGTGGTTTCTCTGTAATGTACTGTACCTGATTCGGTGAGTTTGTGAACTCTGGTGGCTTCTCTGTAATGTAATGTAGCTGAATCGGTGAGTTTGTGAACACTATGGTGTTGTCTCCATCATGTAATGTGCCTGAATCGGTGAGTTTGTGAACACTATGGTGTTGTCTCCATCATGTAATGTGCCTGAATCGGTGAGTTTGTGAACACTATGGTGTTGTCTCCATCATGTAATGTGCCTGAATCGGTGAGTTTGTGAACTCTATGGTGGCTTCTCTGTAATGTAATGTAGCTGAATCGGTGAGTTTGTGAACACTATGGTGTTGTCTCCATCATGTAATGTGCCTGCATCGGTGAGTTTGTGAACTCTGGTGGCTTCTCTGTAATGTAATGTAGCTGAATCGGTGAGTTTGTGAACACTATGGTGTTGTCTCCATCATGTAATGTGCCTGCATCGGTGAGTTTGTGAACTCTATGGTGGCTTCTCTGCAATGTAATGTGCCTGAATCAGCGAGTCTGTGAACTCTATGGTGGTCTCTCTCTCTCTCTCTGCAGCCCTTTCTGAGCTATGTCCTCTATGCACTGGTGGGCACGGTGGGGCTGCTCACGCACTACCTGCTGCCTCAGGTGCGCAAGCAGCTGCCGTGGTACTGCTTCTCCCACCCGCTGCTCAAGACCAAGGAGTACTATCAGTTCGAGGTCAGGGGTAAGTCCTCCCGGTTTCTCCCCCTCGCGAGCCGGGAGCGAGGGAAATTCCCTCGAGATCGCTTCATCTTTATCTCTTTAACGTTTCATTTCGGTGTTTTATGGTGCGGTGCAAAGGGCTAAGTGGTGTCATCACAAGATCCTGTTGTCCTGTCAGTTCCTTTGTCACATGAATTTGTTTTTGAAATGACTTTGTGTGTAGCAGTTGATTTATGACCTTTGACCCGTGACCTTTGGCTTTGCAGGCGCGGCGTACGTGATGTGGTTCGAGAGGCTGCACGTGTGGCTGCTGTTCGCGGAGAAGAACGTGCTCTACCCGCTCGTCATCCTCAACGAGCTGAGTGGCAGCGCCCGCGAACTCGCCAAGAAGCTCGACACTGAGTGAGCTTCCTTCTTCTTGTGCCTGTCTGTCTGTCTGCCTGCCTGTCTGTCTGTCTGCCTGCCTGCCTGTCTGTCTGTCTGTCTGTCCCTCTGCCCGTCTTGCCCGTCTTTTACCTTTCACTGGTGACTCAACCTGCTTTCATAAGCCTATGAATCCCTTTGCATGGTTATTCAAATTCTCTCCAGTTGTCAGCAGAAAACCTAATCCTTTCCTTTGAACACATACACGGCCACTTTTCACAGACAGATTAAGCCTAGTCTTGAACTAAATTCAATTTTGAATGGAGATTATCCATGCTAAACGGAATTTAGTCCAGCGCTGAGCTTAATCTGTGTCCGTGAAAACCTGCCCTGTATGTTTAAAAGAGATGTTAAAATGGAGGTACGGCAGTTCTGACGATATCTTACTGATAGAGAGTGGAGAGGAACCCCACCAATCACAGAGTGCGTTGGTAACAACCAGTGGAACACCACCTTCAGTGATTGGTGGATACTCTCTGCTGCTCTCTTGGCTGAAACGCACGGGGGGCCGGCTTACCCTGGTGCGTTTCCCCGCTCTGTGCCCACTGGCTCCCTCTCTCCATGTCTCAGGGTGGGGGCTCTGATGATCACGGTGGCCGGGCTGAAGCTCCTGAGGTCCTCCTTCAGCAGCCCCACGTACCAGTACGTCACCGTGCTCTTCACCGTGCTCTTCTTCACCTTCGACTACCGCGCCCTGTCCGAGACCCTGCTGCTCGACCTCTTCCTCATGTCCATCATCTTCAGCAAGGTGAGGGGGGGGGCTTCTGTGGTGCTTATAGGTCCATCAGAGGGTCCATCTCAATACTCAATAGAATGTATCCTCCGTTCTTCCACTTGTATCCTCCCTCAGAAGTGGGACAGCGTACAAAGCCGCACAAAAGCACGAAAATGCTGGCAGGTAACGGAGAGGAGTGGAGGAAAGGAGCAGACATTTTGCAGCGGACATTTTGGATCGCTGCGACTCACTGTTGGGAGTCTGGTGGGGGTTGTGGGCGTGTTTTTTTGTTTGTTTTTTTTTCACCAGTCTGTGTCAGCTGTATTGGTGGGCGGGGCTTGTTGATACACTGCGTGTGGTAGGCGGGGCCTGTTGAGGCGTGGCATGTGGTGGACGGGGCTTGTTGTTACACGGCGTGTCCTCCGCGGGGTGCGTTGGCGGGCGGTCGGAGGACGTGCCTTTGACGTGCCTTTGACGTGCCGTTGACGTGCCGTTGACGTGTCGTCGACGTGCCGTTGACGTGCCGTTGACGTGTCGTTGACGTGCCGTTGTGTTTGTGCCTCAGCTGTGGGAGCTCTTCTACAAGCTGCGCTTCGTCTACACCTACATCGCGCCGTGGCAGATCACCTGGGGCTCCGCCTTCCACGCCTTCGCCCAGCCCTTCGCCGTGCCTCGTATCCTTCCGCCCGCGGCGCCCCGGGTTACCGCCACGGGTTACCGCCACCTGGACGGGGTCACTGACACTGAGAGCGGAATAAGGGTCTCAGTAATATCATGGCCTGTTAGCGAAGGCTGTGTCAGTGGGGGCAGTACTGTTACAGGACAGTTCAGCTCATTAGAGAGCCTGAGATGGTAAATGGTTGGTATTTCTATAGTGCCTTTATCCCAAATAAATGTACACTTGATGCCTCTCTTTCACACACACTCACACACAAACGGCGATTAGCTGCCATGCAAGGCACCAACCAGCTCCTCAGGAGAATTTGGGGGTTAGGTGTCTAGCTCACGGAACTGGTGACCCTCCGACTGCTCTTACCGACTGAGCCAATCCCAACCCAGACATTTTAGAGGTTTTAGCAGTGTTGTAATGTGGCTGTGTCATGGAGTGGGAGACTGTGGTTTGGTTGCCAACTCCACTAAATCTCCTCACCTCATTGGAAAACCACCCTCATTCGTCCCATTAATCCGGTTACCTCAGTGATTCCACAGGAATTCCGCAAGGATCCGCAGTAAGGAATCTGGGGGTTTATGCATTTCCAGCCAAATTGTGGTCACACACACACACACACACACACACACACACACACACACCTGAGAGCGTTGTTTATCCTTGACCCCTGACCTCTCTCAGACTCTGCCATGCTATTCGTCCAGGCTGTGGTCTCTGCCGTCTTCTCCACGCCCCTGAACCCCTTCCTGGGCAGTGCCATCTTCATCACCTCTTACGTCAGACCCGTGAAGTTCTGGGAGAGAGACTACAAGTATGTTCTCTCTCTCTATCTCTCTCTCTTCCTCTCTCTCCCTCTCTCTCTTCTCTCTATCTCTCTATCTCTCTCTCTCTCTCTCTCTCTCTCTCTCTCTCTCTCTCTCTCTCTCTCTCTCCTGTCTCCAGGATACACCAGCCGTATCCTGAATTACAGTGTCCGTTTTTGATAAATCACATTACGCAGTTTATTATATCAGCCGTTATACTGGAGGTGCTGACATGGTTCCTGTCTGGTGGGTTTTCTCTTGCAGCACAAAGAGAGTGGATCACTCAAACACCAGGCTGGCCTCTCAGCTGGACCGGAACCCAGGTACGGTTACCTCAGTAAAGGTGTGATACATAAATCAAGTCATTTATGACCTTCAGAAAAGAATATGTCTTCCCATCTTACATTTGCAGTTAGGAGATTATCATGTTTTTTGCTTAATTTCACACTCGGTTGATATTGAAGTGATTAAATTTGGATTTTGTAAGTGAGTTGTCAGAGCTTTAACCCTGTCAGTCCCAAGAGTACCATACAGCACCCAAGCATATAACCCGCCACAGAAATAATCTCATAAGAATTTTACCTGAACTACCGTATGGCACTCTCAACCTTATAAACCTATCAAAATGGCTGCTATACAATTTTTAGCAATTTTCTCAACCAAAGCCAAAACCCCTTGGGATTTGAGCGTATTGGGCTTGGGACTGAAAGCGCCCATTTCCTCTCGGGTGTCTTGAGTTTAAAGCCCGGTTGTTTGTCGATGTTTCTCCGCGCCGGAGCGTCTCCTCGGTGCTGAAACGGCTCTGCGCTCTGCGTGCGATCCCCAGGCTCGGACGATAACAACCTGAACTCCATCTTCTACGAGCACCTGACGCGCTCCCTGCAGCACAGCCTGTGCGGGGACCTGCTGCTGGGGCGCTGGGGGAACTACGGCACGGGCGACTGCTTCATCCTGGCCTCCGACTACCTCAACGCCCTGGTGCACCTGGTGGAGATCGGCAACGGCCTGGTCACCTTCCAGCTGCGGGGGCTGGAGTTCAGGGGTGAGTAGGGGGGTGGGGGGCAGTGTAGGAGGGCGGGCGAGTGGGGGGGTCACTCATGGAGGTACGGACTGATGCACTTACCTCCTGATGGTACTTACTTCTGTTCCCCCTCTCCCTCTTCCCCTCTCTACCTCTCCCTCTTTCTGTTCTCCTCCCTTTCTCTCTACCTTACTTTCTCCCATCTTTCTCTCTCCCTCCCCGTCCTCCCTTTTCCCATCCTTCTCTCCGTCTCCACCGCTCTTGCTCTCTCCCTCCCTGTCCCTCTCTCTCCCTCTTTCCCCCCTCTCTCTCCCTCCCTGTCCCTCTCTCTCCCTCTTTCTCCCTCTCCCTCCCTCTCTCCCTCCCTGTCGCTCTCTCTCCCTCCCTGTCCCTCTCTCTCCCTCTTTCTCCCTCTCCCTCCCTGTCCCTCTCTCTCCCTCTCTCCCTCTCTCTCCCTCTCTCTCCCTCTCTCTCCCTCTCTCCCTCTCTCCCTCTCTCCCTCTCTCTCCCTCTCTCTCCCTCTCTCTCCCTCTCTCTCCCTCTCTCCCTCTCCCTCTCCCTCCCTGTCCCTCTCTCTCCCTCTCCACCTCTCCCTCTTGCTCTCTCCCTCCCTGTCCCTCCCTGTCCCTCTCTCTCCCCCCCCCCCCCCCCCCTCCCTCTCTCAGGGACGTACTGCCAGCAGAGGGAGGTGGAGGCCATCACGGAGGGGGTGGAGGAGGACGAGGGGTGCTGCTGCTGTGAGCCGGGGCACCTGCCGCACGCGCTCTCCTTCAACGCCGCCTTCGGCCAGCGCTGGCTGGCCTGGGAGGTGCTGGTCACCAAGTACGTCCTGGAGGGCTACAGCATCACCGACAACAGCGCCGCCTCCATGCTGCAGGTGTTCGACCTGCGGCGCATCCTCACCACCTACTACGTCAAGGTGAGGGCCGCGGAGCCTTCCGGAAACGGCCGGAGCCAGAGCGCGCGGCGCGCGTTCGGCTAGCCTGCTGCAGTCCACCGGCCCCTGCGCGTTATTCTCACTGGCTTGGCCAGTTTGTATTGATTTGACAGGAATTCTTTGACACGAAAGTGGGATGATTAGGATTGATCGTTTTTAAAGGACAGATTGCGGGATATTTGCCTGTAAATTTTTGTCCTGTTTAGAAATTGTCTGTTAAATATTTGGTATGATGCTGAAAAATAAGTGCTTGTTTTCCAGTATTGACACCAAAAACAACTCCCGGTGAGCCTTTCGACAATTTGGGTTCGATTTGGTTTCGAATCCTTTGGTCACACATCCAGAAAAGTAGATACAGAGCCTGGGAGCAGTGTTGCCAAACCCCACCGACTGAAATTCCCCAAAAAGTCTCTTAATTGTAACTAAAAAAAATAAATGTATATTGTATAAACTGTATATTAAAATACACAGTGGGGGAAGTGTCACACGTGACCCAACAAGTCGTTCGAGTCCTAGGTGGTCCTCTTGGTTCTCAAACAGCAGCAGGCAGATTTGGAGACAATTCCCCCCAAAATTGGCAACACTGCCTTTTGAGTCTATACTTGGCAGGCATTTATATAGCGCCTTTATCCAAAGCGCTGTACAATTGATGCTTCTCCATTCACCCATTCAAACACACACTCACACACCGACGGCGATTGGCTGCCATGCAAGGCGCCAACCAGCTCGTAAGGAGCATTTGGGGGTTAGGTGTCTTGCTCAGGGACACTTCGACACAGCCCGGGCGGGGGATCGAACCGGCAACCCTCCGACTGCCAGACAACTGCTCTTACTGCCTGAGCCATGTCGCCCACTTAACCTTTGACCTTTGACTGCCTGTGAGCCGGCGCTTGACCCTTTGACCTCTGACCTCGGCGGATCAGGGCATCATCTACTACGTGACGGCGTCGTCGCGGCTGGAGGAGTGGCTGGGGAACGAGGCCATGCAGGAGGGCCTGCGCTGCTGCGGCGAGCGGAACTACGTGGACCTGGACCCCACCTTCAACCCCAACATCGACGAGGACTACGACCACCGGCTGGCGGGCATCTCCCGGGACAGCTTCTGCGGCGTCTACCTGGGCTGGATCCAGTACTGCAACTCCCGCAGGCCCAAGGTGAGGCCGCGGCCGAAAACCCGGGCTCCGCTTTTCGGGGTCCTGTCCCGAGACGGCTCTCACTGGCGCCCCGTGTGGCTGGCTCCAGTATTGGTGTTTCATCAAACTCCTTTCAGTGCAAGTCGACGGTAATGTGGTGAAAGTACAAAGTCAATTATTACCAGAAAATTTAGTCGCAATGTGTGTTTTTTTAATCCATCTAATGTCTCCTCTTGTGCTGATTTTCTTTTAAGTTATTGCATTAGGTTTTTTTTTTTTTTCTGGCAGGGAGTTTGCCCTTCTTTTGAACTCCACTCCCAGTTACGCCTGGTCACATGACCAGAGTGGGTGTTTTTGTGGATTTAGAAAGCCTTTCTTTGGAAACGATCCTTCTATGTGTCATCGCCCTTGGTTAAGAATAATGGAAATGATTAAACTTGCACTCAGGATTGCCTAATGCTCCATGTACCGCCAGTTAACCAAGAACTTGGAAAAACCTTTCAATTCTGTGCCCCTCGTACCAGGAATGAACTGCAAATAATACTAAAACTAAGCCAATCGAGACTGTACCTGTTTGTAACTATTGAACTTTATTTTATTAATTATTATTACAGGGCAGCCTGTAGCTGAGCTCAGCTGTTGGGCCCTTGAGCAAGGCCTGTAACCCCACACTGCTTTGGATAAAAGCGTCAGCTAGACAAAAATCATTATTATTAATTATTATTATTTTCAGTTGTTTCATTGTACCTTAGCACCATTGTAAATAAGGGTCCCGCCCTCAATGTTACATGAGAATGTTGAATAAAGTGTGTGTGTGTGTGTGTGTGTGTGTGTGTGTGGGGGGGGGTGCGTGTGTGTGTGTGTGTGTGCGTGTATGTGCATGCGTGTGTGTGCGCATGTGTATGCGTGTGTGTATGTGTGTGTATGTGTGTGGGGGTGCGTGCGTGTGCGTGCGTGTGCGTACGTGTATGTGCATGCATGTGCGTGTGTGTGCGCATGTGCGTGCGTGTGTGTGCGTGTGTGTGCATGTGTATGCGTGTGTGTATGTGTGTGGGGGTGCGTGCGTGCGTGTGTGTGTGCGTGTATGTGCATGCGTGTGTGTGCGCATGTGTATGCGTGTGTGTATGTGTGTGTATATGTGTGTATGTGTGTGTATGTGTGTGGGGGTGCGTGCGTGTGCTTGCGTGTGTGGGGGTGTGCGTGTGTGCGTGCGTGTGCGTGTGTGCGTGCATGTGCATGTGCGTGCGTGTGTGTGTGTCTCTCGCCCGCAGCACCTGGAGAGTGAGAAGGACTCGGCCCTGGTGACTCTGTGCTACGGTCTGTGTGTGCTGGGCCGCCGGGCGCTGGGCACGGCCTCGCATCACATGTCCAGGTGAGGGCCTCTGATTGGTCAGAACTCCCATATCAAACTTCCCATTCGTTCAGAGCGGTCTCTGTGTTACATAACACTAATTTCCTGCTTTTTGGTTTATGCATCGTTACGGGATGTTTAGGGATGTTTAGTTTATAAAACGGGAAGTGATTCTGCGATCACAGAACTGTTTGTAAACGGTCGGCGTGCGTAACGTCGGCGATGCGTAACGTTAGCTCCGATGTGAACGCGTCACATCCTGCTCTGCTGCTCTGAGTGACATCATTTCCTTTCTCACGCAGTAACCTGGAGTCCTTCCTGTACGGGCTGCACGCGCTCTTCAAGGGCGACTTCCGCATCTCGTCCGTCAGGGACGAGTGGATCTTCGCCGACATGGAGCTGCTGAGGAAGGTGGTGGTGCCCGGAATCCGTATGTCACTCAAACTGCACCAGGTACGACCTAAACCCACACACAGGGTTTTAACACCCGAGTATGTCACTCAAACCGCACCAGGTACGGCCTAAACCCACACACAGGGTTTTAACACCCGAGTATGTCACTCAAACCGCACCAGGTACGGCCTAAACCCACACACAGGGTTTTAACACCCGAGTCTGTCACTCAAACCGCACCAGGTACGGCCTAAACCCACACACAGGGTTTTAACACCCGAGTCTGTCACTCAAACCGCACCAGGTACGGCCTAAACCCACACACAGGGTTTTAACACTCGAGTCTGTCACTCAAACCGCACCAGGTACAGCCTAAACCCACACACAGGGTTTTAACACCCGAGTCTGTCACTCAAACTGCACCAGATACAGCCTAAACCCACACACAGGGTTTTAACACCCGATTCTGTCACTCAAACTGCACCAGGTACGGCCTAAACCCACACACAGGGTTTTAACACTCGAGTCTGTCACTCAAACCGCACCAGGTACAGCCTAAACCCACACACAGGGTTTTAACACCTGATTCTGTCACTCAAACTGCACCAGGTACGACCTAAACCCACACACAGGGTTTTAACACCCGAGTATGTCACTCAAACTGCACCAGGTACAGCCTAAACCCACACACAGGGTTTTAACACCTGAGTCTGTCACTCAAACTGCACCAGGTACGACCTAAACCCACACACAGGGTTTTAACACCCGAGTCTGTCACTCAAACCGCACCAGGTACAGGCTAAACCCACACACAGGGTTTTAACACCCGAGTCTGTCACTCAAACCGCACCAGGTACAGCCTAAACCCACACACAGGGTTTTAACGCCCGAGTATGTCACTCAAACCGCACCAGGTACAGCCTAAACCCACACACAGGGTTTTAACACCCGAGTCTGTCACTCAAACCGCACCAGGTACAGCCTAAACCCACACACAGGGTTTTAACACCCGAGTCTGTCACTCAAACTGCACCAGGTACAGCCTAAACCCACACACAGGGTTTTAACACCCGAGTCTGTCACTCAAACCGCACCAGGTACAGCCTAAACCCACACACAGGGTTTTAACACCCGAGTCTGTCACTCAAACTGCACCAGGTACAGCCTAAACCCACACACAGGGTTTTAACACCCGAGTCTGTCACTCAAACCGCACCAGGTACAGCCTAAACCCACACACAGGGTTTTAACACCCGATTCTGAGTGTGTACATCTGTACCGTCCCTGTGCGAGCGGTGTGCATGCTTGGGCTTCCAGATTTACAATTTGTAAAAAACCGGACAACGTGCTGGGAGTTGCTTAGCATGCAAATTCAAATTCAAACTCCCAGTAAATGTCTTCCATCGATTACTAGGACTGGACAAGTAATCATTTGAAATTCGAATGTCTGGCAACCCTAGTGTCCATGCATGCATGTTGGGTGTAGCACTAATGTCAATGTCGTAGTCATTTAAGTATTACCGTTGGTATTTTGTATTTGGTCCTCACTCCCCCTGCAGGGATGTTAACATTACATTACATTACGTTACATTATTGACATTTGGCTGATGCTCTTATCCAGAGCGATGTACAGTTGATTAGACTAAGCAGGAGACCATCCTCCCCTGGAGCAATGCAGGGTTAAGGGCCTCGCTCAAGGGCCTCGACGGCTGTGCGGATCTTATTGTGGCTACACTGGGATTAGAACCACCGACCTTGCGGGTCCCAGTTATGTACCTTAGCCGCCCTTAACTTCCCCCCTGTTCCCCTGTCCTGCTCTCTCTCTCTCTAAGGACCACTTCACGTCTCCGGATGAGTACGAGGAGCCGGCGGTTCTGTTCGAGGCCATCTCCACGCACCAGCAGAACCTGGTGATCGCGCACGAGGGCGACCCGGCCTGGCGGAGCGCGGTGCTGTCCAACTCGCCCTCTCTGCTCGCCCTCAGACACGTCCTGGACGAAGGCACCAACGAGTACAAGATCATCATGCTCAACCGCCGATACCTCAGCTTCCGGGTCATCAAGGTGCGCCAGGACCGACGAGACAGAGACAGAGACAGACAGGGGAACGAGAGACAGAGACAGAGACAGAGACAGACAGGGGAACGGGAGACAGAGACAGAGACAGAGGAACCGGAGACAGAGACAGAGGAACCGGAGACAGAGACAGAGGAACGGGAGACAGAGACAGAGACAGACAGGGGAAACGGGGGACAGAGGACAGAGACAGAGCATTAACTAATCATTTGTGTATAGAGAGAGATTTCCAGCGATAACCAGCTGCTTACTGAGAGAAGCAGGGAAGAGATGACAGGAGGAGAGGAGGAGAGCGAGATGGAGAGAGCAGGAGGAGAGGAGGAGGAGGAGAGAGGGAGGACAGGAAAAGAGATCGGCACCACCTCGTTGGCACACAGCAGGGCCTCAGTGTGGAGGAGAGAGATGAGGGCGCTGATACAGAGGCGAGGTCGACCTGAAAAGGGTGAACTGGAATATCAGTGGTGATTTTCATAGGCTTATCTGTGTCCTTTTCCATGACTCTGAAGCCATCTCTTTATTAGAGAAACGGCAAATGTCTGCCAAGCACTGCAATGTGTCAGGTGCCCCTGGCTGTCGAAAGTTGGACACACTGGTGTGCTCACACCCGGTGAACTACCTCTTGCGTGAACAACCAGTCATATGATGGTAGCTCAGAAATGTTTAAAAAAGCGTTTAGAATAGCCTTTTGAAATGTGTTTTGAGTCTCAGCGGTGCCTGCGCTGCCCCCTGCAGGTGAATAAGGAGTGTGTCCGCGGGCTGTGGGCGGGGCAGCAGCAGGAGCTGGTGTTCCTGCGGAACAGGAACCCCGAGCGCGGAAGCATCCAGAACGCCAAGCAGGCGCTGCGCAACATGATCAACTCCTCCTGCGACCAGCCAATCGGCTACCCCATCTACGTGTCGCCGCTGACAACCTCCTACTGCAACTCCCACGCCCAGCTGGGACACATCCTGGGAGGGCCAATCAGCATCGGGAACATCCGGAGCTTCGTCGTCAGCACCTGGCACAGGTACGCGCGCACGCGGGGAGAGAGCGGGTGTTCTGTGGGTGTCTGCTGGCTTCTGCGGCAGTGTGTGAGTGCAGTGCAGAATTATTCCACCAACACAGCCATCTAATCTTTTTTTTTTGTTGTTTTTTTGCCTGTGAAAGGTCATTGTAAACACGATTTCTTTCCTCACGTTGCTTTCGGATGTTAGCTACATTGCTCCTGACCGGTGTCTCAACTTGAAGGCTATTCGCTCTGCGAAGCAGTTTGAGAGCGGAAGTGAAAGCGATATCATTTTAACGGTGCGCTTCATTCGCCTAACCGCAAACTGAGCTAACCGAGACCGATTTAGGCTCACAGTGAAAGAATTCTTCTACAATTCGCTAATTTTGGCTGCAACGGCGAAATCGTGGCAAACCTCGCACGGTGTATACACAGCTTGTGTATACATGTGTTTCTGCCCACATTGGTCTAAATTAGATGAGTAAAAACACTACATTTTACACTACAGTTGTGAATTCCACGGCTAAGCTCTGTGATGTCATTATGGTGTGATGTAAAGCTCTTCTTTCTCTCTCTCTCTCTCTCCATCTCCATATCTCTCTATCTCTATCTCTCTATCTCCCTCTCTCTCCCTCTCTCTCTCTCTCCCCCTCTCGTCCCAGGTTGCGGAAGGGCTGCGGGGCCGGTTGTAACAGCGGGGGGAACATTGAGGATTCGGACGCGGCCGGGGGCATGTCCTGCGCCAGCGGGAACGGGACGGGCGTGAGCGACTCCCAGCAGAGCTCGGTCTCTCAGGGCGGGCTGACCGGCCCCGCTCAGCCCCTGTCCTACCAGCCGCACTCCCTGGGTGAGACCTGCAGGGGGCGCCACTGAGCACACTGCCGGGGGGGGGGACCCAGGGCGGACGCATTAAGGCCAGCAATAGCTGGTATTCTGAACCGCAACAACTCAACAAACAAAACTTTCTGACATTAAAGGAGCGAACTTGATGAAGCGTTTGCAAAGCATGTTGTTCGTGTTCAAACTTGCAATTAAACACGAGTGTTTTCCCCTAGTGTTTTTAGTGCGGTTCTGAAAACCAGCTACTTCTGGCCTTTATTTGTACCTTGCCGGACCAACACCTCATGGTATTCCACTGCACAAGGCTCTCCATCTCTTCTTGTGTTAAAAAGTACACTCAGAGAGCACTTTATTAGATATTCATTAGACTTATTTTTTAGACTTAAGTCTTCTGCTGTAGCATATCCGCTTAGTTATGATGCGTTGTGTGTTCGGAGATGCTCTTCTGCATACCACTGTTGCAATGTGTGGTTTTTTGCCTTACTGTCACTTTCCTGTCAGATTTGACAAGCGTGGCCCTTCTCCTCTGACGTCTCACAACGCGTTTCTGCACACCACAGCTGTTTGGTTATATTCAGTTCTGCTTTTACAACTGCGCAGTCTGGACACGGGATAAAGTTAGATTAACCAAATTCACAGATGCGGAACGCTTTCAGTTCGTGCCCCAGGGCCTTCGGTCTTGAAACACTATCTCTGGGTCGTCTGTGCCGTACAAATGTTCATTTCTAACTGTTGAAAAGAAAGGTTCGTTTTTAACTGCTGAAGGATTCCGGTAAGCCTTGGGCGCGACGGGATCACATGACTCGGGAGCGCAGAGTCTCTCAGACAGCCTCCCCTGGCCGGAACAGAGAAACAGGCAGCGCGTGAAGTGAGTCAGTTCCTGAGTCAGTGAGTCTGTCCCCCCCCCCCCTCCCCTCCCTCCTCCCCTCCCCTCCCGCAGGCACCAGTCAGAGCTCCCAGTCGGTGCAGTCGGGGCTGGTGCGGCACTCCCCGGCGCGGGCGTCCGTGGCCAGCCAGTCGTCCTCGTACCGCTGCGGCAGCAGCCGCCACTCCTCCCTGCGCACCTCGGCCACGGGCCTGGAGCCCTGCCGCCGCTCCTCCACCAGCCAGCTGTCGCTGCGCACGCTGCCCGCCTCGCTGCAGCTGCGCCTGGGGCCCGACCCCGCCGGGGCCCCCGGCCCGCCCGGGCCCTCCGCCTCCCTCTCCAGCCACAGCATCCCGCCCTGCAAGCGCCACACGCTGGTGGGCCTGCTGGGCAGCGAGGGCCCCGACCCCGGCCCCGGGCTCCACCACCACCCGGCCCTCGCGGGCCTGCGCAGGGACGACGTCTCCTACAGGGTGCAGGTGAGGGAGGGAGGGGGGGGAGGGAGAGGGAGGGGGGGAGGGAAGCAGAGAGTGGGAGAGGGAGGGAGGGAGAAAGGGAAGGAAGGAGAGAGGGAGGGAGGGAGGGGAAGAGAGAGGGAGAGGGGGACAGAAGGAGAGAGGGAAGGTGGGAGAGAGGGAGGGAGAGAGGGAGAGAGGGAGAGATGGAGGGAGGGAGGGTGGGAGAGAGGGAGAGTGGTAAATGGTAAATGGTAAATGGTTGGAATTTATCACTTATATCCAAACCGCTTTACAACAGATGCTTCTCATTCACCCATTCTTACACACACTCTCACACACCAACGGCGATTGGCTGCCATGCAAGGCGCCAACCAGGAGCATGTTGGGGTTAGGTGTCTTGCTCAGGGACACTTCGGCGCAGCCAGGACGGGATTGAACCGGCGGCCCTCTGAACCGCCTGAACTAATGTCTCCCCTCTCTGTGCTGCCCTGGGCCCCAGATCGTGGACGTGACTCAGGTTCTGGAGAACATCAACCTGTCCAAGCGCAAGGAGCTGCAGTGGCCCGAGGAGGCGCTGAGGCTGCGGGCCGGACGGGTTTGCTGGAGGGACTGGTGCCCCCTGGAGGGCATGGAGGGACATGTGAGTGAGGGGCTCCTGGGGAGGGGTCGAGGGGCCAAGGGCGCGCCTCCAGGTGATACCTATATTTTCACTCAAAAAGCCTATTTTCGGGGCCGCGGTGGCGCAACAGGCTAAGACGCTGTGGACTCGCGGTTGCAGTTCGCTGCAGTTGCACACCGGGGACCGGGGTTCGATTCCCGGTCCTGCCAAAAGCCAAGTTTGGCCGGCTCACGTGGAGCAGCATAATTGGCTCGCTGCTCCAGAGGGAGGGACTTGGCAGGGTTAGTAGATCGCCGCACAACAAGCACCCCGGGCGCCTTGGAATCACGGAAGACAAGCATGAGACGAGACGGCTTGAAGAAGGCGTGTCGCTCTCCTTCGGGCCGCCGAGGGATGTGGTTTGGGCAGTGTATCTAACACTAACTCTAATTGAATCAGACGGGGTACAATTGGCTACCAAATTGGGAGGAAAAAGGGAAAAAACTGGGAAAAGAAATGCCCATTTTCCCATTGGACTCCATTCATGTATGACGGCAAATAAAAAATATTTCCACTCATAATACTGATGTTCAACCTATTCTCTATATTCTTTACTTAATTTTCCTGCGGCCCAATTTTTCTCCTCTTAACACACAGACAAAGATATAGATGTTTTTATTTCCCCAAAAATGCTCCGACGTGTGCAGTGGGTAGCACTGCCGCCTCACAGCAAGGAGGTCCTGGGTTCGAATCCCCGTCGGCCGGGGCCTCTCTGTGCGGAGTTTGCATGTTCTCCCCGTGTCTGCGTGGGTTTCCTCCGGGTACTCCGGTTTCCTCCCACAGTCCAAAGACATGCAGGTTAGGCCGATTGGAGAGTCTAAATTGCCCGTAGGCATGAGTGTGTGAGTGAATGGTGCGTGTGCCCTGCGATGGACTGGCGACCTGTCCAGGGTGTATTCCTGCCTTTCGCCCAATGTATGCTGGGATAGGCTCCAGCCCCCCCTGCGACCCAGTTCAGGATAAGCAGGTTCAGATAATGGATGGATGGATGGATGCTCCGACGTAAAATCTTTGCGCCCTCGTTTGGCAACTGCCGTTCTCATTGGTTCATCTGCCGGGGCACCTGACTGACCCTGTGTTTTCCTCTCTGTACCAACGACCCAAATGAGCAGACCCACATCAGCTAAACGGCTGCTCTGTCTAGCGGAATGTTTCCCCATTGATTTCTATTTGGCGTCACTGTCTCTGTATATTATATACTCTAAGCGAGGGCACTATCGGTGAAATAATGACCAGTACCAGCTTCAGACCTGGGTCAAATACGTTGTTCAGAGCACTTTTCTGTTCTCGATTGATTTTGCCTGGTGCCACTGAGGCAGAGGACCAGAATGCGGGGTTTGCAGTTTTTAAAGATATATTTTTTTAGGCCTTTTTTCAGCTTTATTGGACAGTATATAGTATAGAGAGACAGGAAGAATGGGAGCGAGAGAGAGGGGAAGACATGCGACAAATGTCGGACGGTCGGATTCGAACCGCCGACGTCGCGGCTCGCAATGAGCATGCGGTCAGTGCTCTACAGGCTGCGCCACCGAGACACCCGGGTTTGCAGTTTTTGATCATTTTTCCAAGGTCACAGTACACCAGACAAGCTCAGTAAAGCATAGAAAAGTATTTCAATCCAAGACGAGTTCGTATTTGGCCCAGGTCTTTCTATTTGACCAGCTTAAGTACATACTAATGTAATCCATGTTTTCAAATTCAATAAAGTGGAAATGTGAAGCTATAAACTTATTAATTTTACATTACCAATCAAATTATATATTTGAAAAAAAAACTGCTTCAAGTAAGTTTGATTTGCATTGAAATGGATTACAGTTGGCAACACATTAGGCTTGTAAGTTTTATTTTGCAAACATTCTGTCTTTATTGCTAGACTGTGTTTGTGTCTTGTAGATGGATGTACTTTACTATACAGACTGCCACGAGCTTGCAGAGATGGGTGGGAGTTCAGAAGGAGAAAAACATTGTGAAACACTCAGGAATGGCTGGTCAGAGTATGGGAGAATGACTTTGCATTAAAACTACTCTGAAGTGCGTTATGATAATGGCAGCAGCCATGATCAACTACAGAATGGTCTGCTGCCTAGCAACACATTGCACATTACAGTATGTCACTGTATAGGTTTCTGACAGGGAATGTATTTCACAAACTGATTTTTTTTTTTAAGCAAACTGCTGAAATGCAGCTTTGCCCAATAGTCACAAGGTTAGCGTTACTGTGTAGAGGGTGTAATTGTCTGAGACACGTGTGTGGTTGGGTTTTTCGCTGCATGACAACACAATAACAGCACCTGCCTCCTCTGTCCACCTGTTCTCCTTTAGCTGTCCCAAGTGATTCACACACACACACACACACACACTCTCTCACACACGCACGCACGCATACGCACACGCACACACACACACTCTTCACCTGCTCCCTTTTATGTGCCTCACAGGATCACTCTCTCTCTACCTGCTCACCTTTACCTGTCATGTCATTCTCTCTCTATTTCTCTCTTGCTCTCTCTCTACCCCCACCTCCCCCTTTACCTCTCTCAGGTGATTTACAGTCTCTCTATCTTCCTCTCTCCACCTCCACCCCTTTACCTGTCCCAGGTGATTCTCTCTCTCCTCTGCACCTGTCCCAGGTGATTCTCTCTCTCTCCTCTCTCCTCTTTACCCGTCTCAGGTGATTCACACACGGTCTCTCTCTCTTTACCCGTCTCAGGTGATTCACACACGGTCTCTCTCTCTTTACCCGTCTCAGGTGATTCACACACGGTCTCTCTCTCTTTACCCGTCTCAGGTGATTCACACACGGTCTCTCTCTCTCTTTACCCGTCTCAGGTGATTCACCGATGGGTGCCTTTCAGCCGGGATCCAGGCAGTCGTTCCCACATCGACAAGACCATCCTGCTGGTTCAGGTGGAGGACAAGCTGGTGCCCATCATTGAGAGCGGGGTCATCGAGCTGGGCGCCGAGGTCTGAACCGAAAGGCCCAGCCCCCAGAGAATGGCGCCTCCTAGTGGCAGGAAGCCAGCTCCTGCAGACTAAACGGAAAACGGTGGGGTGATCCCCAACACCCTTTCAAAAGGGGGCAAAATGGAAGCAGGGAAATAAAGTGCAAGTAGAGGCAGACCACACTCTGCCCTGCTCTGCGTGACACACAAATATGCTGCATGACGGTTAAATTCCTGTTAGACGTTTAATTTTTAAGTTCAGCATCGCCGATTTCTATGCATTTCTTGACGGCTTTTGACGGACAATGATCTCGCGGTTTGGATCGATTTCTTTTTTTCAGGCGGTACGGAGGAGGGTAGAGAAGAGGTTGTTTTATCAAATCACTTGCCAAAAATGGACATAAAACAGGTGTGGCCATGGTTTTCACATAAAGCATGATCAAGCTTTTTGTTGCTGCCAAGAAATTCAAGACGAATAGTGTGATAGTGGTTCAGGTAAACAAGAAAAGCAGGTGCTCTAGGTTAAAAACACTATTTGATTTGCTTTCATTGTCATTCCTATTTGTTCTGTTTGAAAGTTGCAAAAAAAAAAAAAAAAAAAGTTGCGAGAAAAAAGACTTGCACTATAATTTTTTTATTTTTTATTTACAGCAATGCACTACAATTTCAAGGTTATATCATTTATTTATTTCTGACAGGAAACGACTCTTGAATCGCCATGGTTTACTGATGCCTTGGGAATGAACACATGCGATCATCATTTTGTTATTCTGCCATTGTTTCTGTGTGTAACGTTTTGCGTTTGTTTCCTTAACTTGAAAAAAGTTTTTACCATATATAATTATATAAATATATATTATGTCATTGTAAAAAAGATTTTTTTTTTTTTGAATATTTATTTCTGTGAACATGATATTTGCATTTTGTTACATCCTTTTTTCATTTATGGGACAGAGGTATACAATGTAACAAGGACCATCGGATAAAACAGTAAGCCGAACTTTTGTTGGACTGTTTCCCAATTAACTTAATTCTTTTATAAGTGAAAAAATAAAGGAAGAACATTTTGATTTAATGTTGTCCTGTGCTGTGTATATTTATCCTATATTAATTCTAAGTGCACACGAGCTCAATAAAGGCACTTTCTGTCATAGCAATTACAGAATGTCTAAAAATAATTTTAATGGTTTGTACGTCAAAGTACCAACAAACTCAGTGGTTCAGAAAAGTTGCATTCTGCTCAGCGTTACTAAAACACGTATGTGGCCTTATTGCTTTCAAGCGTGGTTCTTATTTAAAATGTAGGTCAAAGCCAACATTGGTAGTTCTTTTAGGCTATAGAAATTTTGTGGAATTGCGAATAACGCTGTTGCGCGTTAATGTCGCAAATTATGCTCCTGCATTTCACTTCTCGACAGATCAGACGGGATTCTGGCAAATATGCGACAGAAAAGAAACGCTGACCATGCGTAATTCTCTCGTAATGTTTTATATACTGTCACGAGGTGGTCATCAACCCACAACAGAATCCCGTCGCTTGAGAATTTTTCTGAAGTTTGCTAAATGAGTTGCTTCCTCATTCCAGTAAAATAACGATATATTCTCAGTTATCATCGGGGAATTCAGTCTTGGTTGCTTGTTTGAATAAGAAAATCCCCGCGCATAAATCAATACCGATATTACGGTGAACCGACGGTAGCCAATGTCTCGTCAAAATGAACAATTGGCTAACTTAGTGTTGGTTGGATTGATACTCTGCTAAAATGAAAGCTTCACTCAATTTAAAGTGATGGTGCAGTAAATGTGTAGTTATTTCAGCATTTATTATCTAAAAATCTGTAATAATTTATGTTTTATCGTGCGACCAAGTTTCTGGCGAGAACAATAACACATGACCTACGGATCATGTGCGCTTTGCCATCCCCGCCCAGAAGCCTTTTCAGCCAACCCGAGTAGGCCAGTCGTGACGCAAGCAGCCTGCTGGAACTACTGCCTATTAAAACGCAATTCTTCCCATCGAGAAAGGTACTTCAACATTCCCGAGGGGAGCTAACAACGAGAAAGCGGTGGTAAGGAAGTGTTTGTTACTCAATAGTCGGGCTGTCTTTCTTGCGTAGACATTCGTATGTACACCGCAGTGTTTTTGTGCATCGACTGGTGTCACTTGATAGGATGGAATGTCGAAGCTGTATGGCTCGCCTGCATGACCGTGTGTATTTGGATGGACAGTACGATGTCAACAAGCAGTTCAGATCCTATCCAGACCCGAGTGCGAAGGAAATGTAATGGAGGCAATTGCACGGTCACGGGATTCCCGACGTTAGCTTGGTAGTTCACTTGGTTCTGGAATCGCTGGACTTCAGTCCGTTATCAACCCAGTAGCTGTGTAGTTGCGTGGAAATTATACAACTAACGTTAGCCGGCTAGCTATGGATAACTAACTTAGTAAATGGAGAATACTGTTACCTGTCGAAAGGCCTCTGACAGTAGAGAATGTGGAACTTTGGACAGTATCCATAATTTATCAAGCTGCAAATAGATACAAAGCCGCTAGCTTGCTAATTTGATCTGGGGATGCCATGTATACTGTTTTAAAGCTAATCTCATACTGTATACCCATTCGCAACATACTACTATACTATAGCATGGTGATATTAAGCCCACAGTACGGTAGCTAGTAAGGTTAGCTTTACTGTTGCTAAGATTGTAACGTTGGTCTAAAATCGAAAGGGCGGAAACTAGCCCTCATAGTGTACATAATCGATTCTGTGTGTTTCTCCAGATTTTTCCGAGTACTGTACATACCAAGTTTTAATGAGAGAAAGTATACACAAGGTGGGGGCTTTATTATGAAACATTTCATAAAATTTGTGCAATCACCTAGTGTGGATAGTTTCCTTGATGGAGCGATCTTTCTTTTAAGATCGGATGTTCTTTAAAATATTCCTGAAGTTACAGCTGAGCCTAGATGTCACTGTTCTATTTGAAGACCCTAGTGTTAAAATATCAAGAAGGCTATAAACCGTTTGTATAATGCTTCTGTCTTTGGTTTTTAGATTAGACGGCATATGTGTAGTATAGTTTAGAAAAATGTCACTGGAAAACCATTATGTAAAAGTGACATCTTCTTGGTTCACCCAAAGTTTCCAGGTGTCCTTCACAGTTTTCCCAGACCTGAAAAGTGCATGTTGCTGTTGTTTGTGTACCTGAGACATATGTGTTCCAGCATGGCGTTGGAGTCCTATACCATATTGTAGCACTTCCCTCGCCCCACACCTCCATGCATTTACACACACGGCAAGCTTCTGTCCCCCAAACATGACCGCACAGTTCTCCTTTCATCTTCTGCCACCCAGGAAACCAACAGGATTGAGCTGAGAGTCACACTGATTTCGTGCAAATATTTGCCGTGTAACTCAGTTGGAGGCACATTTAAATATCTTTCATGACTCTGAACCTGAAATGTTTTGCTTGTTCTTCTGGCACTGCTGCATCTAGCCCTCAACGGTTCGGCTATGATGACTGCACAGACCATTGCCCTGCTGGGCCTCAGCCTGGGACTAGTAGTGAGCGCCCTCCCCACGCAGCAGCCCGAGAATGGGAAGAACTGGGTGCTGATTGTGGCTGGATCCAACGGCTGGTACAACTACAGGCATCAGGTAGGCAGGAGATGAGCCAAAATGGCGGGTGATGGATGCACTGCAGAGAAAACCCATTTGTACTGCGTAATTTTCTGTTTGGGCGAAGGAGGGTGGGGTCCATGTCGTTCAACTATAAATATATACTGCAGACTTCCTCCCGTAAGTGACTTTGTGTAAGTGGGAATTGGAAAAGAATATTATCACATCAATATTTGTTTGAGCCGTTCCATAAATTCTCTTATCTGTGTTGACCGTTGAAACTGAGAGTGACTTTGTGCTTAAATGGATGAATGAGCAGGCAGTAAGTGCTTGGCTGGTGTGTCTGCCAGCTATGTGCTAAAGCAGTTCATTGTACGAGGCAATGCATTGTTCTTGACTATGAACTACTTTGCTCTGCTTTGTCACTTCAAGGACAACAAAACAGTGTTTAGTGTCATACTTGCATGTTCATGATGCGTTTTAATGCATTTTGCTATTCAGTTTTTCTTTCATGTCTCCTGAGATTATAATTATTATTATCATCATGAAATTCTGAACTGTAAAACAAGTCTTGGATATTAAAATGTAGAGCGTGTATCTCACTATAATAAGGTCGGGCGACCGTGTGTGTGCGCGATCACGTGCGGTTAGTGACCGCATGTGTTGCTGTGTGTGTGTGTGTGTGTGTGTGTGTGTGTGTGTGTTCATGACCATGTGTGTTGGTGTGTGTAGGTGACCGTGTGTGCTGTTGTGTGTTTGTTGGTGACAGTGTGTGTGGGTAGGTGAATGTATGGGCTGATGTGTGTGTGTGTGTGTGTGTGTTGATGTTGGTGTGTGTGTGTGTGTGTGTGTGTTGGTGACTGTGTGTGTGGGTAGGTGAATGTATGGGCTGATGTGTGTGTGTGTGTGTGTTGGTGACTGTGTCTGGGCAGGTGAATGTGTGTGTTGATGACGGTGTGTGTGTTCCCATTCAGGCCGATGCCTGCCATGCCTACCAGATCGTGCATAAGAACGGGATTCCTGACGAGCAGATCGTTGTGATGATGTATGACGACCTGGCACAGAATGAGGAGTGAGTACACAAACCGCCTCTCTGGCTCCACTGCAGCGTGCTCACCTGCGCTTTACCTGGAGTTTAAACCTCAGGACCAGAGAACTGCATTACAACTGGAACGGCTAATCCTTACTTAATAGGTTTGCAAAGCTCTTCCAGTTGTGGTCTAAGTGTTTTTTATCCTGAGGTTTGAACTCCAGCTAAGCGCACTGCAATTTACCCTTTCGGCCTGATTGAATCCAAAGCATTTCCATCCTCCAGATTTTATGCTTGGGAAAGTTCACACCAGCTCTATGCTTGAAAGAGACAGACCCATACATTTACAGTATGATAGTCTGACCTTTTTTTTCTTTCTTTCTTTCTTTACAGATTAATGAAAAATACTAGCCTGTACTTAGGTTAGGTTTGAAATAGATGTAGAAGACACAATCGCTTTTCATAGTTCAGTGCTTCTTTAAATGCAGGAGTCTGAGAGCAGTGTGGAGAGAAATAATATAGGTTTCTCTCTCTAGATATAGGTTAGCCACAGTTTCTCTCTGTCTGTTCTGGTCATGTGTTTGGGGGCAATTTGCTTTGTGCTGTTACAGGCAGCTCGGCGATAAGAAGGCTGTAAATAAGGGACTCAGCAGGGCTGCCCAACCCTGTTCCTGGATCCCTACCGTCCTGTACACTTGCTCTAGCTGTTGAATGCGTTGTGCTTCATTAGGGTTGGGGTGAACTCCAGGAACAGGGTTGGGCAGCCCTGCTCTAGCTGCTGAATGAGGTGTGCTTCATTAGGGTTGGGGTGAAAACCTACAGGACGGTTGATCTCCAGGAACAGGGTTGGGCAGCCCTGCTCTAGCTGTTGAATGAGGTGTGCGTCATTAGGGTTGGGGTGAAAACCTACAGGATGGTAGATCTCCAGGAGCAGGGATGGGGAGCCCTACTCTACAGTGCATGCTCCAAGCTGCCGTGGTCACACGGGGCTTTTTTAACTCCCTTAACTCATTTAGATAAAGCGGGCCAGAGCATTTCAGTCAGCAAACAGGTTCTCTATTCCAGACCATGTATGTATTGACACTTTGCATGCAATGCAATGCAATTTGAATGTAGATTTCTCTTATTTTTGCATTTACGTTGTTGATCGGTTTTAAGCGGTCGTGTCACAGGCAGCGTAATTTTAGATTGTTTTTTCCCGCATTACAGTCACCTGACATACTGTATCTACCTCTTTGCCAAGATCTACGATTCAAAGGCCATGAGGGAAGATACTTCCTTTCAGTTCTCATGTGACATATCTCTGTGCCAGATGCAGGGGCCCTATTGTCTGTAACTTGAAAAACCAGGTCAACCAAAAGACACGGTGGAAGTTCCATGTGTTTTGATTGTCAGGAATGTCGGCCACATGACTGCTGTTATTTAGACGATGCGCTCGACAAAGAAATGTAAGGATATTTTGATTGTGACATGATTTCAACATGCAAGGTGCCTAGAGGCTGCCAGCTGTTGACAATGAACCATAAGCCTCAACTTATAATGCTTCTTCTGCACTGCATGGCCTGTAGTTTATATGAGTCACTGGTTCATTTACAACAACATCAGAGGAGTGTGTGTGTGTTTCCGCTGCAGAGTTCCTTTTGTGGGCGCAGGGTAGGAGGGAATATGACAAAATACACTGCTGATAGTCTTGCCTTAGTGCTGATAGCAAATGTGGCTTCTTGTGTTTTTCACATAATACTGCCACCCCGTAATTTCCCAAGTTCTAGTACTGTCACTTATTGTGTGCTCTTTGGTAGCTTCTGGGTTGTAGCATGTAGCTTCTTTTGTGCTCGCTGAGTTGTGTGCCCCATGTTGCTGAGGGGTGAGACGAGTTACGTAGTTTATATGCTCTCATATCCTTGGTTTCAACAACTGCCATATAGATTCATACTGACATAACATCACTGATAGAAAAATGTAAAATGCAATCGTGATTAAAAAAAAAATGTCTCAAAAAGATGTTTTTCAACCGGTATTTTTGTTTGTTTGTTTGTAGTAATCCCACCCCTGGAGTTGTGATCAATCGGCCCAATGGGACGGACGTGTACGCCGGAGTCCCGAAGGACTACACTGGAGAAGTGAGCGTTTGACTTTTTCTAACATCATTATTCACTTTCAGAATGACCCGTTCGAAAGTAGCGGTCCCTAATCCAGCTATGCGCGAATGTCACTTCCATTTCAGAGAATGCAGAATTACTCGAAAAGTTGTGTCCGTCTGTGCTTGTTGTGTGTCGTGTGTGCTTGTTGTGTGTCGTGTGTATCTGTTTGCCTGAGTGTTTTGTCTATTACAATTTTTTCCCTTAAAAGTGTTTTATTTGTGCGTTGCCTACAGGCGGTGACCCCTGATAACTTCCTGGCTGTGCTGAAGGGCGATGCCGCGAGTGTCAAAGGGGGTTCTGGGAAAGTGCTGAAGAGGTAAAAACAGAGGAAGAGAAACAGGGGGAGGAGGGGGAGGGGGGAGTAAGGGTGCTGAGGTGTGTAGAATTGGCATGCAGGCGTGACAGAAATACTCCAGTCAATAATAACATCTACTAATCTCTCCCTCACGATTTCTCGGAATTTGTGTTTTGAATTTAAGATGATCGATTTGACTTCAGAAAAAAAATATTTCTTTGTTCTTAAATATACATCTTCCATGGCATAATTGTGAAGGGGAAAAAGTGGAAGCGATCTAACGAACTCGCATGAAAAGGGGAAACTTCAAATGTGAAATTTGCATATCCTTATTGAAAGGTAATTACTGCTGTGTGGGGAATTTTTTTGGTCCACTCTCGTACGGCTCCAGGCAGCCGTTTTAGCTCGTGATTTTTGGCACTTTTGTGTTCAGCCGTGGGGTTGTTGTTTTGTCGTGGGTCAATTGTGTCAAGCGTGGATCGTTGTGGTTGTGTGTCAGTTTGAAACAGCAGTAGTTTCTATCAGACTCGTGCACATACATTCGAGGATGTGGGTGAAATTCGAGAAGTGAGATCTCTTAATGGATTCGCATTAGACCACATCCGGTGCCTTTCAGACCTCCTGTCGGTCTCTGCTCACACCTGCAAGGAAACGGTTTCCTCTGAAATCGTGTCCGCTGTAGATATCATACATGAAAGTGCTTCACCTATTCCGTATCTTGAGCCTGTTCTCTGCTGCGTTCTCGGTGTTAAACGGTTGCCTGTTCACTGTAATGTCTTTTCCCGGTTGAGGCTGTACCTGTGTGTGTTTGCCCGAGGGGGGGGGAAAGTCAACATGTGATTTATCTTTTTTCCTCCTTCCTCTTTCCAGCGGGCCCGACGACCACGTGTTCGTGTACTTCACCGATCACGGAGCGCCGGGAATACTGGCGTTCCCAGACGATGAAGTGAGTGAGCACAGCCCGGCACATCTCACAGTTATGTCTGCTTTTGAAATTAGAGCGCTGAAGTTCTTCCAAAGTTCACCCGAAGCGGTTGACTGAAACACTTTTATTAAGCTGCCGCTTTTAAAAAGAAAACTGGTAAAAAAAAAAAAATGGTCTAGCTCTCGATGGTAAAAGGTGTATGGGTATTGTTTAAGCATATAAAGGAGAAATGCTTAGTCAGTGTTGTATAAAAATCATATGTCCACTTGCGTCAGGGGTGTGATTGCTAGAGGCAGTGAGTCAGCCATGTGATCAGGCGGTGCCAAAGGTGGCAGATTCTTCACATGGGGTGTTGTTTTGAACAGTGGCTCTCGTTGGTCCTGAATGAAAGTGTGCAGTGCCGTGCTTTGTGTTGTGTCATCCTGAATTCAGAGATATGACTGGATTTCCCTTGTCACTGAATGGCTTGGTGTGCTTAGCTACTGTATAGTGAACGTGTTGTGTTGTTTTTGTAGCTCCACGTCAAGGACCTTATGGACGCCATCACATACATGCGTGAGAACAAGCTGTACAAGAAGGTAGCAGCAGTCGTCTTTTCCCTGTTTAATGTGTGGATATAAAAGGCAAGGTACCCAGTGGAGTTTAATTTGGAAATTGAGTCTGTAGATACGTTTTCTACAGAAAATGAAAGGAAATGTGTACCGTTTGTCTGTAATAGCTGGGACTGAACTGACCAGGGCTTAAGGCTTTGTGTTAACCTTGCAGATGGTGTTTTACATTGAAGCTTGCGAGTCTGGCTCGATGATGAACCACCTTCCCACTAACATTGATGGTGAGTCGATGAAAACTCTTTCACAAGGCTCACATACTCAGAAACCTGCATCGATGCAGACGGGTCTGTAGATCAGAGCATGTTACTTGTAGAACAACAAGATGAGTTGGAATTGACTTGGTTTTGGACAGGCCTTAAGGCTGGATTCAAAGCGTATTTATCGGTGACTGAGTGTTGGCACTTCCAGACCCCTCAACAGGGTACAAAGGCCAAGCACTCTGCTCCCCTGAGCACTGATATGACTGTTCGTCCACGCCAGTACACCTGCGTGCGTGCGTGCGTGCGTGCGTGCGTTTTTGTGACACACCTGCCCCCCAGCATCATGAGCCGGCTTGTCTCCCTGATGTGTATTTCCTGCTCTTTTATGAGAATTGTATTCTCTCAGAGGGCAAGAATGTTGGCTCCACCTCAACACAGTTTTCCAGTTAGTGTTGTTTTAGAAATGTCAGTATCAAACAATGTTTACTTCGCGGGTTCCTTTAACAGCTGTAGCACAGCTGTGTGTGTGTGTGTGTGTGTGTGTGTGTGTGTGTGTGTGTGTGTGTGTGTGTGTATGAATTTGAGAAATTGGCACCTTGTTCCCCCCCTCTCTTCCCAAAAGGTCAGCAGTTCTGCTGCCAGAGTTTCCTGACCTCAGCAGCATGTGACACTCATGAGTCGAGGGGTGAAAGTTAACACCCACCATATTTTCTTTTCTGTTTCTGTTCGTTTTTTTTTTTTTTTTTTTTGCGGTCATGACTACCGCATAAGTCTTCCTTCCTTCACCTTGGGTGACTCACCCTTTCGTTATGGCCGCGTACAATGTGGAATGTGACCGATCTCAAACTACACGAAACCAGTGCAAACACTGTAAATTCACAGCTCATGCAGAATTGGCTGCATTTCGGTTAATGGAGAGACGAACGAAAGGATTCATAGTAGCAGCCCAGTCTGAATCTGTCTGTGTTTTTTTCACCCAACAGTATACTCAACCACAGCAGCTAACCCTCATGAGTCATCCTATGCCTGTTACTATGATGAGAAGAGGGACACATACCTGGGAGACTGGTACAGTGTCAACTGGATGGAGGACTCTGATGTGGTGAGCTTCTTACTGCTGGTTCTCCGAGTGGTTGAACTGTTGTGTTGACCTACTTTTATGTGTAATGATTGGCTGATCATGAAGTCCCATATATGCTAGTAATTTTGCACTGATTCATTTTGAAACTGTCATCATGAAAGGACCTCTGCATACCTTTCTGTGCAAGGGGTACGTGTTACTATCAACTGGAACATTTGTTACTTTCGTTATGTGTACGTTCCCCCGGCGGTGTACAGTACATGTGTGTGCATACCGGTCTCATCTGAAGGGGTTGTAATTTAAGTCTGAGAGAATTCCCCACAGAGGCCACAGTGTTGACAGCGATATGTCTTGCTCTGTGGTATCATGCCCTCCTCCACCATGTCTTCTGTAGGAGGACCTGAACAAGGAGACCCTGCTGAAACAGTTTAAAATCGTGAAGAGTCATACTAACACCAGCCACGTCATGCAGTACGGGAACAGGGTGAGTGCGCAAAATTATCCCAAAATGATGAGACGATTATGCGCTAAACATTAGCCGAGTGTTTCTTAGCAGTGAAATTTCTCATTTCTGCATTTCACAGCACCAATGTGGGCGTGTGTGCATCTGCCTGTCTGTCGATCTTACCTGTCTGTCTGCCTGGCTGCTTGTCTGTCTCTCTACCTGTCTGTCTGTCAATCTTACCTGTCTGTCTGTCTGCCTGCCTGCCTGCCTGTCTGTCTCTCTACGTGCCTGTCTGTCAATCTTACCTTTCTGTCTGCTTGTCTGTCTGTCTGTCTCTCTGCCTCCATGCCTGCCTGCCTGCCTGCCTGCCTGCCTGCCTGCCTGTCTGCCTGTATGTGCATCTCGGTGCGAGTCTAAGACCCTCCCCGCTGTTCTGGCCGTAGACCCTGGCCCACATGAGGGTGATGGAGTTCCAGGGGAGCTCTAAGACCGGCGCCAGGCCTGCCTCCCCGATAACGCTGCCCCCGGTGGCCGAGCCTGACCTGATCCCCAGCCCCGACGTGCCTCTGGCCATCCTGAAGAGGAAGCTGATGGCTACCAACGACATCGCCGCTGCCAGGGGCTACCTGATGGAGATCAATGCCCACCTGAAGGTATGGGAGACGGGCATAATAAACGCCTATAATAGAAAGTGTGTGAAACCCCCACTGCACGTTAGGTTTATTTGGCAAAATATACAATTTCTCAGCTTGTTTGCGATAAACAAATTACACAAGAACTGTTTAAGTAGCTCAATGAAACCATAATATTACAAAATATTACAAGGGTTTTTATCCACATTCAACACAAAAGGCTACTTTTGATGACGACTGGAGTCTCAAAATTATTCAACCCCTTCATGACAAGCATCTTCAGTACTTAGTAGAGTACCCTTTTGCTGTTATGACCTGCTGCAAACGCGATGCATAGCCAGACACCAGCTTCTGACAGCGTTCCTGAGGAATCTTAGCCCATTCCTCATAGGCAATGGCCTCCAGTTCAGTAATATTCTTGGGTGTGCGTTTGGCAACCGCCTTCTTCAAATCTCACCAGAGATTTTCTATGGGGTTCAAGTCAGGCGACTGTGACGGACACTCTAGAATCTTCCATTTCTTCTTCTGAAACCAAGCCTTGGTGGACATTGAGGTATGCTTGGGATCATTGTCCTGCTGGAAGGTCCAACGACGCCCAAGCTTCAGCTTCATCACAGACGGCATGAGGTTTTTCCCTAAGATTTCCTGATACTTGACTGAATCCATCGTGCCCTCCACACGCTGCAGGTTTCCAGTGCCAGAGGCAGCTAAGCAGCCCCAGAGCATCACTGAGCCACCGCCATGCTTCACTGTAGGCAGGGTGTTCTTTTCAGCATATGCTTCATTCTTCTTCCTCCAGACATACTGCTGATCCATAGGCCTGAACAGTTCCAGTTTTGTTTCATCGCTCCACAGAACAGAATTCCAAAACTTCTGTGGCTTATTTAGATGGTTTTGAGCATATTGGAGCTGACTGAAACCTCAGTGCCTGCTGCCACCAAGTGGTTAAAGTGCACCGTTCTTAGATTTTATTTTATTCCACTTTCATGGTGAAACCAAAATGTACAAAAATAACCTTTTAATAAAAGCTGAGAATCTGCACATTAACTACATACAAATTACTTTATTACAAATCTAAAATTGTGGAGCACAGAGCCAAATCATGAAAAAAAAACATGCCTTTGTCCCAAACATTATGAAGCTCACCGTACTTTAGATCTTGTCAGAGAATAAAAGCTTTTGCAGGTTCATACCGTTTTCCCTGTATATATGAGCGGTCTATTGGTATGCGTGTGCGTGTGCGTGTGCGTGTGCGTGTGTGTGTGTGTGTGTGTGCACGTGTGATGATATCATGTCCTGTGTGCGGTGCACTCCAGGTGCGAGAAGTGCTGAGGGAGACGATGCAAAGGGTGGTGGAGAAGGTGACCGGGGATGAGGAGCAGGCCCAGAAGGTCATGAGCGAGAGACAGGAGCTCAGTCAGCACGAGTGCTACAAGGGAGCCGTGCAGCACTACAAGACGCGCTGCTTCAACTGGCACACGCCTGAGGTGCAGCTTCCTAAATCCTCCTGTCCTCTCCTGGCGAAATGCCACTTCCTGCCTCTCCCTAATTGGCCAATCTCCACTTCCTGTCTCTCCCTAATTGGCTAATATCCATTTGAGTGTGAATACACATGACATACTGACTTGTTTTTGGTGGGTTACTTTGAAGGGTAAGTACTTTACATGGACGGGAAGTGGTTTTGCCGAGGAATCACACCTGTGATTGCTTTTTTAATTAAATGTATTGTGTAACTGTGGTTCTATTTGTTTTTGACAGTTTGGTCACAGTTTATTTTAAACTGGGGCGGAGTTGTAAGGTGACCTTTGGGAATTGCAGTAATCCAGGGTGCTACTACAAATATAGCCAAGCCTGGTGTTTACCCGCAAAGAAACATTGATCTGAAGATCGTTACGTCTGACTAAACAATCATGTACCTTTTCTACAGAGCCATCTGGCTTTCTTCTTCTTCTTTTTTTTACTGTTGTTATTCTTATGTTGTTTGCAATGATAAACCTCTGTGGATAGATCGCATGAACACTTTTTTTATGTGTATTTTGTTGGAGCTCTTCAGGCGGTTTGACCTATCCCGGTGTAAGTTTGGCTTGACGTTTTCATGGCGTGTGTGTGTTGAATGTGTTCTGCTTTGCTGTGTTGCAGTACGAGTATGCTCTGAGGCACCTGTACGCTCTGGTGAACCTGTGTGAGGAGGGATACCCTGCAAAGAGGTAATTTTCACCCCCCATTCATCTGAGGGTTTTGATGGGGTTTTGATGCTTACTGTCTCTCCACCAGTAGGAAGTAAAGTAGAGCAATGGGGGGAATCACCAAAAATTCCCCATTTCAAATTTCATTATTTGTACATTTGATTTAAGCTGCTGTACTGGGCTCCAATTCTATAAGCATGTCCAGTTGCATGGCAGTAGTTACTTATGTATAATGCTTGTTTAAAGTTTTTTTTTAAGTTGCCTATGAAATTTCATTTTGCTGCTGCCCCCACCCCTATTTTCCATGGTAATTTCCATAGTTTTGGATTGTAAACCTTCATTGTTTTGTCCGTATGAGCTCACAGTGTGGTCATAGATAAATTGACATGGGAAATTTGGAGTGGTCATGCAGACGCCTGAAATAGCCTGGCTTTCTCGCTGTCTTTGTCACAGGATCCTGATGGCCATGGATAGCGTGTGCTACTTCAGGGTGTAGACGGGACGCTCATCCGGACAGATCGGTGGGGCTGCCTTGACATACCTGCTTTTTTTGCACTGATAAGCAATCGAGTTTTAAGCGAATGATTTTCATTACAGTTTTTTTGTTTTGTTCTGTTTTATTGAGATTTTAGGCTTGTTTTTATATCGGTTTCACTACTTCTTCACAACGGAATTTAATTTTAATTGAATAATCTACGTGTAGATTTTTACCACACATTTTAAAAAATCGTGAATAAACCCAAGTCTTGTCAGCAGCTGAGGGGGAAATGGTCCCCTCGGTCTGAGGTGCTGGTGGGGGGCCCAGAGTGCAGGACTGGGCAGTATGTCTGTTAAACATTATGCAACACGATACTCCAGACCTGCACAGGGGCTGAGCCCCATCCGCCCAGGAGACCCCTGTTCAGTGCACTTTAGACATCAGGCATGTTGGCTGTCTACTCTGTGTGCAACTCCCTTGTACAGATGAGTTACTGTAGTGTCTGTTTTACTTCACTGGAGGTGCTGGGCCTTCAGCCCACTCTTATGACGGGGAAGGACCCCCTAGTCCAGTCGCCTTCATTGTTTTGGGGGGGGGGTGTGAATTCGTGTTGAATTCACTTCATGGAAAAGTGATGTTTACAGTTTTATTGTGTTGCCTGGGATGCACTACTGAGGACTGTGGAGATCCCCCCTCCCTATCTCTGTAACCCCCCTTCCTATCTCTGTAACCCACCCCCCCCTCGACTAGCTAGCTAAATATCTTCACAGGAGATTGTCATCAGCTGTTTGGTGAAAACAGGGGAAGTTTGTTTTGTTTCTTTGTTTTGTTATTTTGACTGCAGTAACTCTAATGGAAATGCCTTGAAGTGGCATTATGGAATCTTAGAAAAAAACACAAATGAACAAAGATTAGGATGGTTCCATTCTAGGTGATTTACATCTTTGCAGTAATAAACTGAAACCAAATGAAAATGTCTTGTTAGTTTTTTCTTCTTATTCTGTTGTTTGTCTCAGTGGATCTGTATTGGTGTGTTTTATTGCATAAAGGATAATGGAAATGAAAGGTTGTGGTCCAAACTGAACAAAAGGAACACCATACCTTCACATTAAGGTCTGCACTGTTCTTGGAGAACAAAGGCTACTCCTTCCAAAAAGTCTGTAGGCTACCATATAGTAGACCACTTCTGTAAGCTTTGTTTGTCTGAATAAATGACTTATCTAGTGAGAGGTTTTGCATTCAGCCCCCAACACAAACCTTCCTTCTGCAGCACAACCAACACCATCTGCCTTGCACCAACTTCACTCCCATGGGCTTTTCATTTAGCCTCGTCCACCCCCCCATCCACGCTGAGTACATTAACATTAAATATTAAATATTCAATTAAAATCTTTTAACGTGTGATTGGAGTTTAGTTTCACCCAGATCCTCCAAAATAAACACTGCAAACACTGGTAAAATAATACATTTAAATAATACTACACATGCTTTAAGCGAGATGGTCAGTGCAGAGAAACCCAATGTGCCTGACCAGTTATGTTTTGTCTGTACATGACCAATTTCATAACTGCTCTTTTTATGATTGACCCAGGCTGCCAACATGTCCATCAATATCCAGCTGAGCATAATGCCATTTCTCTCTGTACAACACATATGCAGACATTATGATCTGGATCAAAACCAGTAACTTGTAAACCGGTGGTAACCAACCCTGTTCCTGGAGACTACCATCCTGGAGGTTTTCATTTAAACTAATTTGGCACACCTGATCTTACTAATTAGCCGCTCGACAAAATATTTAGCTGTTGAATGAGATGTGTTTTGTTTAGGGCTGTTTGGACTGAAAACCTACAAGACCTCAAGAAACTGGGTTGGTTGCTGCAAACTTTACCTGCATAAAGCATTGTGAATTCAGCAAACCCTTCTGTGAATTGAATGCATTATTCTGCCTTCTGTGGCTTTGAATGTCGTCACTAAGAGTGCTTTATCGCCCCCTGCTGGGGAAACGACAACATGTAAAGAAATAAGACATATTTTACTTTTTAAAGCGCTCGAATTCCCAGCAATGTGACTGCGCCACATACCTTGGTATGCTACGTCACCAAGTAAATATGCCAAGGTGATTGACGGTTATGGGCAGCCGATTTGAATGTGCCTAAAAATAATGTTGCTTTGGCCTAACCACACCCTCCCTGGCATTAGCATAAAGAACAACAGAGCAACGTCTGCTAAATAGGAGTAGCTCAGTCAAAGCTGAATCAATCAAGGTCCTCATCTGCAATCCCCATGGCAGACCGGCTGATGAGTGCCATTACACTGTTTGTGTGGGGGGGGGGTGTGTGGAAGGGCTTCTCCCTCAGGACCCCATGGGGCAGTCAGGGTAAATGGTTAATTTATATAGCACCTTTATCCAAAGCGCTGTACAATTGATGCTTCTCATTCACCCATTCATACACACACTCACACACTCACACACTCACACACTCACACACTCACACACTCACAAACCAACGGCAATTGGCTGCCATGCAAGGTACCGACCAGCTCGTCTGGAGCATTTGGGGGTTAGGTGTCTTGCTCAGGGACACTTCGACACAGCCCGGGCGGGGAATTGAACCGGCAACCCTCCGACTGCCAGGTGACTGCTCTTACTGCCTGAGCCATGTCGCCCCCAGGTCAGCTCTGCATGAGGCTGGCTGCCCTTGCACCCCCTCCCCAACCCCAGGAGCTTGTGTCACTACAGCACATGAGCGTCTGTGATTTAAACTGTAGCCTCACTTGTGCCAGGGTCACATTGTGAGATGCTGGAACTGAGTTTACCTTAAAGGTACAACAGGTAATTTTGTCACTTCTAACGGTCAAGAGAGGAAGTGCAGCAACAAACACCCTCAAACCACAACACTGTTTACACCTCCCGCTTCTCTGTGAACGCGCTGCTGTTGGAACCACCACTCCACACCATTGGCTGTGGCAATTAGAACCAATTTTCAACCAATAACCAATGAGCTTGAATTATTGTACAGCTGTACAATGCTTTGGTACAGAGTGCCGGTCCGTCAACTGTATATTTTGAAGCCCGAATTACATAACCACAGGCAGAGGGTGAGTCAAAATGTCAGTGAGCCTTTTTCATTGATAGGAAGGTATTTACAATGGTCTTGTAACAATGTTTTAATACAAAAACCTTACCAATTGTACCTCTAAACTGTGATGTTGATCCATCAGGCACTGCATATGCAGCCGGACTATCAGCAGAATGGTATTCCTTGGCTCTCTGCACTTCTGGACTGAGACAGTTTTTAAGTCAGGCGAGAAATATCACCTAGGGGCTGAAACAAATATGGCTGACACACACTTGTTGAACTTGTGAGCTGTGTTCTGTAATCTATTCTGCATAGTCGGTGAGGGCATGTGTCCTGGCCCAACCTAGACTTGACCTCTGACAGTGATAAGTGCAGGGACTGGTCAACTTAGCAGCATTCACAGCAGAGTAGCGCATTACATGGAGAAGATCCGAAGTATGCGAGTAGTATCTTGAGCCATTCATTCAGTGCATCATGTGTGAATACTTGGGATTTGACATGGAGTTTTGGTGGGTGGATACAGAACAGAACCATATTCATTATATCATAGCTGCCAACTCTCACGCTTTCGGCGTGAGACACACGCATTTGCATGTGCGTGTGAAAACAGTCTGAAAGCGTGAGAGTTGGCAGCTATGTTATATTATAATGATTATAGCAGAAATTAGTAGCCTATTCATGAAGAACATGCAGCAGACATACAGATTTGTTTGGATGTTTCTCCAGTATGCTGGATTCCAGACAAATCCATTTTAATTTACTAATAATCACTCCCTTCCTCCTACAATTTCTCAAATTACTTATATAATCAGCAGAACACTAGTTCTGACATTTTACAACACTTAAACTACTACTGCAGTGCACAATGTATGCTCATATTTACAGAATAAGGGATGCAGTCATTTCCGATGCAAGAACTACAACGCCGTCGAAAGCACATTCAGTTCTGCACGCCGATTTGAACATTTCTGCACAACACTGAGGTGTGGACAGATGGCCATTTGCAATACATATGGTACCATTACAACGCACAGCAGGTGGCAGTAACGCGCCTTCTTGGCATTGACTCCCACCAACGGTATCGAGAGGAGGAAGACAGAACTCTCTGCGCATGCTCACAACCGGAATCCCTCGTCACGTCATTACGTCAACTAAACCGAAGCGCTAGCTAAAAACCACCCCGTACGGTACGAAGACAGCACATAGAGCCCAGAGAAGCAGGGACACCTTGGAACAGGTTGGAATTTTGGAAAAGGAACGCCCAAGAACATAGTGAGCTCGCCAGACGGTTACAAATTTCACAGCTGTCTCGATTGGAGAGGCAACGCAATTTCTGAAAATCCTCCGACTTGTGAAACCACACGGCATTCCGGACAACCCCCCTCCCCAGAAAAGAAAACAGCTAACGTCCACCGAAAGGCAGATCCCGTAATCCCACCTTCAGTTGAAATAGCCATGGGGTCCAGAGCGTCGACGTTATTGAGAGAAGAAGAGATCGAAGAAATCAAAAAGGAAACCGGCTGTAAGTATCGTAGTAACTTCTCGAAGAGATAAATATCAAGAACATTAGCCACCTAGGTGGCTAACTAGCTGCCTGTGTGAGCTACAGCTAGCTACTTGTGTGAGCTAGAGCTAGCTACTTGCTCGGTTCATGCAAACCGGTTTACTTGGTGCACAATTGTAAGACTATTTTTGTATTAAATATCTTAATGTTTAACTTTACGCAGTCTGTTAGTCTAGCTAACATGAAGTCTGCTTGAATGAAGTGTAGGGATGACAAGCAATTCTCAAATGTCCACAAAACTGCGATTAGCTAATTGGTTAACTATAATTTGCCATGTAATTAACGAAAAGCAGAATATGATTATTTAGAGACACCAGAATAACCGCAAATGATTGAAATAATGTTTCTTGTCAAAGATACCCGAATAAATAATGGTGCAGTTCTAACAAACCTTTTAGCTAGCTAAGTTGTCTCTAACCAATTAAAAAGTGGTTGCTGCCTTAGGGAATCGTGTTCTATGAAACTAACGTTAGTTCAAGTTTATTTCAAAGATGTGTGTTGTTCCGTAAAAAATCAAGACAGTCATGTTCACATGTGCCGTTTTAAACTTTAATATGTTTTCATGTCTGCCGGTTATGAACAGTTATCCAGACGTTCTATTTTGACATCCATTTGTCTGACCACAAGCACAATTAATCTACAGCTGTACCTTCTTGTATTTCGCATATTCATTTAAAAAAAATCATTGTACACAGGCACGCACACACAAACACGTACTCCTTATGTATAGTCACAGAATAAAACCTGTAAAGTTGCACTCAGTCTTTATGAAATTATACTCATTTGACCACTGGACTCATTTGTCAGTACATGGAGCCATTTGTATGCGGCTGTGTGGAGTCGCTCGTATTTCACTCGAGTTTCACCTGAGAGTGGCAGTGCTTTGAGTGCACCTCTGGCTCTCTGTCAATTGCCGTGTGGTTTTGCATTCTGAAAAGAAAACCGCCAGTTATGAATGCAGCTGAACGGAAAAACAGTAAATGCTGTGACCGGGGAGTTTAATATCTCTAGATTATGCGCCTGAGAATATAACATAAAAAATCGTGTCTTTGCAGTTTGCTGCTAGCTTTATAGAAGCTCTGGGTAAGGCATGTTAAATCTTTATTTTCATCTGTAATTGATTATTTTTGTCGTGGTAACACAGGGATTCCCTTGTTTTGACCAAAGTGAATATGGATGCCTGGCATTCTCCCAAACTGTTCCCATTTGCTTCCAGCATTGGAAAATTTGTTCCGAGGATTACGGACGAGTGGTTGAATATCAGTCCTGCATGAGTCATTGTATTTGTTTGTCCACAAGAGTGGATTTGTGTGAAAGAGTCCACCCGTGTTTAGCGCAGTGGCTACGGGAACTGTGGAAACTCCAAGCCGCTCAAACAAACTGGAGGAATTTACATGAAAGCCTGTGCAGTGTAGAAAATTAACTATTTAAACGTTACTGTGTGATAAGTGGCATTTGAGTTAGGCCACCGGCTTCCCCCTGCCTGGTTCTGAGGGCTTCCTGTTGAAGTTGTTGCCTCATGGTTTTCAGCTTTAATGGTTTACCTTGGAATGGCAGTGCTCCTCTTCCCCCCCCCCAGGACACATCCTTTTGTTTGTGTTTGCAGTGTTGCGCAAAGTGACTGCCAATGCTCTGGAGCTGGAGTGATTTAATCCTCGTTTGCATTCCCACATTTTCAAACCAACTCTGCCCCAGTTTGCTAACTTCCAGAACTCTTACCTAAGCATTACAGTTGCCAGTGAGTCCCGTTGTCCTGTAGAGTTTTTCTTGAGTGTTGCAGCAGTTTTGTAATCCTGCTAACTTGTCCCTGGGATCATTTTCTGCTGTGCGTGTAGTCTACAGTTAACATTGTGCACGTCCCTGTGGTTATGTTCTGTATTGCGTATGTGTTCAGTTGTACGTTCTCAATATTTCCTCTTAAAATTGCTACTCTTGTCGCTGGACTTGGCCGGTCTAATTGCACGGCTGAACGTGAACTACCACCTACGGCTAAAGAAAAGTGACAAGTCACTCGATAATAACAAGCGTAGGTAAACGCGCTAGTCATCACAGGGATGAGGTTGTAATGCTGTCGCATTTTAGAAGTGGCTGTCAAACTGTGTCACAGTGTCGCAGTGAGAGACGTGAAAACGTGAGTGCCTGTCGGTTGAAGGATTTCACCCCGTGCTGCCTGCTGTGTACCAAGGCCTTATCTGTGTGTCTCTGTCCCTGCAGTTTCACACAGCCAGATCACCCGACTCTACAGCCGATTCACCAGCCTGGATAAGGGGGAGAACGGCACGCTCAGGTACAACCCCCCACCGTCCCACGCACACGCACACACGGACGCATACGCACGTACACACACACACACACGCATGAGCACGCGCACATACACACGCACACATGTGCACGCACACACATACGCACGCACACACACACACACACACGCAGAAATGCGCACACACGCACATACACACTCACACACATGCTCACGCACGCACCCACGTGCGTACACGCATGAATCGGCACAAACGAACAGACTGACAAATACCAATCTTTTTGCTTGAAAATTAAACTGACATTAGTCTCTTGACCACTGGCAAAAAAAATTTCACAGCAAAAAATTCACTAAAATGTTAAGTGCTGTACGTTGCTTTCTCCTTTTCAAATGTGGAGCTGTGATGTACAAGACTAATGGGTGAATATAATCAACATAGATGTGTCTGTCTCACATGGAGATATGTGACAACAAATGAACAAACTACCTATTCTGTATTGTGACAATACAGGCGGCATTATGACGATACAGGCTCTATTGAGAGGGTACAGGCTGTTACCTTGCGGTTGGTTAATATATGCTTAATATATACATATAATATGTGATAATTGGTTAATTATGTCCCGGGGCGACATTGGCTCAGGAGGTAAGAGCAGTCGTCTTGGCAGTCAGAGGGTTGCCGGCTCTAACCCGCCCTGGGTGTGTCGAGCTGTTACTTAGCAACTCGCCTAACCCCCAATTGCTCCTGATGAGCTGGTTGGTGCCTTGCATGGCAGCCAATCGCCGTTGGTGTGTGAGTGTGCGAGAAATATCTCATCTCAGGACAGTGCTTTGGATAAAGGCGCTATATAAATGCAGGCTCTTACCCATGTCCCCCTGTCATTTCCCTCTTCTGTGGGGAAGCCGTTCATTACCTCTGTTAATGCAAACAGAACATCGGTATCGCTGTAATCATTAGTCATGATGGTTATATATGATTAAAACCTTTTTATTTTCTGAAGGAATAAAGTGAAACGTGAACGTTTCCGTTTCAGTGAGCATTGGTACGCCATTGTGTGACTTTGTTTATGATTACCTTTGGCAACATGTTGAGCGGTCGCACTTTCGTGCAAATGGTTAACATGGAAAAAGTTTTATACATCAGCCAGTGAGTTGAAGCATTAGGGCTGCAAATCAACCAACGAGTTGACATATTATATACGTCGACCAATGAGCTGCAGAGGTGTATGCCTCTGTTGAGTGATCAGATGATGTTATTTAAAGCCGAGGTTCGGCGTTGAATGCAGGCTTGGGCCTGTACACAGACAGCTGCACCCCTTGCCCGCATAGCTTTGTCCTTGGCAGGCCAGTAGTGTCGGCTGCTCTTTCCTAACCTCCCGTTGGCTCTCGCAGTGAATCGGAATTCACCGGTCTGTTGTATGTTCTGTTGTGCCCACGAAAAGCACCGCTCTAATCTGTTTATAGTGTAACCAGCGGGCGAAGCCCAGGGCACACACAGTGTGTTTTGATTGAGCTTAGTTGTTGACCTCCAGGTATTATTGAGTGTTGCAGGGCCTGGCGAATGAAAGACAGACGGCTCTTTGTTCTTGGTGGATTCTACCCGGCGACTGAAACGGGCGACGCCCATCGCACCTGCGCTGGCTGGAGCTGTGCTGTGTCACTCCTGTAGAGAGGGTGCCGTGTCTCTCCTGTAGAGAGGGTGCTGTGTCTCTCCTGTAGAGAGGGTGCCGTGTCTCTCCTGTAGAGAGGGTGCCGTGTCTCTCCTGTAGAGAGGGTGCCGTGTCTCTCCTGTAGAGAGGGTGCCGTGTCACTCCTGTAGAGAGGGTGCCGTGTCACTCCTGTAGAGAGGGTGCTGTGTCTCTCCTGTAGAGAGGGTGCTGTGTCTCTCCTGTAGAGAGGGTGCCGTGTCACTCCTGTAGAGAGGGTGCTGTGTCACTCCTGTAGAGAGGGTGCTGTGTCACTCCTGTAGAGAGGGTGCCGTGTCACTCCTGTAGAGAGGGTGCTGTGTCTCTCCTGTAGAGAGGGTGCCGTGTCACTCCTGTAGAGAGGGTGCTGTGTCACTCCTGTAGAGAGGGTGCCGTGTCTCTCCTGTAGAGAGGGTGCTGTGTCACTCCTGTAGAGAGGGTGCTGTGTCACTCCTGTAGAGAGGGTGCCGTGTCACTCCTGTAGAGAGGGTGCTGTGTCACTCCTGTAGAGAGGGTGCCGTGTCTCTCCTGTAGAGAGGGTGCTGTGTCTCTCCTGTAGAGAGGGTGCTGTGTCTCTCCTGTAGAGAGGGTGCTGTGTCTCTCCTGTAGAGAGGGTGCCGTGTCACTCCTGTAGAGAGGGTGCTGTGTCTCTCCTGTAGAGAGGGTGCCGTGTCTCTCCTGTAGAGAGGGTGCTGTGTCACTCCTGTAGAGAGGGTGCTGTGTCTCTCCTGTAGAGAGGGTGCTGTGTCTCTCCTGTAGAGAGGGTGCCGTGTCACTCCTGTAGAGAGGGTGCCGTGTCTCTCCTGTAGAGAGGGTGCCGTGTCTCTCCTGTGGAGAGGGTGCCGTGTCTCTCCTGTAGAGAGGGTGCCGTGTCACTCCTGTAGAGAGGGTGCCGTGTCTCTCCTGTAGAGAGGGTGCCGTGTCTCTCCTGTAGAGAGGGTGCTGTGTCACTCCTGTTGAGAGTGAGCGGTGCTGTGTCTCCTGGAGAGAGGGTGCCGTGTCTCTCCTGTAGAGAGGGTGCCGTGTCTCTCCTGTAGAGAGGGTGCCGTGTCTCTCCTGTAGAGAGGGTGCCGTGTCTCTCCTGTAGAGAGGGTGCCGTGTCTCTCCTGTAGAGAGGGTGCTGTGTCTCTCCTGTAGAGAGGGTGCCGTGTCTCTCCTGTAGAGAGGGTGCTGTGTCTCTCCTGTAGAGAGGGTGCCGTGTCTCTCCTGTAGAGAGGGTGCTGTGTCTCTCCTGTAGAGAGGGTGCCGTGTCTCTCCTGTGGAGAGGGTGCCGTGTCTCTCCTGTAGAGAGGGTGCCGTGTCTCTCCTGTAGAGAGGGTGCCGTGTCACTCCTGTAGAGAGGGTGCCGTGTCACTCCTGTAGAGAGGGTGCTGTGTCACTCCTGTAGAGAGGGTGCTGTGTCACTCCTGTAGAGAGGGTGCTGTGTCACTCCTGTTGAGAGTGAGCGGTGCTGTCTCTCCTGTAGAGAGGGTGCCGTGTCTCTCCTGTAGAGAGGGTGCCGTGTCTCTCCTGTAGAGAGGGTGCCGTGTCTCTCCTGTAGAGAGGGTGCCGTGTCTCTCCTGTAGAGAGGGTGCCGTGTCACTCCTGTAGAGAGGGTGCCGTGTCTCTCCTGTAGAGAGGGTGCCGTGTCTCTCCTGTAGAGAGGGTGCCGTGTCACTCCTGTAGAGAGGGTGCCGTGTCTCTCATGTTGAGAGTGAACGGTGCCGTGTCTCTCCTGTAGAGAGGGTGCCGTGTCACTCCTGTAGAGAGGGTGCTGTGTCACTCCTGTAGAGAGGGAGCAGTGCTGTGTCACTCCTGTTGAGAGGGTGCTGTGTCACTCCTGTTGAGAGGGAGCAGTGCCGTGTCTCTCCTGTAGAGAGGGTGCCGTGTCTCTCCTGTAGAGAGGGTGCCGTGTCTCTCCTGTAGAGAGGGTGCCGTGTCTCTCCTGTAGAGAGGGTGCCGGGTCTCTCCTGTAGAGAGGGTGCCGGGTCTCTCCTGTAGAGAGGGTGCCGGGTCTCTCCTGTAGAGAGGGTGCCGGGTCTCTCCTGTAGAGAGGGTGCCGTGTCACTCCTGTAGAGAGGGTGCCGTGTCACTCCTGTAGAGAGGGTGCCGTGTCTCTCCTGTAGAGAGGGTGCCGTGTCTCTCCTGTAGAGAGGGTGCCGTGTCTCTCCTGTAGAGAGGGTGCCGGGTCTCTCCTGTAGAGAGGGTGCCGGGTCTCTCCTGTAGAGAGGGTGCCGTGCCCTGTCTCTGGGGGGGGGGGGGGGGCACGCATTGTGCACACATGCACAACGCACAACACATAACACACACAACTTGTTCTCGATTCTTATTTACTATAAAATGGCGGTACAGGGCCACACTAAGTGCAGTATATCAGGTGCAAATGGACTTTCCCCTAAACCTCTGTATTTTTGTCTCTGCAGTCGAGAGGACTTCCAGAGGATCCCGGAACTGGCCATTAATCCGCTGGGTGACAGGATCATCAACGCCTTCTTTCCCGAGGGGTAAATAACGTGTGCTCTTTATCCCAAACCTGCTCGGACCTGATGGGTCTGTGTTGGGTGGGGTGGGGTTTGGGAGTGGGAGTTTGGACAATAGGCCCCTAAAGCCGGGCTGCAGAACAAGAGCCAGTCTGTTTCAGGGTCTTGTGTGGACTGGGGCTCATGTTCAATCATTTAATTTTACAGCTATGAGGTACAGCTGGTCGCTGAGCGTGTATAATGTTAAGAAGTTTCCTCAGTGGTCTCGTATAGCAGTCAGCCAGCATTAGTGCCGTTCAGGATATTAAGCCAGACTAATTAGTTGGAACAAAAGCCAGCCTGTACCCCAGGCCTCTAATGACGGAGTTGTGCTCCTCTGTTCTGGGACCCAGAGCTGGTCAGGGATGTTTACTGGGGCAGGGCGGGTGAACTGGAGCTCACACGTTGAGAAGCGACGCGTTCACTTCTCAAAGGACTGTAGAGTCTCCTGTGAGCGCTGCTAAAAGGTAAAGATTAATCTGAGCGTGCAAACGGAGTGGAACCTGTGCCAGGTCACAGTTATTAATTGAGCAATGTCTGTGGAAATGGCAGTTTCTCGGGAGTCCCGGCATCAGAACGTAACTGTCTCTTATTTGTGACCCAGTCTGTGTACTTTCAGAAAGTCAGGTGTACATCGTCAGTAAAATGTGTTAAATGGAGGTTTTTATGTGAAACAACATGGCTCCTTGATGCCAGAGATTTTTACATTCCCGCTGTTGAAAGGTTGGATATAATTACACAGAAGTTATATGATCGTTAACAGGTCAAAACTATGTGATCTCCTCAAAAGACATGGTTATATTTTTGCATTAGTCCTTGTTCACTATTTAGAAATAAAGGAAAGCAGTTTAGTCTGTTGTGTCTTGATAAAGTCATTCTTCTCACACAGACTCCATGAAAGGGGAGTTTGACACTGAGTGGGTAAAAAACACATCCTGAATTTCTTGAAATGCAAATTTCATGTTACAAAATGGACGACTGTTGGGTTTCCACTAGTGTCGGACTCCTCATCCCTCTCACTTTCTAGAGTTTCGGCCTTCAGTAACTATGGGATGATGTTTAGTTCGAGAACCACCACTTACCTACCGTTCTGCTGAATGTCCTACAACATCTGCAGCACTTTTTTACAGTTAACTTCCCCTCCCATGTAATTTACACAGTTGTTTTGGTGTTCGTTTTTCAAAGGCTGTCGTGCGGTTGACTTCTTTTTGAAACGTAGGTCACTGGTCTGAAATAACATTTTTGTCATATCGTTAAATTCCAAAAAAACCCTCAAAAAAACAATGTGTAGACTGAGTAAATTTAGCTGAGGCTTTTAACAGCTTGTGATGTTCCTGGCCTGTCCGCAGTGTGGTTTGGGGCCGATCGTAAAGGGCTGTATTGCATAAGGGCATTCTGTCCAGGGTGTTGAAAGAGTACAGTGGAACAGTTTTTGACTTTTCTGTTGCTTCAGCAGTGTCACCGTGTTATTATAAGAACAGAGTGCCACTGTGTCATCAGCCTAATCTATTGTCACTTGTTTTTCACCCGTCTATCTTTAGCCCCTTGTATTTTATACATTCATCTCGGACTTTTGAATTTGTATTTGTCTCGGCGCTGTGGTTCCTCAAATCGTAGCGGTCTCGGTATGGTAGTTACAGACTCGGCCCATCTTCCTTGTGCACTGGACATATGTTCATGCCCTTGCAACCAATCATGTATGAATTGTAGCTTATCTGACGTGTTTGGCCGTTTGTTGCGCGACCTCGATATGCACGGTTTTGCATGTCGTTTTTGATAAAAGCGTCTTGCGAAATAAAATTTAATGTAATGTTATTTGCACAGCGTTTCACAACTTCCCTTAACTCACTGAATGAGTAATGTGAGCGGTGTTTTATCAGCGGGAGGGGGGAGGTGTGATTCGTTTTATCTGGAGGAGGAATCTGCTAATCCGCTAATCCTCTTGGTTTGCTTCCGTAATGACATGATAGGGGGGAAAACATTAACTTCGAAAGCTATGCGAGAGAGAGAGTGGAGTAGAGGTTGTCTGTATATTTTTTTTTTTTATGCAGTAAATAGCGAATTGGAAACCGTGATAACAAGGAGGGTGCTGGGTAGGTAAGAAACCTATGGAGATCCCGTTACCTCCCTCACTAAATTATATAGAAAAACCCTTCTCAAAGAGATTTCAATTAGGTGTATGCAGACACGCATAGATGGCCCTGTACCTACGCTGCTGTGCCTGTTTCAGGGAAGACCAGGTGAACTTCCGGGGCTTCATGCGGACGCTGGCACACTTCCGGCCGGTAGAGGACAACGAGAAGAACAAGGACCCGGCGGCCGGGGAGCCCCTCAACAGCAGAACCAACAAACTGCTCTGTGAGTGGACCACTGGGCCCGGCACGGGCTACGGCACGTCTTCCACACACTGTTCCTGGGTCCGGCACGTCTTCCACACACTGTTCCTGGGTCCAGCACGTCTTCCACACACTGTTCCTGGGTCCAGCACGTCTTCCACACACTGTTCCTGGGTCCAGCATGTCTTCCACACACTGTTCCTGGGTCCAGCACGTCTTCCACACACTGTTCCTGGGTCCAGCACGTCTTCCACACACTGTTCCTGGGCCTGGGTGATTTTTTAACCCTCCCTTTTCCTGGGAGTCAGGTGTGAAAACAGTCTGGCCAACCAGTAGCACTAATTACCCTGGAGGAAAGAAAACCAGAAAACCAGGGCTGGATTTAGATTCATGGGCCTGAGTTGATGATCCCTGGTTTACAATATTTATCATATGTTTTCGTGTCAGGTTATTGATTATTGATTGCCATTGTGTCAGGTTATTGATCAGTGTTATTGTGTCAGGTTATTGATCAGTGTTATTGTGTCAGGTTATTGATCAGCGTTCTCTCCCTGTCCTGCAGTTGCCTTCCGGCTCTACGACCTGGACAGGGACGATAAGATCTCTCGGGACGAGCTACTGCAGGTGAGCCTCGTTCAGAGCTAACGGTTCTCACCAGAAGATCTTTTAGATCACAGCAAACCTCAACACAATTACCATGAGTCTAAACCGGTCTCAGGTGGGCTGCTCCCAGTGCTCGTAAACCTGTGGTTGCAGTGTTTACACAAAATACCCACCGCATGCTCTCCGATGAAACCGGTTCCACCGGCCGTCCCCTCCCATCTCCCCACCGTGTCTCTGAGGTGGATCTGCCCTGATCGTGTTTTAGCGGGATCAGCCAATCGTGTAAGCCTGTAATTTATGGATTTCCAGACTCGGCAACAGCTGTCCTGAAAGCCTAGAGCCTCTGGTGATGCTCGTCCACCTGTGGAGACATTTCAGAGTTCGGAGTCTGTCACTGTCGATAATGTCTTTCACAGACTACGCCAGTGTCCTGAAACTGGAGACTTTCATCCCCGTTCTTATCTGAAAGCCGTTTGATGAGACGCACGCATCTTGCGCAAGTTCACCGCGCGGCGTTTAAAAGGAAGACAATGCTTCTATTGGGGGGAAACTGTTTTGAGGAAGTGACTGGAACAGTGAAAACTGCAGTGTCACTCTCTCTCCTATTGAAAGGGGCCTGGGCTTTGTTGTGCAAAAAGGGAATCGAGGTTTGGTTACACCCTAGGGTAAGGTCAGAGTCTGAGGTGTGCTGCTCTTAAGTCATCGGGCCAAATTTAGAAGGCAGCACTTAAAGGATGGTGTGCAGGGCTGCTGGTTGTGGTGAAATGGGTTTAGCGGTTAAAGTATTTATGACTGTCCTGCAGAATTCTCACTCCGGGGGAACGGGGAAGTGTGCTCATCGGAGAAGTGTCAGACTCTGTCGGTTTAGTTTACTCATTGTGAACAGGCCCGGTCCGGACTCTCCCCTGCTGCGTGCTAACGCTTGCTGGAAGGACACGGTGGCAGGAAATGTATTTATTTTTCTAAAGCTGTGATTTGGTCTCATTCCTTCCTGCCTCTCCCACCATCTTGCAGTGCTTAAAGGGCCCACTCAGTAATTTAAAAAAAAGTCAAAGCTATGGTATAATTGTATACAATTATTCTCTGAATAAAAAGATCCTTAAATCCTTAAAGATCTTTAAATCACTTGAAAAGGAAAAATAAATACATAAAGTAAGTGTCGGACCGAAGCTAGTTCCGTGTTCATCTTAGTCTTCCGCATTTCATTCCTTTTCTTTGTTTTCAGAGGTTTTGGAGCTGGTGTTCTACCAGTAGTGTTTGTTACATCAACATTGGACTGTCCCAGTTTAAACACTGTAATCATACATTTGTGATCTTGCACCTCTCAGGGGTTAAGCGACGGGGAACGTTATCTGTAATTATGAGCCTACAGCCATCGGTCATGAGAGCTGGAATGAACTTTCCAGCTCCCATCTGCTTGCCTCTTGAGTGTACCATACGTCGCTCGTACTTGGTGCTGTCATATTTGTCCCGAGACACTTGTCACCGTAACTCAACACCGCATTTGAGTCACACTTGATATTTTCAGCCTCGGAGTGAAGGTATCAATCTCGTCAGATTTATGTTCGGGAAAACATTTTCAATGTGTCGCATGAAAGTAAGACGTGAGGACAGCAATGACTGGCGTCCAGAACAGAGTGTTTTATGGGCATTTGCTGTACAGTACGTACAGTGCGAACCTTCCTTTCACCTTACTCGTTCGCAGGTCCTCCGAATGATGGTCGGAGTGAACATCTCGGACGACCAGTTGGGCAGCATCGCTGACCGGACCATCCAGGAGGCCGACCAGAACGGAGACAACTCCATCTCTTTCAACGAATTCATCAAGGTGGGACTCGCAAGTACACCCACAGCCTGTCCTCTGAAAACACTCTTACACTCCCTCTGACTTATTTGCTGTATAAACATAGCAGTCTCTTTTCATGGGAGCCTCTAATTTACATGTACGCTTTTAGGATTTGAGCCTCCAAATAATGTCATTTTGCTTCCTCTATGGAAATCGTAGCTGCCACACACAATGCGATTTGCTGTGTCTGAATGAAGACTGCTGGTGGTGTGTGTGAAAGACTGACCGCGTTACTGCTGGTGGTGTGTGTGAAAGACTGACCGCGTTGATCTGCACTCCCCAGGTGCTGGAGAAGGTGGACGTGGAGCAGAAGATGAGCATTCGCTTCTTACACTAGAGACGCACTGCCTGATGGGATACTTCGAGTGGAGCGGGCCCCATCTCCTGCTGGAACAAGACCGCCCCTGCCCCCCCTCCCCTCCCCCCCTCGTTCCACTCACAGTGGGGGGGGGGGAAGACAAGCTTTTACCACACATGCTTTCTGACCAAGAAAATGGTAGATAATGTTGGGTCTCTTTTTGTTAGTGTTTTTAATAACGGACTTTCTGCCTTGCACTGTTGTGCAAAACAAAGGGAATCATTAGCGTGCCTTTGGAGTGTTCCGTACCGCCATCGCCGTTGGCGATTTCCAGAAAAGGAGACTTGCAGATATTCCAGAAGGTTCTATTCCAGTTGAATGCAGTTTTGCATGTCGGTGAATATGGTTACTTCTCGACGGAGGGCTAAGACGCTGACTTTCATCTGCAGTCTTAGGCTTGTGGGATGTAGGTGTGTAAGGCGAGACGATGGAAGAGTATATTCACCTGTCTCACTTTGTGAGTGTCCATTCTCTCGACAAGCTGTTTTATGTGATTCTCTAAATTCTAAAATGTACATCGGTCACAGAAGATGATGACTTAAAAAAAGGAAAAAAGTAAGTTTAATTCCCATACATGGTACGTGTTTTTGATTGAGTTGGCTAACCTGCTAATTGAATAGCCATATGAAACAACTGACCCTTAAAACTGCAGCTAGAAAGCTATACATTTTGCAGCGGGCTACAGTTAGAACTACGAAAACAAACCACATTCCTGTTTGAATATGCATGCAAATTACTCAGGAACCCCTGCACATTTTCCGATTTGCACAAGAGCTCATCAAACTCTTTGTAAATGATGTACACTTTGGGTTTGGGGGAATCATGGTATGCTTTCGGCAAGGAGAGGGGAAACCTCTCCCTCAATCCCACAGTGTCACGAATCACAATGGTAAAACAAACAAAGCTTTTAGAAACTTTGATTCGACTTCCCTGGCTTTGCACTGCCACCTGTGAAGCTAATGTTTTCAAGCTAAACAAAACCAAAACCTTATGAGTTGGGAGGATCACGGTTGCTGTTCGGATCAGTAGTCATTAGTATTATTAAATTATTATTACACAACTAAAATGGGGGTGTTGGGCTTTCTGAATAGAAGTTAGCCATACCTTTGTGGCTCTAGCAAAAAAAGCATTAAACAAAGAAACCGTTCTGGCGCTGTCACCATGGTGACACCTCACTGACTACTTTGTGGGCTGTTGGCTTCCGGCTTCTGATCGTAGATTTCCTACTACCACAGGGGATTTATTGACCGTTTCCGTGCATTGTGCCGATAATCCTCGTGCTTTTATCACTGATCAGACTGTTGCATCTTGGGTTCTGTAGTCCCTGAGCTTCTTTTTTTTTTTTTTTTGGAGCTCCTCTTTTTCCATCATTAATGCATCGTACGTAAATTATTTGAGTGGCGCCGGTACCCGGAGCTGTAATTATTTTGATATCGCTCCACTCTGTCGCGTTCCAGATAAGCTCGCGAGCTTCGCCCCAACTCTGCTAGCCGATTGGGGACGTAACCCTCCCCTCCCCGGTGTTCACCCCGGTGCCCACCCCGGTGCCATGTTGCTTCACTGCGGCCCATTAGTACCAGGACACTAATCAGCACCCGGATGATTAACTGGCAGGTTAACACAGAATGCCAACATCACGTTTTTTTAAATTTTACTCTGAGGAACGGCAAGTGTGGGAGCGCGGTCTACGACGTTCACTGCTGCTGGCCATGAGCTGTCCGCAGCCTTCTGTGGGCCTGTGGCCATTTGCTGGACAGTCATCATGTTCTGGCCAACAAGGTGTAGGCCAGACTAGCATGCAAAACCGATTTAATTGTAGTCAATCATGGTACAGTGCATTGTAATTAAGAGTGAACGCTATGTCAATGTTGAGAATATATTATATACGTTTGTTTTTTATGATTATATCATCAGTTTATTTAGTTGTATGCACTTTTAACATGGGTATACTGGGGGTTTAGGTTATTTGTGTATATATAGCTGTGAGTGAACCGTATGACACGTATGAGTTCCAGGGGTTAAAAAAATGTGATCGCCTCCATTGTCGATGACCGATGTTTTCAGAACGACCAGCTGCACTGCACTAAAACTGTTGAGTATAGTACTTCTTTTTATCAATCAAAATGTGATCATTACAGAGGAAGTGGATACTAATCTTTATTCTGTGAAATGTTATGAAAAACCTTGCTCGTGCATATAGATGTAATTCAACAAAAATAAAGTGCCATGCTTGATAAACTGTTCCTTGCTTTGTCATTAACGTGTTCTAGTTTCTCTCAATTATTATTATTTTTAATTTTGAACAAACCACTCATCAATAGTAGGAAGGGCGAGATCACAATTTGCAAAGAAGTACAGAGATGAGCCACAAAAGTTCTGGAACAAAGTTTTATGGACTGATGAGACCAAGATTAACCTCTACCAAAGTGATGGAAAGGCCAAAGTGTAGAGAAGGAATCATGATCCAAAACCTACAAGCTCATCTGTGAAGTACGGTGGAGGAAGTGTCATGGCTTGGGCTTGCATGGCTGCTTCTGGAATGGCCTCACTAATTTGTATTGATTATGGTAGCAGTAGGATGAATTCAGAAGTCTACAAAAATATTATGTCTGTCAACTTGTGGAGAAATGTGTCCAAGCTAATTGTGAGGAACTTAATCATGCAGAAAGACCCGAAACAAACAACTGAAAGGCTGCAGTAAACGAGCCTAGAAAAGCATCACAAAAGAAGAAGAATGCAACAGTTTGGTGATGTTGATGGGTCGAAGGCTTCATGCAGTTATTGCAAGCAAGGGCTTTGCTACCAAATATTAAATAAGTGTCATTTACTTGCATTGACTTAAATACTCTGTGTTCCAGTACTTTTGCTCACATAAACATTGGGTGGTCCGATACCACATTTTCAAAGTCGTTTAAGACATCTAGGTGCAAATGCCAGGAAATAAAAGCTGAAATTCTGTCTCGTGTTCATCTTTTGATCTCAACCCCAAATGTATTGAGTGTATTGCAAAAACAAAGGAATTGGCCTTGCTGTTCCAATACTTTTGGAGGGGACTATGTGTATTGCCAAGACCAGCAGCAGAATACGTTTATAGCTGCACAATTTCAGGCACTGAGTAAAATATGTTGTAAACGAGTTAATTTATTATTGTCATCCTATCAACAAATTTTAATCACTCCCCAGTTTTTCAAAGTTTTCAGGGATGACATAGCCTTATTTCCATCACCAATAAGAATGCAGATTATTGTTGGTGGTGCAGTCATGACATTGTCGGTTTCAGGGACCATGACGACTGACAACAGCCAATTTCCGTAAGCAATCAAATTACCAATATGAATGTGCACTGTAGCATATATAACGTATTGTTTTTAACACCGTACAGCTATTGCGCTAGTAAAATAATTATGAAAGCTAGCTTTTCCAAAAAATACAGAAATGGGGCCAAAACTTTTGTCAGTGTTCCTTTTCCAAAACTCGCCCTGGCCTCCATTCACAGCTATGACACGCACCCACCACATTTCTTTACCGTATTGCTGTACAGAGGTGAAATGTATTGGTTTTTGCTGTCATTTGAGATTAGGATTGTCAGTAAACGCAATGTACGTATTGTTTCATTATCGGCTGTGTCCGTTGCTCATAACGGAGCAACTGCTTTGTATCGTGCTTCAAAGCTCTCCCATCGTGTTCAGCAGTCAGCATTTCAGATATGAAAGTGGCTCTATGGTGACAGCTTGAGCTTGCTTGAATATTAAACACCTTAGAAGGGACTGGAGCTCCAAGAGATTAGGTCCGAAGGAAAAAAAGGACTATCCGCTCTCATTCGCTAGATACCTATACCTATGTCTATGAACATTAAAAAAAAATATTCATAGCACTTGAACATGCATTCCATTTCTTGTGTCCTGACAATGAAACATTGCTTTTGAAAATAATGACTATCATAATGGCTGATCTGTCCCACATAAGTAATTTAAATCCAGCTACATGCACAACAAATTACTGGATCGTAATGTTTATTGTTTCTACAGTGAGTTAATTCTCAAACGCTCCCACAAAGTGATACCACATTCTAAAATTAACACGATCCATAGGCTAACTTTGGCCAAAACAATTTAATATATGTAGCCTATTTCGAGGGGAAATAGTATTGAGGTTCAAAAGAAATAACTCTTCCTGTGATCCTAAATTCACAATACATATGTTTAATTTTACAACCGCCCGTGATTATACTGTTTTGCAACTATAACTCCCGGCTTAGGATTTGTGAATTAGTCTACATTTATCAAATAGCCTAATTGAAATAAACGGAACCGTTTGGGCGCTTAATAGCAGGGAAATGTTACGTGAAATACGTCGCGCGCGTGCTAGGGACAACATTCTACTGTAAATATGCTTGTTAGTATGCTGTACTGTAGCCTTTGCGCCCCCCCTTCGATTTTCTGCGGCAGCGATCGACTTTGCCTTTCACCTTCGGCTGCCTGGAGAAGATAAGGTCGTTTTGTCGGAGAGTTCGACCGCTTCCGTCACACCCGCCGGCTCTTAAGTTAAGGAATGCGTCAGAACAGTTCTGCCTTTGGGATGGTCTATTTGGGTGTTTTCTCAGTTAGTTCTACCACCAGTAACACGGTTCGCAAATGGCCAATGACTTCGCAGGCTGCGGAGTGAAGGCGTCATTGGGCACTATCCCCTATTTCCAGTCCACTGTGTAGCTCTGAATAAAATTTCGGGGCGGGCATTGACTCTTGAGTGATGGCGCTGTGGCGCAATGGGCACAGAGGACGTGCTTCCACTGAGAGAGAGAGAGTAGTTCTAGTGTTGCCTGGCCACAATGCGGGTGTAAAATGGCGCAGAAGAGGATGTAGTGCGTCGGGGCAAAGGGAGTACCTGGCGAAGGGGCTCCGAAGGCAGGCTTGGTAAGGCGAAGAGTACAGCTTATTATTGAGAAATTTAAGTTTTCCTAATTTGTTATCGTGACTGCCGTCAAAGTCAGCGGTGGTATGATGCGTTTTTTGTTTGTGTTCTTTTCATCATTTTAAAGACCGGGCTGACGTAGCTTAAGCGAATGGAGACAGTGCTTTGTTTACGAGCGCACACTGAAATGGTACAATGGATCACGTGATTAAGTAACGCTGGTGAATGCCAGCACAGGACTGTTATTCCGACTGATCAGTTTTACTCTTTCGAAAATTCGTCATCTTATGTGGTTCGCTGTAGTAGTAGTAGTAGTAGTAGTAGTAGTAGTAGTAGTAGTAGTAGTTAATTACCTCTACATGTTTCGTTGTAATAAAGTATCCCGACAAATTTCCTTAAAAAAAGAAAAGAGATATATGCATTCAATGTAAACGCAGCAGTTGTTTTCTAAGTTACTAACCAGTCCGTGTTCGTCGTAAAAGCATCTTGTCCCAAGATATCAGTAGGGAAGCTTGTAACAGTAACTGCTGGTTGGCTAATATAATTTGCGCTTGTTTGGTTACATAGAACAAAAACAGGAATTCCCAACTCGTTTGTTACAGAAATGCTTGCCATGTAAACTAGATGGCAGTATTCGCTGTTTTTCCAACGACTATATTACCAATATACACCTGCAGTGTATTGTTAAAATGCAAATTTTATCTCCTGCATTAAGACAACCGTATCGTGTCTAGGGCATTGTACCAGGGCAAAATATAATTGGCATATTCCTAATTATCCAGTGAAATCACGGCACCATGTAGACTTCTTGTGCTTCTAAGCTCATAGCCTAGATAAAAAGGAGATTGTATTCTCAACAGAGGTTACTGGTGCCACGGGGAGTTGGCTCGATAAGATCTGGAATATTAACAGATCTTTTCCCCTTCATCCATGAGTGAATAACAACCTTCTACTGTTCTGTCAGGGGTGCATTGGGGTCATTAAAATGTTTCTGCCCTGTTTTCTTTCAGAAATCCAGCCTTAGCTGCCAGTGCGGTGCCAACACGATGTGGCAGCCTCAGAACTTGGAACCACCACATCCATCACATTTCCTAAAGAAAATACGCCTTAAATAACTTGACACGGTGGGTGTAAATTGTCAAACATATTTTGAATAGGAGCAATAAAATACATGTGGATGTTTTGCTCATAGTTGTAACCCATTGCCCTTGTTGTAGATGCGAATTGAGCCGCAGCCAGTGTCAAGTAAAAAAGTCCTCTCCAAATACCCCGAGGGACAAAACTATGTGCCTCTGAGAAGGTCCCAGAATGGACAGATGGAGTTTGGGAGGTCAGTGACGAGTAGGAACCGGGAGCCTCCTCCTTCACCACTCTACCCAAAGAAGACCATTTGGGGAACATGCACCTAGTGATGAAGATCTGGGCGCTGACATTAGCCACAGCGGAATCAGCAAAGCCCCAACCTCTTCCTTCCCCTTCAATAAGCATTCCAGTTTCTTCTGCCCCTCAAAATTCCCCTTTGCCCTCTTAATTTATGACCGCATAACACGGTAAAATCTGGCTCCTCCCTCGAAGATAGTCAGTTATGATCACGTGGCAAGTCATTTTCAGAAACAAGAATGAACACTTGCCTATCAAACTGTTCGCTGTTGATAGTCACACCTTCATGGGAAAATAATTTGAATCTGATTAACCTGTCTAACCTTAATGAAATTAACAGAAGTCATGTAGTAATAGGTTTAAGCCAGCATCACACTCTGTGTACCTCCATGAGCATTTTTGTCTTTGTGTGGATGGCCAAAGTTGGAAGAGCAATGGCAACTATCTTAACACCTGCCCTAGCATGCCAGTCCGGCTATCCAGAATCACAAGGCAGTATGCTGTGACTTTGAATGGTCTAGAAGGATATTACCATATTTGTCTTAATTGTCTGCCTAAATCCTTTTGAGAAAAATGGTTTAGAGTCCATTACATCCAAGAAGACCAGTCACTGTCTTTTGTGAGCAAAATAATTTTGAATGCTGTTTGACGCGGAGGGAAATTTTTTCTGATTTCATTAATGTGCTGTCATTTTGATCTGGTGTCTGGTGTATGATTGTGGACCAGTAGCTTTTTTTTTTTTGTTGCTGGTACTTCCTTTGCTTATTTTACCTGTGCATTTTATCCATTCCTCACCATTATCATTTCATCCCATATAGCTAATGTAAGGGGTATGCATTGCATGAACCAAGTAGACATTTTGAGTTAAAGGGTGCGATGGGGGTCATCCGATGACCTTTCCATTGAAGTTGTTTTGGTTTGGCCTGCCCACGGGATGTTTCTGGCCACTTCGCCAGCACCCGAGGGCCTAGAGGTGAAGCCTTTTCTTTAAGCGGAATCGTGCAATACATAATTTCTTTCTTTTTTCTTTCCTGTTGCTGTTATAAATATGTAAAGAAAAAAAGATAATTGTGAAACAAGTGACAAGTTGTTTTGAAACAACAAAATCACCAACGTCTTCCATTAAAAGATGTATAGTCCCATGCGCATTAGCTTACTAGCAGTACAGTAGTGCCAACATATCTGGCCATGCATGAAAAGTAGTGATGCATGCTGAATACAGTAATTATAGTAATATTTTATAATTGTAAAAAGTGAAAATATAGAGGCTCCTCTCTTACTGAGCATAGTTACTAACCAGGCTGGAGAGTCCTTTCTCGCAGGAGTCTGAGACTAGATTAAGGAGTGAATCCACAAGTTTATAGGCCTTGATTATACTACTTATAATTAACAATAGAGATATGGGTCTGTGCCAGGGCGAAATTGGCCATCACGTTTTCGTTCATGTTGTGTCCCGCTGTAGTTCGTAGCAGGATTTGGACACACGGTATCCCCTAGCATTTACCTGTATGGAGAAATGAACGTTTCTGATGTTGCTGTAATTTAGAAGCCAAAATGCATCCCATTCATACATTGTTTTTTTATGTTCTAGAACGCTTTTTTTTTGTATTATGTAAGTATAATTTTGTAATGTTTAAATACTGTGTAAGCCCCCTTTTCTCTTAAGCCTGAGGGTGTGACAGCATTCATTATACAAAAATGCTTTGCCTTTAACGATATATCGTTTTCAGAGACAAGGGGACACAGTGTGCGTCAGACTCGCAAAACAAATTGTGTAAAACTGTAGCACAGATGTTCAATCATCAATCGTTGAATTGTAATTTTCTTTCGTCAAAGTGGTGCCGTTCCTTGGACGAGACACATCTCCAATGACTTGACCAGCTCCCCGCTTAGCACCACATATGTGCGTTTTCACAAAATGTTTTCTTGGTGGTGGGGGGCTGCATTTCCCCTTTTGATATTGACATGTTAGAAATGTAAAAGCTTTATACATCATAAAAGGGAATCTCGGACACGATCGGGGATGTGTCTCCTGGATTGGCACACTTCCGACAACTAACGATAAATTGTAGCTTCAAATTAGCATTGTAGCATAACATAGCGTAGTGTAGAGTAGCGCTTAAGTCATTAAGTGAAAAAACGTATACTGTAATGTAGATAAATACCTCAAGGTTTGGAATGCAGAACATCTTGTTAGGACATCTCTAATGCAAATTAAGCCATAATGCATACATATATCTAGGCCTATATATACATATATAGTTATTTAGGACTTTAGAAGCAATAAAAATGTTATGCATGATTTTAGTGCCAGGATGATTATTGTTTCTGTGGAGTGGCAACTCTTAGCAAATTGTAGTTGTGGTTGAATTTTTGTAGCAAAGCAACTGCTTTGTGTAAATCTGACTTTAGAATAGATGGGGGTAAGAAACTCAGATATAGGGGATTTTGTGCCAATGGTTAATGGACGCGTTTTTTGTGCCGTCTTTTGACAGGCTGCATTATTCCAGTGAATGAACTTGCACAATGATTTCACCATAGACCTATGAAAATCAGCATAATCCTTTGAATATGGAAATGTAATAATCCTGGGTGAATAGTGTGACATCTGTAAGACATTTATAAGCGGTGTGTGGATTTTTGATAACCTTGTAGCTTTTCATTTATGTGTTGCATTGTTAAACAAGAGAACGTGTGCAGTGGGATTGCAAGCCCTTATCTCACATTCAAGGGCCGTCCAACTGTACACACAAGTTTCCATCAGATCACAGCTTGGCACACTGCTAAGATGGATCTAGGCAGAACAGATTGTTCTGAGGTTTAATGCATGTTTACATGGCTAAATGTTGTGGTTTAGCTGGATGAAACTAATCACATGCACAAATATATGAATATATATGCATTTTATTATGATTGAAAGCAATAGGATTTATGTAGTGATCTTACATTGCATTAGTTTTTTTTTATCCTTTTGTCTTAAGGATTTAGTTCTGACACAAAACTGTATGTCAGCCGTCACCACAGTAACGGAGGGCCTGTGGAGGCTGATGTGGGGAGATGTGCGCGGTTTACCGAGCCGAGGTGGTCGCTAACGCGCTTGAACAAAACTGCAAACTATGTACTTGTGAATCGGTTTACTGCTAGCGAGGATCAGCGTGTTGGTTGTAAAGTAGGATGGGTTTCATGTTTACTAAATCTCACAGTACTGTCTTTTCACATCTCTAACACTTTGTGTGGGGGTGGGGGAGGGGAGGGGCGATTTGGGACACTGCAGCTACATCTGTACAATTAGAATTTATGCACAGAGTATATGCTAAAGTACTAAAGAATGCGGACGAGAACCCTGTCAAGTGCATGAGAAGCAAAATAGGAAACCTAGTGAAGCATGCAATATTCTAGTATTTGGAAAACCATGATTGCTCTTAAAGTTGACTGTCAATTGTAATAAGAAATGTTTGAATAAAATAATAGGAGATTTCTTGTGGCGTGTTTATTTCAGTTTTACAGTTTGAGTGTGCCATGCATAAGGGGGCAGGAATTACTTGGAAGAGTGTGAAATCAGTCAAACGGTCTTTCTCCATTTAAATAATGGGTTTGGGATGCATGTGGCTAAAATGAAGATCTTGAACCAGTCCGGTTTGGCCCAGGCCTGTTCTTGTCTGATAGGGGCTACATTATTTGACATTTTTCGAATTTTATTAAATGGAAAACAGACCGTGTAGTATGGAAATGAGTCAATAAACATGTTGGGGGAACTGGCCTTAGCTAGAGGCTAATGATTCTGTTATGTACAAGCAGATTTCATCTGGTTGAAGTTCAGAGAGGAGAAGGAAATGTGTGTTTCTATACGATCACTAACTATCTGTGTAGAGGCTATATAGCCTACAATGATACTTATGCATCTTGTGATAGCACTGGTGTATAGGCGAGTGACTACAGGGTGTGGGTCTCCTCTGTTGTCCATGTCTGTTCGGACTCTAAACTGCTATGTGTGCAGTGGTGCGAGGCAAGAGGATGCAGGTTGAAATAAATACAATTTAAAATAGCACTATTCTCTTACATGCAAGAGCAATGGTACTTTCACAGCTAAAATGATAGGACTATACTTTTCCAGTAATATTTGGTTATTGGTGTAGTTGGATGAAAACGTCTACAAAAAGAACCACTTGTTTTACCAATTAATCAAAAATCAGTAAGTCAACCACTGCCTGCAATAAGAAGTCTAGCAGAATCTGTTTTGACATTTATTTTTAGCCCCCCCCCCCCCATCTCCTTCCCTCAACAGGCTTTGCTTTTTTTTTCCAAGCCACCATTGTAAATAAGAATTTGTTCTTAAGGACTTACCTGGTTAAATAAAAAAATAAAGAATCCTAGTTAGTCAAGTGGGACAATTCATGATATGCTTTATGAATTGAGACACTTTTGATTTTCATGAAGTGATCTGCTTTTAAGGTCATTATACTTTAATCATATTTCTGTTTATTATTTTGTTATTTTTATTTTGGGTCTGGTTGCAATAATACAAAGTTACACAATACCCAGTAGATCAATATTAGAGTAACATTTAATATTGGTTTGAGAGCAGACATTTCTTTCGAGGATATGAGCCTAAACAGCGAAGCTTGACTAAACCACAGCAAAGGCAAAGACGCATTTCAATGAAAGGTCATTCCTCGCCGTGGTCACCTTAGGTTCAAGTGCTCACCAAGTGCTTGATTCCTTCCAAGCACAAAAAGCAACCTTTTCTATTAAGGCTCCCCCCCCCCTCCTCAAACCACTTTACTATATTTTAAAGCAAAAGCTTGAGGCTAGAACTATTAACTGGGCAACTGAAAGAAAGTGCCTTGTTTTAACATGGATCAACTCCATGTCGGTGCTTATTTTCCCAGCCGTTACAACGGTCTCCCATACAGGTAAGTGTTCAAACCGACACAACTGTGGGTACAGCGAGAGGTGCGTTTCTTCTAGTCTAAAGAGAAGAGCGTCCATCTGTCCACCACAAGGGCGATCAATGATCATTACTGAACAACTCCAGACATTTGGTGGTATTGCACATCATGCGCAAAACATTCACTTCCACAGGAGATGGATCAGATTGCACTGCATTACGAGAAAAACGACAAACACCCCCAGTTTATGATTAACCCTCTTTGCCAAAGTACACTCCTTTAAGCCTCTTCTCCATTGCAGTAAGGGTCTCAGCCAGAAGATCGATTTCCTGTTTCAGCTGGAAGGCAGAGTCAGAAAGGAGAGGCAAGAGAGAGACAGAGAAAGAAAAGATATTTTAGACCCAAGAAGTTCCAGAAAGTATAGTTGGTCACTCAGGTGGGAATAGATTAATGCCTGGTCATTTTTCAGCAGGTCTACATCCCAATAAATAGACAGGTATAGTATATGCACAATACAGTTCAGGAAAATATGCCTATATATATTTTCCCTCAGCCTCATAATCGCTTCCTTGACTGTCATTGCCACATCTCCAGTCCTCATGATGACAAATGCCATTACAGATTCCAAAGGCAATCAAAAGCCTAGAACCAAGACTAGATACTGAAACCATTATTACCATGTGTACACATGGCTGTAGACCACCTACACAGACCACCGAATATGGATGCAAATACACTAAAAGATGACAGTATGCACTTTAACACATTTATTTCTTAATTTCACATACTATGTGTTGGAGTACAGAGCCAAAAGAAAATAAATTCTAGCACTGTCCAAATACTAACAGACCGCACTGTAGAATATTACCAATGTTTATCATATGCAGCCTTTTTTCTATATTTGCCAATAATTCTGGAGCCCACTGTACATATTGAAGAAGCTTCAGGCCAACCTTGGGGGCGGCCTGTAGCGTAGCGGTTAAGGTTAATGACTGGGACACGCAAGGTTGGTGGTTCTAATCCCGGTATAGCCACAATGAGATCCGCACAGCTGTCAGGCCCTTGAGCAAGGCCCTCAACCCCACATTGCTCCAGGGTGGATTGTCCCCTGCTTAGTCTAATCAAGTTGATTTGGATAAATGTGTTAGCTAAATAACATGCAATGTCAAAAAAGAAAGAAAGAAATAACCTTACCTCCTTGATACTTTTGTGTACAGTACTTTGGTCAAAATGCAGTGATGAGGCTTTTTCCATGGTGCCATTTCTTAAATTGTAACTGAGAAGCAAAGAATTAAGAAAACAAATGTAAATCATATTTTCAAATAAAAGCATTTTGAGAGGGATCTTTGCCATAATTCTACCTTCAAAATTGTTGAACAGACTTGGTAGTTTGCCTGACAACATGCAAACAAAGGATGACTTAAAAATGACCACATGGTCAGCAGGAAAGTCATGAATAAATTTAGCAATGAGACAATGTCACCTGATACATAACAATGACAACAGACCAGTCAGCCCAACAATGCCCACCAGTGTACCTAATGCTGATCGCATACCTACAAATTAGATCGTATCGAACATTGTATCAAGCCAGGTATTAAAAGCCCCCAGATTTTCTGCCTCCACTACACAACCTGCTTAGCTATCAGCTTCACAGAGTAACTACTCCGTGAACCAAAAAAAAAAACCTTCCTAATACCGGTGTAGAATTAACCTTTTGCCAATTTCCATTTATGGCCCCTCGTTCTACGAACAGAACTCCGACTGTAGAATTTCTTGTAATTCACAGTAAGTAGCTGGACATAGGGCGCAGCCAATCATGCGACTGACCAAATTCAGGCTACATAAGTTTGAATTAAAAGCATGTCAAGTCAGGAATTTATCGGACACAGACCTAATGCATAGTAGTCAGCAGTAGATAATACGCAACATTAAGAGAACACATTTTACGGTGGTCTAATTACACGACCAATGACCAAGTTTACCACCAGTTTAGCTTGGGGGATATAGCCACGGAATCATCATGAGAAAGCACACTCACCAGTTGATGTTTTCTTTCTGCAAAAGGAAGAGGTTGCGAAGTGCAGATAAGTGCTTTGGGGTGGAGTACGGAACTACACCAACGAAACACTGACACCCTGCGCAATGCAGAGCTTTGTAGGTACTAAAGAAAAGAGAGAAATAAACGTTTTGATCCTAGTGCCACCATCACAAATGGAATTGCACTGTATATTGCTTACGTCAAATTAAAATAGCTTGACAATTCACACGTACCTGCCAGCCATTCGACCCTCGAGCTTAAATTCCAGCTCATCCTTAACCACCACGTCCTTAGTGACTCCTGCGGAGAGCAATGCACTAATAGGCTCAATACATAATAGACAGTCACACAGTAGCTGAATTACGATTTAACGTCACTGGTCGTTTTGCCGGAGGATTTCACGAACTGCACCAGGAAGGTTCAACTCCCTAATGGAGAGAAGAAAAAAGAAAAAAAAGAAAAAAGAAAAAAAAACACACCTTAAACAAGGTGTTGAAATAGCTGGTAGTTGGCTGAGCGGTTCAGACCAGCTCCACGCTCAACATGGTTTGACCAGCTATGTTTTGAAACGGCAGGTAGATGGTACTTTCAAGATGGCCATAGTTGGATTTTACAGCTGGGCTACTAACTTACTTAACTTAAAATCTCAACTATTTGACCATTAAATGACATAACCAATCCAGCAAGTTTGAGAAATGCACTGGCTGCAGAGTATATGCAAACTAATTTGACGATGTCTCCACAGAGAATGTGGCCGAATGCGATATTCTTGGTGTTAGCTAGAAGCTATCCAAATAACCAACAGGATACTCACGGAGGCAAATGATGGAGTTCAGTTGTTTTTCCTCGCCACACACTTCAAGAGTGTCCCCCCATGTTGTATTGCACATCCCACAGTGCAACACCATAGCATTCTGATAATCGACTCGAGCCAAGTGCACCCCTTTCGTTAGATTAACCAGACTTGTCTCTAGGGTGCTGCAGCTCGCACTCTCTTCCGTAGTATTTAACATTATTTAAAGAAAATAATCAGTCCTACTTTATTTAACTTTCTAAATTTGTATCACCTGCACCACACCACGATCTACAACGACTTTTATAAACTTTGTTGGCAAACCCGCACTTCTTTTCAAAATGTAATGTGATTGGTCTGGATACTGCTGTCTTCACCGTGTCAGTGCTCAGTGGTGCAGAGCATTGGCGAATCCCCGATGGCAAAGTAATAAGAAAGCGGTGATTGGTAATATTGAGTTTCCTGTTTAAATTCTCAGCGAATCAAATGGCACGAATTGTCATTTTTGAAAATTGGTGTTTTAACCGTCAGGCGCGATTACAGGATCCAAAACAGAGGCAATTGACGGTGCGAGTTCGACACGAGATCTCAGTGCAGCCTTTGTAATTAGTTTAAACGTGTTTTACACTTAAAAAGAAAAGGAAAAAAACATAATTAATATGGATTTGGATTCACTTAAGTATGCAGATTTGCAGCGGCTGGCGAAGGATGTTGGACTTAAAGCGAATATGAAGGTAATTTAACGTTAGCCTAGACGAGCTAGTTATCTATCTAACGTAACGGTACTTGTCGTAGCTAAACTCGCCTAACCTTAGCGTAGTTGGCTAATGATGGCTGCTTTGGTTACTGATTGAATGTAGGGGACGTTAGCTAGCTAATAAGCTGTTAACACTTGTGCTAGTTTCTAACTATGTTAAGTTAGTTAGCGAGGATGCAATCGACCGTTAACGTTAAACTAGCTAACCTTAGAATTTGATGACCACGTTTGGTCACTGGTGGATGGCGGGCTAGCTAAGTTGGGAGCTAACTAGCTAACGTTAAGTATCCAATAACTAACTTACTGTTGCATTTTTCTCCAACAGGCGGATAAATTGTTGAAAGCCCTCAAGGAGTACTACAACCAACAAAGTCCTACGGAAAATGTGAGTCCACACCCCCTTTTGGTCAACTTGTTCTTAATTCAGCTCGTCAATATGCTCTGGTCTTCCGCCAATGATAAAAGTATGTGTAACTAAAACTAGTTTTGTCAAGTTAACAACCAGATGTTTCTAATGACTGATTACGAAGAGGCTACATGTAGTCTGTAAGACCCCCTAGTTTGCTCCTCGTACTCTCAGTTCTCCCGTTAACGTTAACTCGTGTCGTGCAGTGTTGTTCTCTGCTTCGGTCACAACTTAAATCCTCTTATGGGTAGCATTTGCCAGGGTATGGTACTCTGCATTTTCACCAGAACTTAAGTGGCATTTTTTGAAAAGGCCAGCACCATCGTCCCGTGGCAACGGTTTTCATCCAGCCAGTTGCAAAGAGTTTCTTATGAGAGCTGTAAATTAATGATGTGCAATCATTAGATTAGATTATGACCAAAATACAACAAGGCGTTAATAAATTGAGACGGATGAAACAAGTGGCAATAGATCAGTATACTCCCTCAGATGAGTCGGGGTACAGTGTGAAGAGACGAGTCTTCCATTTATGTGCCTTATACTCTTGGAATAGAACCGCGCTGCAGCATGCATGCACCATTTGCACCACACATGGCTCTAACCTGAGAGTTATACTGTATGTTCTACGTAAAACAGTCACTGGCATTTCTTAATCCGAAACTGCAGATATCAGGCGTATGTTCTCTTGAAACGGCATTATGACTGAATCTCACACCTTTTTTGTTATTATTTGCAGGCAGAGGCTGAGATCAGTGGAGAGACGGAGGACTCCAATGCCCGCCAACCTTCACCAAACTATGAGGGCACAGCGTTTGTCACTGAGCGCCGTGCGAGAGGCCAGAAGGCAAAGAGAAAGCATTTGGCGGCAGAGGAGCCCGGAGCTGAACGCGATGGCGGCTGGCTGCAGTCATCAACAGAGGAGGTAGTGCAGCGCTGACCTCTTTAGCGTGAACACAACTAATGCACTACATCTGGGGGGTTAAGTTCACCAAGGGGGCCTCAGGAGGTAAGAGCAGTCGCCTGGCAGTCGGAGGGTTGCCGGTTCGATCCCGCCCTGGGTGTGTCGAAGTGTCCCTGAGCGAGACACCTAACCCCCCCCCCAAATGCTCCTGACGAGCTGGTTGGTGCCTTGCATGGTGTGACTGTGTGCGTATGAATGGGTGAATGAGAAGCATCAATTGTACAGTGCTTTGGATAAAGGTGGAACATAAATGGCAACCATTTACCAAGTAAAACCCGGAGCAGCTGTTTTTACTTCAGTCATGGTTTTGGAAGGGTTTCCAGGGTTACTCGGTGAACTTATTCAGCTAACCCCCGTGATCCTGCTTCGTGAAATAAACACTTGTTTCTGATTTGTTATTTCTGGAAAGGATATTTGCAAAAACTAAACGGAGCATGTCTGTGTCCTCCAGGCTGAGGAGGAACCTGGCGAAGCCGCAGAAGGGGCGGGGAGCTCTAAGAGGAGGAAGCTGTCTTCCCAGGAGGATTCTGGGACGGAGCCGACGGACGGGAGCTCGGAGGAGACCGAACCACACGGGGCGCCAGAGGGGCCTGTGGGAGGTACGGGGCGTCTTCGACCCGAATCTCTTCCCGCTGTGTTGGCAGGAGAGTTCACAGACTTGTTGCATATCGTTTTTTTAAGCCAGCGTTATTTTGTCCCGTCGCAGGAGAAGATCGGGGGCCAGCAAAGCCTGCTGGGAGAATCCCTCGTCACGAAGGGCTTCTGAAAAAGACGAACAGGCCTGTGCTGAAGCCAACCACACCAAGTAAGAAAACGTAATGATGGTAATTGCATCACAAAAACCTGTAAACACACAGTTCATTGTAATTCACCTTCCATCCAAATTTTTCTTTTAGGGATAGCTGGCCATAGGGGTACTTTACCAAAAAATAAAAAATAAATGAAGAAATCAGAATATTTCTTAGTCTGGCAGCCTGTATTATCAGAACCATTACCTTGTGTACTTAACAGGGCTGTAATATGTTGATATAAAGGCAATATCCTCAGAAATGTGTTTGTCAGCAGTGTATCATTTCTGATTTTGGAAAGAAATTTCTGGAAGCGGTATGTACATATACTTCTACTGACTGAAAAAGCCCGACTCGCTATCATTTCTTCGCAGTAATTCTAAAACAAGCAATCAAAGCTGACACCCTGAATTTGTGTCCAAGTGCTCATCTGTTCAGCACCCGTGCATTTGAAGCATTCGAGGACCTGGGGAAATGTGCCAAAGGGCCTTTTGCTTCGTGGTGTAGAGATTTCTATTTGCTTATACCGTCCTAGGTTTATTCGGATGGGGAAGTCCTACAAGAATGACTTTGAATGAATGAATTAATTAATTAATTAATTAATCACTTAAAACCTTTTATTGAGAGCTAATATTTAATTTGGAATTCCCACTTGTGTTCCTCATTGCTCCACCTGCCACTCCCGTGAAATCGGCAGAGCGCAGACGAGCACATGCTTTGCTCCCGATGCATCCGATTGGCTGGCAGGGGTGACATCATCTCGGCCAGCTGAAACCCTCACATACCTGGGAGACACTGGAGCCAACCGTGTCTCACTGCCCGGCTGCCAGTCACGCTCCGTACTGGCAAGATCTGGATTTAATACCTGACTGTGGGGTCCTACAGTGCCTTAACAGGACTAGCCACACAGCAGCCCACATGCAAGGCCATTTCTAATGTCATCCCGGTCCAGTCATTGCCTGTACTATGGAATGGGCCGTGTATCACCTGAAAATACTGAAACGCAGCAGTTGAATGTGACGCGGACTGTGCGGGGAACGTGATTGTGCGCATTTCTCTCGTAGACTTCAAGAAGCTCCACGAGGCTCACTTCAACAAGATGGAGTCCATCGACTTGTACCTCCAGAGGAAGAACAAGCAGATGGAGGCCATCAGGAACCCTGTTAAAGAATTACAGGTGATTTTTTAAATTTATTTTATTCTTTTACATCATCAGTACCAGTGGGGTACAGTATGTGTTAATTCTCTGTTCCCCTCCGATCAACCACGGTTCACCCTGCTCCCCCTCCTCATTTGATGTCAATCAAATCGACTCCCCGCCCTTAAATAACTCTTCCCGGGGTGTCTCGGTGGCACAGCCTGTAGAGCGCTGACCGCATGCTCATTGCGAGCTGCGACGTCTGCGGTTCGAATCCGACCGTCTGACATTTGTCGCATGTCTTTCCCTCTCTCTCGCTCCCATTCTTCCTGTCTCTCTATACTATATACTGTCCAATAAAGCTGAAAAAGGCCTGAAAAATAAAAATAAAGTTAAAAATAATTCTTCCCGAAAGATGTTTTGTAACATCGCGGAAGGTGCTGCTCTACCTTCCGTTTCACAGAAGGTAGATAACTTTAAATCTGCTCTCTGCCTTTATAGATGCTGTCAGAGAAGGCCAACATCCTTAAACCAGTGGAGAAAAAAGCAGTGCAGGTCAGTACGTTTTATCAGCTCTTTATATTGTTGTGTGGCTCGAGTACACTGGAGGTAGGGAGTGACGTGATTTACAGTTGCAATGTGAAATGTGCATCTCTGTGATTGGCTAAATGGACAATGAAAGAAGTGTGTGAGAGTGCTGGGGGGCAGCTTGTAGGTTTGTGGCGAAAGTACATGACTGGGAACCAGAAGGTTGGCGGTTCAAGTCCCGGTGTAGCCACGATAAGATTCACGCAGCTACTTAACTCTGCATTGCTCCAGGAGGGATCGTCCCCTGCTTAGTTTAATCACCTGAAGGTTGCTTTGGATAAAAGCATCAGCTAAATAACAAATGTATTTTATTCTATTATTTCTCGGTTCTCCAGAAGCCCAAGGTGAGCCGTGGCTCGCTGTTCAGCCCGGTGCCCCGGGACCGGGGGTCCATCGCGGAGAAGCGCCGGCTGACCCAGCTGTCCGCCAGCAAGCCCGCCCTGAAGACCAGCGGCTCCTTCAGACCCAGCGTGCTGTCCACACGCAGGATGAACGTCAGGTGAGCCCTTCCACACGTTAACGCTGCAGACAGCTTTGTGTGAGCCGTCCCACCTGCCTCCAGAACCACCAGAACCACACGTTAACGCTGCAGACAGCTTTGTGTGAGCCGTCCCACCTGCCTCCAGAACCACCAGAACCACACGTTAACGCTTCAGACAGCTTTACGTGAGCCGTCCCACCTGCCTCCAGAACCACCAGAACCACACGTTAACGCTGCAGACAGCTTTGTGTGAGCCGTCCCACCTGCCTCCAGAACCACCAGAACCACACGTTAACGCTGCAGACAGCTTTGTGTGAGCCGTCCCACCTGCCTCCAGAACCACCAGAACCACACGTTAACGCTTCAGACAGCTTTACGTGAGCCGTCCCACCTGCCTCCAGAACCACACGTTAACGCTGCAGACAGCTTTGTGTGAGCCGTCCCACCTGCCTCCAGAACCACCAGAACCACACGTTAACGCTGCAGACAGCTTTGCGTGAGCCGTCCCACCTGCCTCCAGAACCACCAGAACCACACGTTAACGCTGCAGACAGCTTTGTGTGAGCCGTCCCACCTGCCTCCAGAACCACCAGAACCACACGTTAACGCTCCAGACGGCTTTACGTGAGCCGTCCCACCTGCCTCCAGAACCACACGTTAACGCTGCAGACAGCTTTGTGTGAGCCGTCCCACCTGCCTCCAGAACCACCAGAACCACACGTTAACGCTGCAGACAGCTTTGCGTGAGCCGTCCCACCTGCCTCCAGAACCACACGTTAACGCTGCAGACAGCTTTGTGTGAGCCGTCCCACCTGCCTCCAGAACCACCAGAACCACACGTTAACGCTGCAGACAGCTTTGCGTGAGCCGTCCCACCTGCCTCCAGAACCACCAGAACCACACGTTAACGCTGCAGACAGCTTTGTGTGAGCCGTCCCACCTGCCTCCAGAACCACCAGAACCACACGTTAACGCTCCAGACGGCTTTACGTGAGCCGTCCCACCTGCCTCCAGAACCACACGTTAACGCTGCAGACAGCTTTGTGTGAGCCGTCCCACCTGCCTCCAGAACCACCAGAACCACACGTTAACGCTGCAGACAGCTTTGCGTGAGCCGTCCCACCTGCCTCCAGAACCACCAGAACCACACGTTAACGCTGCAGACAGCTTTGTGTGAGCCGTCCCACCTGCCTCCAGAACCACCAGAACCACACGTTAACGCTCCAGACGGCTTTACGTGAGCCGTCCCACCTGGCTCCAGAACCACACGTTAACGCTGCAGACGGCTTTGTGTGAGCCGTCCCCCCTGCCTCCAGAACCACACGTTAACGCTGCAGACGGCTTTGTGTGAGCCGTCCCACCTGCCTCCAGAACCACACGTTAACGCTGCAGACAGCTTTGTGTGAGCCGTCCCACCTGCCTCCAGAACCACACGTTAACGCTGCAGACGGCTTTGTGTGAGCCATCCCACCTGCCTCCAGAACCACATGTTAACGCTCCAGACGGCTTTGTGTGAGCCGTCCCACCTGCCTCCAGAACCACACGTTAACGCTGCAGACGGCTTTACGTGAGCCGTCCCACCTGCCTCCAGAACCACACGTTAACGCTCCAGGCGGCTTTGTGTGAGCCGTCCCACCTGCCTCCAGAACCACACGTTAACGCTGCAGACGGCTTTGTGAGCTGTCTAGGTGTAGGTGGTCCTGGGCGTTTGAATAATGCATCTGTAAAGAACATGGAATTCTTCATGTTTAAAGGTGCAATCGGTAATTTGGGACTTCTAACGGTCAAGAGGAATTGCAGCAACACCTTAAAACCACAACACTGTTTATCCCTCCCCCTTGTCTGTAAATTATTTACACAATGCGCTGACGTTGAAACGCCATTGGCTGTGGCAATTAGAACCAATTTTCAACCAATGAGCTTGAATTATTGTACAGCTATACAATGTTTTCAGGAGTGCCGGGCTGTCAACTGCATATTTTGAAACTCATATTTAAGGACTATAAACATAGGCAGAGAGTGAGTCAACATGTCAGTGTCAACATGAGTTTTTCAATCATAGGAAGGGATTTACAATGGTCTTGTAACAATGTTTTCACACAAATCTCACCTATTGTACCTTTAAAACTTGGTTAGCCTTTTGTTTGAATTTTTTATGGCGCCTTTTGAAGTAACCCTAATAATAGAGGTAGAGAAAGAAGCCAGTCTACTCTCTAGGAACATTGCTATTAAGAGAAATTGAGATTTATACCCTACAGCCCAGTCTGTTCAAAAGGGAAATGCAACTTTGGGTGTATACCATCAAATGCTACTTTGGTAAAGAAGATTTCCATATCCGTATCCGTATCGGATTCCCGGGAATCCTATTAAACAAACTGGCACATTTACACATTTTCCTAGACAGAATGGTGAAAAGCAACAGTGTGATGAGAGGGTCCAGCATGTTTTGCCCACGTGACTACGGCCGTGTGTAAACGTCTGCTTGGTTGTGCTGCTGCAGTTTTTCACAGATGACGCAGGACAACGAGCACAAGCGCTCTCTGGTGAAGACCCCGGCCAGGATGTCTCCCCACGTGGAGGATGTTTCCACGCCGACCGAGCTGCTGAAGCCGGAGGGCAAGAAGCCTGCCGTCTCCAGCACCCGGACACCTGGTAATGAACCCTGATGTTCTGTGTCATTCATATCGTCAACAATACCTTTTATTTATTGTACATATAACTGTGGAATGTATTTCTCTCTGGCTCCATTTTAACGTTTACATTTTTTTCTGTTAGGTGTAAAAACCTTTGTTTTCAGCGGAAACACCAGCTTTTCCAACACTCCAGGAACACAGAAGAAAAACGCCTTCGACCTGAAGGCCAGTCTCTCCCGCCCCCTGTCCTACCAGCCACACAAAGGTGAGTTTCCTGGCGACATAAGACCGGCCCAGGGTGGCGTGTCCTTCTACATAATTCAACTGAACTCCTTATTATATTGGTTGAGCTGTTAATTGAATACACGTATGAAAAAAAATTGTTCAACCGCTATCTTATCTTTTTACTGCCATAAATGATCAGATGATTCGCTCCTGAGGCGTTACACGCAAGCATTGGATCTTTCAGCTCAGTCGAACCTAATTCAATAATCACCCAAAACTATATTCATAAAAAAACCGCATCCCTCACCACGATCACATTTTAAAAAACCGGGTCTAACTTGTTTTCACACAGGGAAGCTGAAACCATTTTCTGATGCTAACGAAAACGCAGCTCTTAATACCTCTCAGTCACACCAGAAGAAATACAAGCAGCACCAGGTCCAGACCAGGTAAGCCAGCTCCATATAAGCCATATGTAACCTGCAGAAAATAAGCGGTCTTGGAAAAATTTCAGCTTTCGGGGAATAACTTAACTATGAATCACTTTTAACTAACAGCACCATCAACATATCATTGGTTCAGTTTGGTTCATGAAATAACCGCTCTTGAATTTCTCGGTTTTTACGGTCACCTAAATTAAGCATATATTCGATGTGAACGCTGTTCAAAGGAATGCTTATTAATACATGCACTGTAAAATTGTGCACACAGGTTGTACGGTATTAAAATGATACTATATAGTATTATATGCCAAGAAATTGGTAAATATCGTCCCAGCATTACTATAAACCTTTTTTTTTTTTTTTTTTTTTGCTGAAAGCATTTAGCTTTTATATTATAAATATCCATTACAGTTCGCAATTAGCCTAGCCTCGCATTTCAGTCTCGTAAGCTTGCCGTGCCATAAGCCTGTCCATGTCACTCTGATGTAAGCTCAGTCCCCCCCAGTTTCTGGGGGATGTGCCATGCTGCTAAACCTGTACTCTTGGCCCCAGATGCTCTGTCTCTGCCCCGTCATTGGCGCGCGTGCTCCATGGGGATTTCGGTAGGCGCGGGGGTAAAATGCGTTTCCCTTGCAGGGTTGAGCGACGCACTCGCCATGCACAGGACCGGAAGCAGAAGAAGGAGAAGGTGCTGGGGGCCAGGAGAGGCTTGGCAATGTCCTGAGCCTTTTATATTTAAAAATAACCGACTTCTGTAAATACTCATTTTAGCCTTGCCTTTTTTTTTTTTACTGACTGTGTACAAATGTTTCTCAAGCTTTTGTCTAGATTTGTATAGCCTATCTGCACATCTTTTTCTGCTCTGCAACCTTTTTCCCCAGACTTGTTGGTTTAAAAAAAAAAAAAAAATGTAAGTAGTTTGAATTTTGAGTAATTGAAATGACACATCTAATTCTGTATTTAAAGTTGTGTTTTCAGTGATTGCTAAGTAGTTATTTCAGTTTTAGTTTTTTTTTTTTACATTAGCAGATTAAAGGCACCAATTATCTGACATTCATCAACTTTGCCGTGTTAATTGATTCACAAAACATGAAAGTCACTCTTCTATAGTGGAACCACCATGAAAATAACTGCCTGCAACTATACCGCTGAAGTATAGTTTTATATACTTTGTCCATCTATTGAACTCCATTGTTTGCAGAGTCTCAAACTTAAGGGTTCCTTTTGTACATCTCGTAAGCAAACTCTTCCGTGTGTGCGCGGTCATTGCACAGGCCGATGAAGTCGATCTCCAGCTGGAATGGTCCGTCAGCCTCGTTGCCAGTGGTGAACCCAATTGTATTTACCTGAGAAGCACAAATATGACTGCTGAGAAACACGCAAAGACATTCAGCATCCTTATGGGTAGTAACCCTTGTGTATGTATGTGATCAGTAGTGTGAATGTATTGCTGCAATGTAAATTAAATCGGTTTCATTGCCATACTATCATTTCTGTATGATATAGCTTATACAATTATACTGCTACTGATATGAACAACGGCAACAGGGAAGCTTCAAAATGGTGCGTGTTATACCAACCTTGTCGAGCCAGAGCTGGTGCTGCTCATCTTGTACCCTTCCACGACTGGAGAGAAAAAACTTTGAAAAGGGAATCTGTAAAACAAATTCATCTGATTCAGGTTGGAAAACGAGATTGCTGAACTATGTGTGGCAAGAAAAAACTAAAAAACTTGCTATGTGTCCCACAGTGGACCCAGAATTCCTGATTTTGTTTCACAAATATAGATTTTCTGCTCATTCCCTGACCTACTGTACAGAAGACTTATCAATTGGTCTTAGGACCAGATGGTGGAAACAACTTAAAAGGAAGAAAGCATGGCTGGCTAATGGAAGAGTAAGATTACGATGCTCATGACATGATTCAAAGCTGTTTATGATTAATACATTTCACACACCCATTTCAAAGTATTTTCAAAAGGTAATCAGCTTTCAAATGAAAATTATCCTCTTCAGAATTGACAGTATCGTCAGGTGCAAATTTTTTATTTACTACCGTAACATACTTTCAATACTCTACAGTTAATATTAAATCCCCAGAATTTCAGCTCTGGCTCCCAGATTTCAACAGATTTGCAGCGAAATGTCTGTACCTTGACGTCTTCCCAGTAAGGCCCACCCCTTGTGTACAGGACGTAGTTGTACAGGTCATCACTTTGGTGAGAGAAGTAGGTCTCTGCGCCAATGTTTATCATCCATGGCCTTCCATCACCACGGATGCGCAAATGCAGGCTGTTGAAGCTTGACCAATCATAGTGTCTCTTCCTGTCAAAGGACATCTGTAAAGATTACAGTAGAGGAAACTTTGTAATTAGCAGGTCCAGACTATTCTTTGCATCGTTTCTGTAAAGACTGATGATGGAGATTAATTGAATTTGTCCTATTTTCAAAACATCAAACAAGTGGAAATTGCTGATGAGCATGTCTGCCATTTCAGCTTTTCTACACTAGCCTCCTTTTCAGAAGTCTGATGTCCAGGGGTAAGAAAGTAAACGTCCTGCCACGTGTTTCTTTCACCCATGAACTGCACCAGTTGAATTCACAAATCAGTTTTACCTCCTGGCTGAGGAATTATGCTAATTAGCAAATCCAGGTGATTGGAACAAAATACTGGGCAGTACTTTCAGTTTCTGTATCTGGATTTTCCACCCCTGTTACTTTTCCATACAAGTAAATGCACTGACCCTTGGCTGTTTGGAGCATAGTGTGCAGTATCCACTGTAGCGTGTCTCTCCATCCCGGGGTGGAGTAGTGCAGATGGTGCCGTACAGTAGGCAAGTGGTGTTGTTTCTACCTAGTTTCAGGTAGGCTTCACTTCGGCCCCCGATTTCTCTATCGGAGGAGACCACCCACTGGGACAGGCTCTCTGGCCCTCGGAATTCCCACTGCACCTGAGTCTGTTCCAGCATATGCTCCTTGATTGGCCGTCCCTGTGGCCCCACAAACCGCTGAAACATCTCATCTTTCAGCAAACCTAAATGTTTATATATACCATCAACACCCTTGGCAAAGCTGAACTCTATCTTCTTCCAGGGCCAGACGGTTTCCCGCGGCTCACCCGGTCGCCGGTACACCCCCATGAAGTTTACCCTTTTGCCACACACCAAGGAGCAGAGGGACGGTGAGAGAGTCAAGAAGTGACGGGTGGCGATCTGCTTCAGGGGAGTCAAAGCCATGGTCCATGTAACTGCTAAGTGCACTGCAAACGTCCGTATCGTTCTGTATGCAACCTTGAGGCACGTTCCTAGGATGGGAGAACATAAAAAAATATATTAGAAAAAACGTATGCTTCTTTAAATCCACCAGTGTGATTTTCTTGCCAAGTCGCTTCCGTTCAAAATTCAATTTACAAAAAGTTTGCTTCAACATTCAATCAGTCAGTTAGCGTTTAATGATCTGTAATTAGCTTTATAATCGCAACGACACTCGACATTTTGGTGCTAGCACATATGAACATGCAAAACAACTGTACATTTGTCTATAATTTGTCGTATTAAATAGCATTTTACCAACCACCTATTTTAATGTTTTCATTAAATGCAGTAAACGTTACACATCTACCGTAAATACAAAACGTTTGTTGCCATGAAATGTTGGGACCATGAATCGCCAGCTAGGCATAACTATGGTATGCAGACTCCAGAATGATCTTGAGTTCCAATTGGTACTAACGTCAAATTAAAAGGGAATAATTGGCGAAAGCTAGGACACTTTGTCGTTATTATTGGCTTAAATCGTGGCAAAGGAAATACCTCTAAAATGGTGATCACATTCATCAAGGGCATGCCGTGTTTGTAACACATCGAGAGAGATATATTGTGACACAATAAACAGTATGGTGCGTCGTTGTAATAAGCCCCTCATGGAAACATTACTCCAACAATTGAAGTTCCACAAGTAAGCACAGAATACAAACAAGTAGTAACAGACGAAAGTTGACAGATTCTTCTCGCTGCTACATTTGTATGCATTTTTTCCGACAATTTGTAATCAACACATTTGTATACATACACTGAGCATAGATTTGTAGTCAAACAATTCACGTGGTGCAGATTCTCTAGCTGTTATTATAGGCTATTTTTATTTTTCTTTCACCGTGTTGAAATGTCAGCACTATTTAAACATCTTTTAACATAAGAGCTGTGAAATAACATTTATAAAAGATTACACATGTACAATTTTCAAGGCATCACATCAATCAGCACAAATGTGTTGTATCTTGCCTGACTTTGCCAGAATGTTCACTGCACATCAGTTTAAGCGGATATAGAGGGATTCATTTACTTAATTGAATTGGTTAATTATTAGGTGGGGATATTTTGCTAGCAGATCAGAGAACACAAACACTTTTAGAACATAAATTAACACAATGATTGATGAACTGAAGACTGTGTCTCATGCAGTCATAATAATTGCATTGCAATATCATTGTAAGTCTCACATATGTTTGTAAGTCTTCTGCATATATTTAGGAATCAATTAAATATACTGCTTATTTGTAGAAAACAGGAGTGAATCAAACCAACAAAAACTGCACTACTGAGTGAATTAGAGGCAAACAAAATACGGTCAATGAAATATTGAAAGGCTGGCTCATGCAATATTATTAGACGGTATCTTACAATAAATACAATATATCCCCTATGGGAATTATCATATCATAAATTCTTGTCAATGGAATTGTTCAATTTGTGACGTCGGGTCGAGTGTAGTGCAGGCGCATGCCCAGTGGTCCACTAGCGCCTTTGTGTGGAAGACTGCGGAGCTGCCGCCGTTTCATGCTTAGCAGAAACTCAACGCACGCACACACACACAGGTAGATAATCATGGTGAATGTAAAGAAGCGGAAAGGACGGGTCGTTATTGACTCCGACTCAGAAGACAGCGCGAGCGATGATAATTTGGATCAGGTAAGGGTTTGATTGGGAATATCTTATACCATCGTGTTCTGATAAATGTGGCCTGGCTTAGACGGTAAAATGGAAAATATGCTTTGTGAGTTTGGGAGAAAAACACCCCGCCACGGGCCTGTCGAATCATGGGGCTTAACCAGTCCTCTCCGGTTGGAGTTAGCTCGCTTGCTAACTCGCTAGCTACTTGATACTGGAGTAGTCATGAAATATGCTAATTTACCCCTCGCCTGGAAGGGAAGGATACACGAATACTGCAATTTAGAACGTTATTTCAATTACGTCATCATCGCCGGGGTCTATTTCTGTGTTGACAAAATAACTGGGAAGGAATGTGTAGCGCGTAAACATGATCCTCGGTGCACTGCTTGGTTTGCTAGCTAGCAAGCTTGCTACCTCTGTGTTGAGTACCTTGTTAGCTGCCATTAGCTAGCTATATTTGCTAACAATCAGATTGTAAATGTTCGTCGCGTCGTGAATATGTAAATTCTGTTGTTAGTAGCAGCTACGTCACTGACTTAATTTGTGGGAAAATATATATGCATAACATGGGAAGAGTACCAGTAATGCTGGTAACTAGCTAATTGCATTGAAATATCTAGCTGACCATTTAGCTTGCTGGTTAGGCAGCTAATGTTTACTAGCTAGCTGGCAACGTTAATTCTAAAGCGAGACCGGAAGCTATTTTATAAACCACAGGTCACAGTCTGCAAGTGTAACTTGTTTCTGAGCTATTACATTTCGGTTAACCAGCCAATGTCACTTAATTAGCTAGTTGCTATTAACTCACTTTTCATACATCTAGCTAGCTAGTGTATTGCTTCGGGGTCAGTATTGAGTTTGCATTGCATACGTCTAGCTGTGAATGTCTTCATTCTCTTAACACATGTTGGCTGTTGACAAATACGATATTAATTATCGTCATGTTTATAAGGAACATTTGGTATTGCATTCTAATGTGATGCACATCCTGGCAGTTCCAGCACTAAGAACTACAGTGTGGCGCCTGTAGGTTTTGGGAGAACCATACACAATTTTCTGTTTTAAAAGGTGCTTGCCACTTGTCTCATTGTAAATCCAGTTGGACTCTAAATACGATTTAACTGTGAGTAAAATTCAACGATGTCAGTTGTGCACGTTGTTTGCTCTGTCATATTCAAGTGTGTTGTTAATCGCAGTGCAAATTGGCTACTGAACAAGTTTTGAGAAATAAGACAGTCTAAAGCCTAGCTTTAATTGCACATGCAACCACATTGATTTGCAGGCACATTTAATCCAAGGAGTTTTATGAAGTGTCTCAGTGTAGTATGCCTGATAGGCAGAGATGGGCTTACCCATTCATTACTACCTAGGTTTAAGGGTGCAGTACTTGTAAGCCTTTCTGTTGGGAGGTTTTGGTCAGGGTCACATCGAATGGCCCTCAACACACATCCATTATCCATCCATTAGCCATCCATTCTGACCTCAGAATAACATTTAAATTATTTTTTTTACCCTGTAGATGAGGCCTGGTCAGCCCTGTGCCCTGTATCATCCTGTAGGTTTTCACAATCATAACAAAACACACCTCATTCAACAGCTAAGCTTGTTGAGCTTAATCGACTCAGGTGTGCCGAATTAGGGCTGAAATGAAAAACTACGGGATGGTTGCTCTCCGAGAACAAGGTTGGGTGGCCCTGCTCTATATGATGGAATGGCAGGAACGTATAAAATGGGATTGGCTTTGGTTTAATTACTTGATTTCAACAGCTTACTCAATTCCGAAATACAATAGGGCGGTGGTAACCAACTATGTTCTTAGAGATCTGTAGGCTTGTAGGCTTTCATTCCGACCCTAACAAAGTGCGCCTCATTCAGCAGCTAGGGATCTTGTTGAGCTGCTAATTGGTAGAATCAGGCGTACCGGTAAATTAAGGTTGAAATGAAAACCTGCGGGAAGGTAGATCTCCGGGAACAGGGTTGGTCACCGCTGCGATTGGGTAATGTGTGGGATCTCAGGTGCAATGTTGCAGGGCGGCCTGTAGCGTAGTGGTTAAGGTACATGACTGGGATACACAAGGTCGGTGGTTCGATCCCTGGTGTAGCCACAATAAGATCTGCACAGCCGTTGGGCCCTTGAGCAAGGCCCTTAACCCTGCATTGCTCCAGGGCAGGACTGTCTCCTGCTTAGTCTAATCAACTGTACATAGCTCTGGATAAGAGCGTCTGCCAAATGCCATTCATCTGATGTAATGTTTCCCGTGAAGCTGTTTTGAGGTGGACGAAGGGAAATTTAATGCTAACTTGAGGTGTTTCCCTTTTCTTCTCTGGGCTGCAGGAGCTGCTGTCTTTAGCCAAGAGGAAGCGAGTGGACTCAGATGAGCAGGAGGACCCGGCCAGCAAGCCTGCAGCCTCCACAGACTCAGAGACCTCCGACAGCGATGATGAGGTAGCGGTGGCTCCCAGCCTTGTGTTATTCACCTCCCAGCGGGGAGGTTGTCATGGTATATCCGCGATTTAAACTGAAATGTTAACGTAAAAAAAAAAACAAAAAAAAAACATAGCTATACACTCAGTGACCACTTAATTAGGTAGACCTGTGCACTAGCATGTTAATGCAAATATTTCATCAGCCAATCGTGTGGCAGCAACTAAATGCATTAAAGCATGCAGGTGTGATCACGAGGTTCATTCAGACCAAATGTAAGAATGGGGGAAGAAATGTGATCCAAGTTATGGTTTGAGTTATTCAGAAACTGACGATGTTGAGGCTAAACGGTCTCTAGAGTTTGCGGAGAATGGTGTGAAAAACAAGAAACATCCAGTGAGTAGCAGTTCTGCAGGCAGAAACGTGTTGTTAATGAGCGAGGTCAGAGGACAAGACTGGTCAAAGCTGACAGGAACATGACCGTGACACAAATAACCACACATTACAACAGTGGTGTGCAGAAGAGCATCTCTGAACACACTACGTGTCAAACCTCTACGCGGATAGACTACAGCAGTAGAAGACTTAAGTCTAAAAACCAAGCCTAATGAATACCTAATAAAGTGCTCACTGAGTGCATATTATACTTTCAGCTCTTGTTTGCCATACCATCATCGATCTGACTGCATTTACAGAGTAGCCGCACACTGTACTGTGTGCATCAGCTGAGTTTTTCTGAAGTTTTGCTGCATTGCTTAGATAAAGGAAAATGTACCCTTCCTTTTGTTGCTGAATCAATACAGTCTACGAGCAACCACTTTCAGCGCATGTCTTGCCCAATTAGTTTATGGTAGCATAGGGGTATGTGGGTTGGTGCCCAGAAGCCATATCACCCTGTAGCCTTTTGAGTGCCCGGGAGATGAAGCCGAGTGAATCGGCGCTTGGTTTTCTATCGGGTAGGCAGTCTCTCAGGAACTCTTTCTCCCTGGATCCCATCCAGTTTATTTATTCACTGTTCGCTGTTCAGATATGCAGGTTGCATTGACATATAAGGGTAAAATCTTTCGCAGCTTAACATTGACCTCTTTAAGAAAGCGTGCATTTTGTGTGTTTGATGACTGAAAATGCAGCTGGACGTGCCTTTACTCTGTCCTGCCTGTGAGATGCTTTTCGCCAGCTGGGCCGGGGTCGCTCCTCAGTGTGGGAGGCCTTGACCATTTGCCGTCCGTCGGCTGGTTTATGAGCTGCCGCTCGTGCCGCCTTCTGCCGCTGGCTGCGATCGCTGCCCTCACGGCTAATTGCAGCCGCCGTTGCTGCACGCAAAATCCAGAATCTGCCACAACTCGTTTTAAATTTGTGTTGCCATGGTGACTTTGTTGCTTTCGTTTTGAAGGTTGTAGGGCTGTCGAGTATTTTTCTGGCAAGTAAACACATTAGTTTCTGAAACTAATGCAGATAGGGCTAATTGGGGAATGTTCTGTGCAGTTTTGGTCAGAGAAGGGAACGCCAGGGTCTTTCATGTCAAAGTTTGGCTGCAAGCTTGCATTGTAGTCTCTTTGCGTATTTCAGTGAAACATGCAAAATCATCTCTTGTGTGACCCTTTTATTCTGGGATTTGAACAACATGCCTGTATAAAGACAGAGATGCCACAGATCAGCCGACATCATCACACTTAGTGCAGGTTCTGTTCCATGCTCGGCTCAGCAAGAGGGGGGTAGAGCATGTTGCAACGTCACGTAAGCATGTCTGTAACCTTTGCCAAAGTGTTTTTAAAGAATAAATCCAGCCCAACAATAATACTGGCTGGGAGAGTGATAAAGAGCAGACATGCTGTTTGGGCATTTTCTAGTGACAGAGTCCATTGAGTCCTCAGTGTAAATCTATAGATGGAGGAGCCTGACGGGAGGATTTTCCGGGGAGATTTCTGGGTCACCGCTGAGTGCTGCTGACCTTTGCAAGGTCACTTGACCACACCTCTGCAATTTCGGAGATCTGTTTTTCCCAGTCTCTTCCTAAGTGTGGCCATCCCACGTCCCCTGCCCCTGCTCCTCTTTTGAGTTGAGTGGAGCTTTCTGTCCAACTGCTTTCATGAATGCCGGGTCAAAGTTGTTGCTTGTATTTGTGTCCGCTTCAGGGCAACGCAGATACCTTCTGAGGGGCAAGTGCGAGAAAAGTGCACACCAGCCTGAAAAGCTTCACGACACCCAGTTATTGTACCAAATTTGAATGAATGGAAATTAATGACCTAAGGGGGCAAAAGGGGGCAATTGCTCGGGCACTCTGCGCGTCCCTGGTCTGCTTCAACACTGATCCTGTACAGTTGTAAATGTATTGAATTGATTTACTGCCTCATTGAGTTTTGACACTTTATTATTACCCACCCTGGCCTATGGGTTCTGTTCAGTTTGAAATAAGTCCAAGCCTATTTATGGAAGAAATGGTTTGTGTGTTCCAAGTGCGCATACTGCAGAACCTCCCAATCTTGGTTGCATTGGCTGTACTGCGTTGACCGAAATGTAGTAACCAGCAGAAGGTGGTTATGTCTCACACACTTTGAACGGAAGTTTTCAACAGATGCGATCTCTGTAATCTTACTCCAGACCATCCACAGGACCAGAATTTGTTGCACCCAGCAACACGTGCAGTTTGATAATTTCTGGGCATTGGGTGTCTAAATGGGACGGGGGATGTCGGTTGCTTGCAGATAAAATGGAAGCTGATGGAGTGACGCTGTGGTGTGGCTCCCCCAGTATTCTGGCTGTGCCAGTGCTAACTGTGGCCGGGGGCCCCATGGGGGCAATGCGTCATTGGCCTTGGTGCTGCCCAAGAAGGGAAGGCTTCAGCCAGCAGAGTTACCTCACAGTTAGGTGTTCGACTGACTCCTGGTCGAACGCCTGACTCCTGGTCGGTTGGGCGCCTGTGATATTCTCGCGGTCCTCTGGCTTGATATGAATTCATTATTTCATGGTTTTTATTTTTAGAGGCGAGTCTTCGCACACGTTTCTGTTGAGCGTAACACCATGCAGTGCGACTGAACCGTGCTTAATTCTACTCTGAGTACATGCAATCCTTTTTTTCTGGCGGGAAAGGATCCCTAGTTCATGATGATGGAGATGAATGTTGTTTAGGTCCAGCCAGGTCAGGCTCAGTCATGCATATGCATGTTGGACGCAAGTTGGTTTTGATGTTCATTATCAATGCATCCAGAGACTGGGGGGAGGGGGGAGGGGCTGTGCCGCAGCATCTGCTCTCTGTGACTGACGGCTGTGAACAACAGGGAGATGCAGGAGAGGAACATTAGCTGGTATCGACACTGCAGCCTTTTCTGCTTTGTTCGTTAGCCTTTACATTACATTTACATTAATGGCATTTGCAGACACTCTTATCCAGTGTGACATACAGTTGATTAGACTTAAGCAGGAGACAATCCTCCCCTGGAGCAATGCAGGGTCAAGTGTGCGGATCTTATTGTGGCTACACCGGGATTAGAACCAACGACCTTGCGGCTCCCAGTCATTTACCTTAACCACTACGCTACAGGCCGCCCTAGCGTATGCTTTACACAGGCTGATTGTAGAGATGGGCGAATAGATCGATGCGCCTCTGTAAATATTTGTGGATTGGCACCGTGCCTGTCCGATCCATACTCTATACCTGTGCACGAGCATTTGTTTATCAGCTGAGGCCAGGCATTTAGCGCAGTCATGGGGGAATCGCCCACTAGGGTTTTTTGTCTGGAGTGGGTTCACTGGCCTGTGACATTTTCAGTGAGATCTGCAGTGATTTTTGCCTGTGGGCATTGAGAGGGTGGATAAAGTGGCAGTGGAAATGGATAAATTGGCAGAGGTGGTGTTTTGGTTTTGTTTTTTTTGGGGGTTTTTTTGGGGGGGGGGCGGGGGGCGGCCGGTGCTGTACCATTCACCAGTGACCAGTTGAGCAGCCCTGTTCTGAATAAGCTGCAGATGTCTGGTGGAGAGAAATTGCAGTGTGTGATAGCGCAAGGGGCCAGACCAGGAGTTGACGTGGGGAGTAGCGGTCTTATTTATTCTTATGATGTTGACAAACATTCTGCTTTTAGTTTATATTCATTCAGTGTGCTCTGTGAAGTGAAGCCCATCGTTGTGTGGGAGGAAACGGGAGGCGGCCCATCCGCAGTTATACAGAAGCCCTGTAGCGTAGCCAACGCTTAGTGCTGGTCAGCCATGGAGAGTATTGTGTTTCAGTTAATGAACCTTCATCTAGGTGGAGATGTGACCTAGGCTTACGGTAATGCATGAGGAATTCTGTGAGCTACACTGGGTCGAAGATGGAAATCATCAATAATCCCCGTTATCGGGATGAGACATAAAGAGTAGATATGACGCCCCTGTTTATGTTAAATACAGAGCAATTCGGAGTAGAGGGCAAACGGAAGGAGGCTGAGGACTGAGCCTTGGGGGACTCCTTTTGGTGAACTCCTCTCTGGGTAACCTTGGAGGCAGAACCAACTCAGCCAGTGCCAAACCCTGCGGGGATTGACATTAGAATCTTATTTCTGTCTGTGTTCAATACTCACTTTAGGACTATCGATGAACTGCAGGCTGTTGGCAATCTTGTGTTCAAAGTACTGCATTAATGTTTTTATTCTTATGAATAAATATTACTGGGAGGTCCTCCTGAAAAACTTCAGTTTTTCAAAGAGTTGAGGACCTCTGACCTAAATGAATTGTTCAGATGGATGAACTGGCACCAAAACCCTTGTCAAGGAGGCCATTCTGCGAGGTCACTCCATGATATTTCTCATGTTTTATGTCGGCATCATGTTTTAGAAAAAGCAAACCTTGTAGCTCTGAAGTACATTTCAACGAATTTGGGGGGACGTCTGTGAAAGCAGATGCGGGATATTTACGCTATCACCCAAAAACGTGGCATTGGGTTTTGAACTGTGGACGCAGTTTCTTGTTTGGGATGGTTGGGATTGTGGGAGTTGTAGTTCCTACAGGTTGTTCACAGTTGGGATTGTGGGAGTTGTAGTTCATACAGGTTGTTCACGGTTGGGATTGTGGGAGTTGTAGTTCCTACAGGTTGTTCACGGTTGGGATTGTGGGAGTTGTAGTTCCTACCGGTTGTTCACGGTTGGGATTGTGGGAGTTGTAGTTCCTACAGGTTGTTCACGGTCGCTGTCGGTTTCCCTCAGTGGACCGTCGGCGGCGGCACCAAGGCGAAGAAGAAGGTGAAAACGGGGAAGGGCAGCGAGAAGAAGAGCACTGCGAAGAAGCGAGTCAACAAGGCGGCCTCCTCCGGGAGCTCCGATGGGGACAGCTCGGCCGAGAGCTCCGCCCCGGAGGAAGGTGGGTGGGGGACGGGGGCACGGGGGGGGGCTGGGAATATTTGGGCTTACGGGGTGTCCGTGACACCCCATTTGGATCAGCGGTTGCCATGACTTTGGCTCCCGAGAAATTGGTTTCTTTTAAAGGGGAATTTGGCCTGAAAATGTGTAGAAAGATACTTTAATGACGATGCATAATGATGCACTCTGCATTCAGTAGGTCAGTGTTTCTCGACTCCTGTCCTCGGGACCCACTTGCCAGAAGGATTTTATTGTGATCAGGAACTCACTCACCTGATTTGATCAAACCACCAGAAGTAGAGTAGTTCAATCTGGTGTGAGAGTTCCCGTTTACAGCAAAAACCTTCTGGCAAATGTGTCCTGTGGCCTGGAGTTGAGAAACTCTGCTGTACACCACAGTCCTTTGGAGAGGAATTGGAGGTCATTCCATGATGTGATTTATTTCGCCACAGAAACACCTTATTAGCGTAGAACATCATCTCTGCCCTGCAGCGGACGACTCATCTCAGACTTAAGAACTGCCTGCGCTTTTCACTCAGGAATAAAGTTTATTTTTGCATTCAAGAGTTAAGACATTTTGTCCTTTGGCCTGACTTCTTTTCTAATGCACTATCAAACACGCTTTTGTAACCAGGGAGTTGCACTGTACTAATGACCTGTCAATGGGTCATTAAATTTCAATTCTAAAAGCATTTTTAAGCGTGTGTGAGGCACGAGCGCGTCCGCTCCCGGGAAGCGGCTGACCTTGGCTTGTCCTGCGCTCCCGTCAGGCGAGGTGTCGGATTCGGAGAGCAACAGCTCGTCCTCCAGCTCGGATTCGGACTCGTCCTCGGAGGACGACGTCTTCCGCGACGGATACGGCGACGACCTGATGGGGGACGAGGAGGACCGGGCCCGGCTGGAGCAGATGACGGAGAAGGAGAGGGAGCAGGAGCTCTTCAACCGAATCGAGAAGCGGGAGGTGCTGAAGCGGAGGTGAGGGACTCGCAGGGGGGGTCTGAATTGAGTGACAGCCTGGGACATTTCCGCTCGGGGGAACCACAAGGACTAAGCATATCGCTTATTTCGCCTAAATTCGTCTGCTTGAAGCCTTTGTCACTGGAGGGTAACTGCAGGCTACCAGCACAGTCATTATTACACAGCAGTGAATCTGGCTACCCACTAACAGCCCATAGCTCAGTATATATTTATGGGTCTGTCCATGTTTCACACTATCCACTATTTACTTTTTACTGCTGCCCAATGCAGCTGAGCTAACCCAATTCCCACCCCAATTGTCTGTCAGCACAGCCGTTGATGTACATGGGCGAACCCCACTGCCAGTTCGGGAGAGTGTAGACATCTACGGTCCTGCTTTGAAACACATCTATAGGCGGCCAATTGACAAGCCAGGGTTGCTAGATAGAGATGCACGTAGATCCAACTGAGCCCTCTCATTAGCAATCGCCAATCCATCCATCGCCCTGTGGAGCTCCCATCTGCAGTCATTAATTAATTATTTTGTGGTCGAAGAAACGTGTCGTTTAATGAACCGTCCGATAAATGCGTCTCCCCTAACGCTGTCCACTCTCAGGTTTGAAATTAAGAAGAAGCTGAAAACGGCAAAGAAAAAAGAGAAGGAAGAAAAGAAAAAGAAACAGGAGGAGGAGCAGGAGAAGAGGAAGCTGTCTCAGGTTCCAGACACTCAGGTGGTGAGTCCACGACCTTAAACGCACCCCGCATGCAAGACCCAAAGCCCCCCAAAACACCACACACACACACACACACGCACACACACTTACCAACACCTTTCACAATCCCCTGGGGTCACTGCTGCTCCTAGTCGACAGCACCACGAAAGAAGGTTCACTCAATGAGCTGAAGATGTATTATGCAGAAATATAAATGCCCATATCTAGGATTAGTTCATTTAGTGAGGATGTTATGGATCCTCTGCGGTGGTCCTCCAGGAGGAACCAGAGGGTGTAGCAGGACTGGACATGCCTAGATTTAGTCCCTCCATCGTTCCCCTCCAGGTCATGTCTCACAACAAGGAGAGGAGATCCAAACGGGACGAGAAGCTGGACAAGAAGTCCCAAGCCATGGAGGAGCTAAAAGCGGAGCGAGAGAAAAAGAAGAACAGAACAGGTAACCCCCCCCTCCATCCTCCCCTCCTCCCTGTTCTGTCTCTTCTCGTCTCCTGTGTTATTTCTGGCTGTTCTGAGAATTAAACTGATAACTTTGTGTGCATGGGTTGTTGGGTAGGTTTTGTTATTACATCTACGGATTGATAGCATTCGTTTGGTGTACAAATTGGTAGGTTAGTTAGTGATGGGTTAGGTGAATGGATTGGTGGTGGGTGATAGTTTGGTCATTAAATGCACGGTACTAGTTTGGTGATTAGATGTACAGATTCGTAGTGGTGTTAGTTTGGTGATTAGATGTATAGATCTGTAGTGGTGGTAGTTTGGTGATTAGATGTATAGATCTGTAGTGGTTGTTTGGTGATTAGATGTACAGATTGGCGGTGTTCCCTGCCCCATCAGTTTTAAACATCGTTCCTTTTCCCACAGCTGAACTCCTGGCAAAACGGGAGCCTCTCAAAACCAGCGAGGTTTACTCCGATGACGAGGAGGAGGAAGAGGAGGATGATGATAAATCCTCTGTGAAGTCCGACCACAGTTCCCGCTCTTCATCTTATGACGAGGAAGAGGAGTGAGTATCTCGCAGCATTTGTGCCACCTATCTGACTGCATACACGATGAAGATCAACTGCTGGACTATTGTAGCTCCCCGCTGTCTAGACGCATTCTTGGGCTGTCCTTTATTTAGATTTCTAAGGCAGACACAAATTGAATTTGAGTTCATACCTTGAAGGCTAAGATGTGGACCTCTCCATAAGGAATGATGGAAAGTGGACAGGAGAGGTCATAAGTGGGTGGACATCATTTTGAACCTCTGAATAAAAACCCCACAGGGGGGGCGGGCGTCTAATAAAAATGTTCCTGATCAAATTGCGCTGCGCTGCAGGAAAGAAGAGACTCCGCCGAAATCTCAGCCAGTCTCTCTGCCGGACGAGCTGAACCGCATCCGTCTGTCCCGGCACAAGCTGGAGCGCTGGTGCCACATGCCCTTCTTCGCCAAGACGGTGACCGGCTGCTTCGTACGCATCGGCATCGGCAACAGCAGCAGCAAGCCGGTGTACAGGGTGAGGGCCCGACCGTCGCCTGTGTGTCCCCCACAGGGAGTGCTGGGGCAGCCTGTCGTAGCCCGAGTGGGTTTTAGGTGCTTGACGGGGACCCAGATTGTTGGCGGTTCAAGCCCCGGTGTAGCCGCGATTAAAATCAGCTGTAGCTGTCGGGCCCTTGAGCGAGGCCCTTAACCCCGCTTTGCTTCAGGGGTGATTGGCCCCCGGTTTAGTCTAATCAACTGTAAGTCATTTTGGAGAAAAGCGGCAGCTGAATAACTGTCTGTAATGTAATCCTTCTAATGAGACTGTGTAGGGGGACACCTCCCTAAGGTACGTGGCTGGGACCCGGAAGGTTGGTGGTTCAAACCCCAGTGTCCACACAATAAGATCTGTGCAGCTGGGCCTTAACCCCACATCCAGGAGGGATTGAGCCATGCTTTGTTTAACTGACTAAACCCCCTCCCCCCCAGGTTGCAGAAATTGTGGACGTAGTTGAAACGACGAAGGTGTACCAGCTCGGATCAACACGGACGAATAAAGGCCTACAGTTACGGTAAGCAGCCCCCGGCGGTTTGATTCGCGCATTAAAGGTACAATAGGTAAGATATTTGTGTTAAAACATTGTTACAAGACCATTGTAAATCCCTTCCTATCATTGAAAAAGGCTCGCTGACATGTTGACTCACCCTCTGCCTGTGTTTATAGTTCTTAAATTCGGGTTTCAAAATCTACAGCTGGCGGCTCGACACTCTGTACCAAAACATTTTATAACTGAAATAATTCAAGTTTGTTGGTTAACAATTGGTTCTAATTGCGACAGCCAATGGGGGAAGGGATAAACAGTCTTGTGGTTTGAAGGTGTTTGTTGTTGCTATACCTCTCTTGACCGTTACAAGTCTGTGGCCGTCTGTTTTCCCATAACCCCTGAGAGGGCCTGTCCTCTGTCCCACAGGCACGGGAACGACACAAGAGTATTCCGGCTGGAGTTCGTGTCCAATCAGGAGTTCACCGACAACGAGTTCATGAAGTGGAAGGAGGCGGTCAGTGGCGGGGAGAGGGGGATTGTGGGAAGTGCTGGGGGCTACTCAGCAAGACATCAAGCATATTCTTGGTGTCATGCGTGAACTTGGACCTTGGTTTTAACCCTGCATTGCTCCAGGGGAGGATTGTCTTCTGCTTAGTCTAATGAACTGTACGTCGCTCTGGATAAGAGCGTCTGCCAAATGCCAATAATGTAATGTAATGAAATTGGTTCTAAATGGCAAAAACATGAATGCTCTTCGGTACATAGAAAATGGAAGTAATGTTTGTTGCCGTTCTGTGCCTAGGATTATTTTATATATATTATAATTATTGTTTTTGTTGTTGCTGTTAGGACTTTGACGATATTAAGGGAAATGGGTGGTTGTATAATTGGGAGAAACTCGTACTGGTTTAGACTGCTGGGGCCTTGCCAGGTCTGGCCACTTACGCCCTGTCCCACACGCATTCCGATATCCCCCCCCCCCCCCCCGTTTGTTTCCACCCTTCAGATGATCTTTGCAGGAATGCAGGTGCCCACGTTAGACGAAATCACCAAAAAGGAGCAAGCCATCAAAGAGGCGGTCAACTACAAATTCAACGACAAAGACATCGAGGACGTGAGTCTGCTCGCCGCTGTTCATGTTTACCGCGTCGGGACGGACCGCCTAACGGACTGGATTTAAAAGCGGCTGGTGATTTGACCGTGCATGCACCCCCCCGCCCCCCCCTTCTGCTCCCGCGTGCAGATCGTCAAAGAGAAGGATCGTTTCCGGAAGGCTCCGCCCAATTACGCCATGAAGAAGACGCAGCTCCTCAAGGAGAAGGTAGTTTGACGAAAATGACATCTTCACGTTTAGTAATTTTATTTTACTAACTAACCGCAACCGCTGACTACACGGGGCTTCCATTGTGTTCATGGTGATGAGGCATCCTTGAAAAGCATTGCAGCTCTCAGACCTGTGTGTGTGTGTCTGTCTGTCTGTGTGTGTTTGTGTGTGTTTGTGTGTGTCTGTGTGTGTGTCTGTGTCTGTGTGTCTGTGTCTGTGTGTCTGTGTCTGTGTGTCTGTGTCTGTGTGTCTGTGTCTGTGTGTGTCTGTGTGTTGCTTGTTTGTCTCTCCCCACAGGCCATGGCGGAGGAGAGTGGAGAAGGCGAGCGGGTGAAACAGATCCAGGATCAGCTGAATGAGCTGGAGGAGCGGGCTGAGGCGCTGGACCGGCAGAGGACCAAGAACATCTCCGCTATCAGGTGAGAGCATCGCCTTCCCATTACGTTGACTTGCATTACCATACATTACCTTACAGTACGTTACAGGACTGTTTATCGCAGTACATTAGTCAGCATATGCTCTTGTCCAGAGCGATTTACAACAAGAAGACAAGTGCATAGATCAGGGTTAAGAGCAACAGTAACCCTAGAGATGGGACGTAAATAAACAGACCTCAAAACTTAGGATCGACTCTTAACTAGTGTAGCCTATTACGAAAACTAGAGGAATAATTGGATAATCTCACCCAATGCCTGTCCCAGCTGAGGATCCTGAATATGGCCTCTTTGTTGTGTTCAGATTTTCACTGAAGTCGTCATGAATAGTATCATAACCTAACTGTGAGTCTGTTTATGATGGGTGGTCAGTGCACGCTGTCCACTCAGCTGCCTAGTCCAGGGCACTGAGTGGAGATTCTCAGTTCAGGGTGCGGTCTCATCCAGGGTTTAATATTGGCCTGTATCTGAGGGGCTGGGTCTGACGTTTGCCTGTCTCTGCACAGCTACATCAACCAGCGGAATCGCAGCTGGAACATCGTGGAGTCTGAGAAGGCTCTGGTGGTGAGTGTTAAAACCCTGCTCCTGTGGCTGTGACGCCCTTTTAGGTGTGAGGTCACAAGTATGCGATCAGAACGCTCTTAACTTAACAATCTCTTAACAATCGAATGCTGACGTAACAATCACTACGAGACAATGAAATCAACGCAGTTTTAGAACACTGACTTGGAATTTTGAAAAAAACATTCCAAAAAACCTACTGTGGCTTATAAATGAGGGAAATTCTGTTCTTTTTCCATCCATCAGGCAGAAGGGCAGAACGCTAAGAACCAGCAGATGGACCCTTTTACCCGAAGACAGTGCAAGCCCACAATGGTGTCCAACGTAAGGATTGTTTGTTTTATATTTAGTCAATTTAAGCCATCCGTTACTTCACATGGACAAAAGGGATCACCCCATTTCTTGTTCTAGTATTCACAAATAGTCAGTTACAATTTGCTATATTGGTGTTTTTAGTCTTTTAATGGATGGCCATTTCTGTCTAAAGGTGTAATGCGTGAAGTCATTGTGCTGACTGATTGAGTTAACCCTCGCAATTTATGTGGACTGGTCATCACTGGGATGCAGTTTATCCCCATTGTGCCGTAGCAGAAGTCTCAGAAGGCTTTCTGTCTGATACAGCACCTGAAATATGACCTGTTTTAGCAGAGCTGAAGCAATAGGGTTGTAATAATACGTTGATCCGGAACAATGTACTGGTTCAAAGGCCAATGATCCAATGCAGTCAATTTGACTTGCAAACATCGATCCATATCACTATGAATCATCGCAAAATATTTATTTACATGTCCATAATCTTACAGTTGTTTATTCTCTCGGATGTCATTAACTTATTGCACTCCCAGCCTAATTTCGGTTGTCTGTTCAGGCCAGAGACCCTTCTGTCCACGCTGCTATCCTCGCCCATCTGAACCAGAAGTACGGTTCCGGTTCTGGGCAGGAAACCGTTCTGGACAAGACCTTACAGGTAAGGGGTGGGGGGTGGGGGGTGGGGGCGGAGGGGTGCGGCTCAGCCTGGCTGTGCGGCTGCGACAGGGCCGACCGTGTAAATCAACTCCTGTGCGGCCGGGAATGCCGTTCCGCTCGGGAATGCCGTTCCGCTCGGGAACGCCGTTCCGCTCGGGAATGCCGCTCTGTCTGCCTGTTCACAGGGACTCGGTCAGAAAGACAAAGATGTCAACAAAGCGACAAGTGACCTGTCCGAGGATCTCTTCAAAGTTCACGACTTTGACGTGAAGATAGACCTTCAGGTTCCTAATGCAGGTGTGCTTCATTCCTCTCTCTGTGTCTGTGTCTGAGTCCTTCTGTCTGTGTGTCTGTGTGTCTGTGAATGTGAGAAGTATTGGATATACACTCTGAGCACTTTATTAGGTATTTATTTACATACTTTATAGTCTTCTACTTACTATAGGTCTGACTATAGGTTATTTGCGTTACTGTCACCTTCCTGTCATCTACGACCAGTCTGGCCCTTCTCCAATGACCTTTGATTGACAACACGTTTAGAACGGCTGCTCATTGGGTGTTTTTTTTTCATTTTTATTTTTGCACCATTCTCTACAAACTCTGACAGAGACTGTTGTGTGTGAAAATCCCAGGAGATCAGCCGTTTCTGAGATACTCAATTCACCCTTTCTGGCACCAACAATCATTCCACGGTTAAAGTCACTTGGATCGCATTTCTTCCCCATTCTGACACTTGGTCTGAACAGCAGCTTAACCACTTGACCACATCTGCATGTTTTATGCATTCAGTTGCTGCCACACGATTGGCTGATAAAATTTTTGCATTAACAAGCTGGTGTAGGGGTGTACCTACTAAGTACTCACTGAGTGTACATCTGGCCTATTCTATTAATTCAGTTCTATTCTATTGGCTGGGGAGGGAGGGATGTACCACTAACAGAAGTCTTGTTGTGCCCTGTGTCTGTGTTTAGAGGCGAAGTCTCTCTCTGTGAGCTCCAGTGCCCTGCCTGTGAAGGACGGCGCCCCGCGCCGATCACTCAACCTGGAGGACTACAAGAAGCGGCGGGGCCTAATCTGAGCCCCTCCCACTTAGAGCTGTCCTTGCATGTGCCCGTTCAGTCGCTCTGGGGCCTGAGGGCGAAGGGCCACTCCTGTGTGTGTGTGGATGCGTGTGTGTGTGGATGCGTGTGTGTGTGTGTGTGTGTTTGTATGTATGTATGTGTGTGTGTGTGTGTGTGTGTGTGGATGCGTGTGTGTGTTTGTATGTGTGTGTGTGTTTGTATTTGTGTGTGTGCGAGTGTGTGCGTGTGTGTGCTGGTGTGTGTGCAAGCGTGTGTCCATCCCAAAAAACGGGAGAGAGAGGAAATATTAAAATAATCGGACAACTTTTTTGTAAAGGAGACCTTTTTAAAAGTTGTCTAGTCTACTTGGGTTATTATGTCCAGAAATAGTACTTGGAATTGTCTCTTTTTTTGTTACTCCTTTTTATTTTTTATATATAATTATTTTCCTTCACAGATTTCACGGTTTTTTTGTTTTTTGTTTTTTGAAAGGACGCTGCGCTGATTATAAATTATCTGTAAGAAAGACATTTTATCTGAACGACTCAGATTATTTCACAACCTTGAAGAGAACTCTGAGATTACTAACACGGACAGCACACGGTAATCGAAACAGGATTTTTTTTTTCTCCTCCGACATTGGATTTCTACTTTTTTTTTTTTTTTTTTTTTCTTTACACCCCCCCCCCCATCTCACAACTACCTACAACAACTGGAGGGGATCCTTCTGCCACTTCACTAACCTCACGCTCCAATAGTTTTCTCTCGAAGAAAGAAGTGGAGACCAGGAAAAACGCGACAGAAGCTTGTATTAAATCTGTCCCTCCAGGATTGTACAAGGGAATTTTTTGTTTTTTGTTTCTTTTGTTTTAATATAACACACCAATAAAAGCAAACCTGTATCCCATGTAAAGTATTGAAAGCATTGTTTTTCTTTGTTCCCTGAATCCCCATTTTGACTCCTTTTGTTTTTGTTTTTTTTTCATTTACGAGAGAGCAGATTCTTAAGTGTTTACAGGTGTGTCCGTAGTCTCGTATTGATGTGGCATGCCATGTAAATAAGCCATTTGGAGTGGGTGCTACACAATAAAGAGGCACTGTTTCATACCTGCTGTCTGCTTGTCTGCGTGTTTCTTGTGTTATGGGCCAAACTGTCGCTGTCATCATATTACCCGGTCGGATCAGATAAGGTTGTTGCAGCACCGTCTCGGATTTTATTCAAACCTTTGGACAGTTCTATTATCTGGAACACTACTCTCCCAGAAGGAAATCCAAAAAACAAGAACCAGTGGCTAAAGAGGGGCTGGGGAGCTATGGTGTAGGCTGGAGAAGTGTGTGTTCAGGGTGCATTGGAAAATTGGGCAGGATTCTGTTGTCCTGGCTGCAGTGAGAAGCTCATTTCACTGCCGGCGGGGACCAGAACAGACGGCTGTCTGCTAAAATCAATCCAGGAAAATATAAGGCTCAGTCTGTGTTTTGGCTTGTGCTTTTATCAACTGAGCCATTTGCATACACATTGTGTGGTTTAGTTAACCCCAAAGTAGTTGGGGAGATCACACTCTGAAAAACTCATATTTATAAACCATCTGTGCTGAAAATAAGAATAGGAATTTTTAATGTAAAATTGTGTCAATTATACGGTCACTTTCCTTAAAGAAATTCTTGGCTACTATTCGAACAATGATGCTTTATTTTTTATAAAGCATGATACATAAATAATATAATATATTCATAACAGACCAAAACTATTAGATTGAATAATGCTCATAATTATTATAGTGAACTTGAGTTGTGTGTTTGATTCACATTCCCTGAATTCATAGCAAAAATGGTCATCGTGGAACCCGAATGTCAATGTCATTTTTCTAAGACGATCTACTTGGAATGAGCTTGTGCTTATCGGTTTGTTTATAAGACTCCCGTCACGTTTTCTTGCTCCTGATTGGCCCCATCGAATAGGTCATGTCGTCACGTAAAGCCGGAAGTTAATTGTGAGTTAAGTTGAGAGCTGTCGGTTCGTATCAGGTGCTGGTTCGTGATCAACTAACCAAAAACAGCCTCTACTTAAAATATATTATGTTCCTTTTGATATTAAATGCCCTATGAACCACACATGCTTTAACTGAACCCGCATTTCCCAAACACGTTACTATCCCAGTAAGCAAGCAGACGTTTTTTTGTGATAGCAATAGCTAAACACTTTGCAAGCGCGGCACAAGAGTAGCCGGAATCATGTTAATTGTTATGTTTACGGTGTAAATGAAACGGAAAATGCGTTCTTAAATCAGCAGCGGTCCAGTAGGTATGGTGTGGAAGTATTTCACTTTGACCTACGGTCGATAGCACGGATCAGCGGCTCAGGCAGTGCGAAAAGCTCTCTTGGATTTGGGTCCTCCCAGTAGTTCCTGGGCCACGTCTCCCGGAAGTTTTTTTCGCCTTCATCTTCAGCAATGGAGGAGGGTTGAACATACAGACTGACTGATGAAAAAAAGCATAGGAGGACGATTACCTGGTTAACTTAATCCATCATCTCATTTATTTAGGATAACTTGCCAGCTGTTTATTTATTATCGGGTGTCTCCAATACGCGTTTGGGACTGAATATAAACAAGGACATCACTTACCGAAGATCATCGAGCCAGCGGTGTAATAAGGTAGCCAGCAAGCTAACGCTAGTCGCACTTTTCCAGGTCTTGATTCTATGTGCATTAGCTAGCTAGCCAGCCAGCTAGGCAACTGCAGAAAGAAAGCGGTGGCTTCACACAAGCCAGTGGAATAACTTGGGTGCTTCTGATCTATTGTCAAGAACAGAAGCTGGTTTGTGCATTCGGTCAGCTAGTTTGTACAGTGCTTGTTGGCTAACTTGTTGTCTTGTCACAGTGTAAACAAACCACGACTCCTGTAGCTTGCTAGCTTGTAGTCCAGCTACATCAATGGGGACCGAGAGACCACCTTAGGCTCAGATGACACTGCCCGGAAAACAACAAATAAAACCCTGAGCATGCACAAAGATTTTACAGTGCAGTTGTCCAGTTTAATAGCTGGCACGCAAGATTTTACCAACTGACATACCACGTTGAATGCGATGACGCCTTCCCGAATGACGGGCGTTGCTTCAGTTTTTCTTTGCATTGACATTTCTTATGGAGTAGCAAATAACCGTAATTTTTTCATCTAACGTACGTGCCTGGGCACACGATTGTAATCGTATTTATAGCAGTTTTGCAGTCAAATGGAACTCTGAACTCGTTACTGTTATGTGCAACTTGTTTGAAAACCAGAACAGCTAAAATGACAATTATTTTGTACTGTAACTACGAGGCTTGTGGCTGCTTGAACAGTACATTTGTGGTACTAATTTGCATGTGTTCTTTAGCGGATGTCTGCACATAGACTTCTAACTCTCAACTATTTTAGGCCTGTTTATAACCGTAAAGCAGAGAGCTGTCAGTTCGTATCAGGTTATAAAATAAATTCACTTGAGAAAACCCTGAGATCCATTCCTATAACTTTTGGAAGCATTGGATTGTTATACTATCACTGATCTTCACCTTATCTTTTTCATCTTCCCTTGGTTTCCTTGTGGAATACATTAATGTTATGGCAGGCATGCTTCTTATCTTGTATGTGTACATTCCACTCTCTTAGAGGGAATTTTTGAAGACAGACCTCATTTGTACCGAGACAGCCATGGCGATATAGAGCAACTGTGTTACCTCTCCAGGTCCAGGATGTCTTGGTTTTCGGATCTGGCCAGGGGAGCGGAGGACTTCCTCAACAAAGTGGACCAAGGTGCAGCCACCGCTCTGACCAAACATCCAGGACAGGTCGCGTCCTCCTTCTCCTCCTCCTCCTACGACAGTCGAGACCCTGCCGATGCTTCCCCGCAGTACGGCTCTGCGTACCAAAACCCCGCCGCACAGGAGCAGCAGCAGCAGCAGCAGCACAGCTACCACACCGCCCACGAGCCCTCCAGGTTCCTCTCCGCGGCTGCGGGCAACATCATGAAGTCCAAGTCGGCCACCGTGCTGGCGGGGACCGCGAACGCGCCCCTGGCGTCGGCGGGCGGGTCCTCCGGATCTCTGAAGCTCTCCTCCGGCTTCGTCCGGCCCAAGAAGCCGGAGGTCGACGACGACCTGCTCTTCGACTTCCTCAACAGCTCGGACTCGGCCTCCGGCGGGAAGAGGGAGGCCGTGCGGGAGAGGCCCCGAGCGACCGCGTCGGGGGAGGCAGCGTCGCCTCCTCCTGCTCCTCCGGCCTCCAGCGCTCCTCCGGCCCCCACGTCCGCCTCCTCCTCCCCCCGCTCCGCCCGCGGCCTCTCCAGAACCTCCAGCCTCAGCTCCCTCTCCACCAGCACCCACAGTGTGAAGACCTCTGAGGACAGCTCCGCCAGAGAGCCCAGCCAAGGTAGCGCTCAACACGGCGGTGGTGGTTGTGGTGGTGGAGGTGGTGGTGGAGGTGGAGGGGCCTTGCTTTGCTGTGTAACAGTGCCCTGATGCTTTAGTTTAAGGTGGATCAGGGATTTATCAAATCACAGTCCTTCAGGGCCGAGATCTGCTGCTTTTCCACCCTCCCTTTATCTGGGGGGGGGGGTCAGGTGTGAAGTAGCGCCAGTTACCTCGGAGAATAGAAAACCAGAGCTGGATTTGGATTCGAGGGCCAGATTTCATGATCAGGCGTCACGATATTTATTGATTCCCACTGCAAACCCAGGCAGCTGTGTGGCTCAGTCCTGTGCTCCCGCCCGTCTCTCGCCCCCCCCCCCCCCCCCCACAGACACGCCGGAGAGCTCAGACTCGGGGCTGGCGGGGCCCCTGGAGCAGACAGGGCCCCTGGAGCAGACGGTGGAGGAGGCGGCCCCGGCCCCGGTGGAGGAGCCTCAGAGCCAGGTCCTGTCCAGCCTGCGTCTGGAGAACCAGCTGCTGCGCAGCGAGGTGGCCTCGCTCAACCAGGAGATGGCCTCCCTCGTACAGAGAGCCAAAGACTCGCAGGAGGGTAGGGGCTGATGGAGGAATTTACTATAACATGACATAATATACATTACATTACATTATTGGCATTTGGCAGACACTCTTATCCAGAGCGACGTACAGTTGATTAGACTAAGCAGGAGACAATCCTCCCCTGGAGCAATGCAAGGTTAAGGGCCTTGCTCAAGGGCTGTGCAGATCTTATTGTGACTACACCGGGATTAGAACCACCGACCTTGGGTGTCCCGGTCAAAGCTAGATGGTATGTACATGAACTAAACATTTTGTAAAAAGCATTAGGTAAACTAAGCAGACAGCCAAAGAAATGTAGGAGGGTAGTGGTTGATGAAGGCATTTATTTGACAAAGAATATATATATTTTTTTATAGCACTTTGTTGTATGGTTTTTGTGGCTGCTATTTGCTGTTTATTGTTTATCTTTTGTGTCTGAATTGCTTGTTTGAAAGCGCATTTAGTTGCTTCCTGTCTGAAATGTGCCGTAAATTTGATTGATTGATGAAGGGTCAAGGGGCGGGGTTAAACAACCAAACCGGTATGGTTCCCTACATTATTCATTTTTATTTGAATGTATAATTTTACATAGTAAAGGTTTGCAATGGAGAATGGTGCATGCGTTGTAAAGATCTGTTTACCTGCGCAGGAATAACTGTAGTGCAGGGATGGCCCTGATTGGTTGTCTCCTCCTGTCCGTCAGAGCTGAACCAGTCCCGGGCGCGTGCTGACAAATGGAACTCGGATCAGTCGCGCACGGACCGCGCGGTCAGAGAGCTCCGGTCGCAGGTTGATGACCTCACAGAGGCCCTCTCGGCCAAGGACGGGCAGCTGGCGGTTCTGAAGGTCCGTCTGGACGAGGCCGACCAGCTCCTGCAGTCCCGCAGCTCGGCGCTGGAGGAAGCCCAGCACGAGAAGTTCAGGTGAGCGGCCGCCTGTGTGGGCCAGGGAGGCCGTGGCCCCGGCCTACAGAAACAGACTTACCCGCAATCACGGTTCTCATCTGGACGGTGCCATTTTACCGTTGTGACAAAATATGGATGATTTCTACTTCACACCTGCTGTTCACTGAACGTACCGTGTATTCCAGTTGCAATGCCTGCGTACACTTTTGGAGACCATATCTCAAAAACTGCATTTGCATTTGGTTGGTAAAAAGCTTTGATTTTTATAGAGTATTTGAATATCCAACAGTCCTCGAACATTTAAAATGAAAGTCTGCTCAGATTGGAAGCAGCACAGCCCCAAGCAATATTCAGATTACATTTGAATAATGTCAGTTTTTTTTTTTATATTTAAAAAGGAATGTGGCCTGAGGCACACTACATGAATTTGCGGTCGCATTCGGTCAGAACTGTAGTCCTTTTACAATTTACAATCTGACACACCATTCATTTGGAAAACCAATCCCTGGTTATAGGTATGCACTTTGTCGCTCTGGATCACAACTGCTGGATATGTGGGTGGTAAATCCCAATACCAATACAGACTGACATATGCTTTTATAACCCTCTGGTGTCAGTAACACTTATCAGTCTCTTGTGTAGCTGTATTGGGCTTTGCCACCCAAATATCCAGTAGTTGTAACGTCAGTCACCGTCAAATTGCCCCTATAATGTAAATGTAATGTAGTGAAATAATTTGTATATATGGTACTGGTGAAGGGAAGTGATGTATGTTGTATATGGTGCTGGTGATGTGAAGTAATGTATGTTACACTACACTTCATGTCATTTGGCTGACGCTTTTATCCAAAGCGACTTATAGTTGATAGAGTAAGCAGGAGACAATCCTCCCCTGGAGCAGTGCAGGGTTTGCTCAGGCTTTGCTCAAGCTCCCAACGGCTGTGTGGATCTTATTGTGGCTACACCGGGGATCAAACCACAGACCTTGCGGTTCACAGTCATGTACCTTAACCACTATGCTACAGGCCGTCATGATGTATGTTATATACAGTGCTGGTGATGTGAAGTGATGTATGTTGTCTATGGTGATGTGATGTGAAATGATGAATGTTGTATACGTTGCTGGTGATGCTATGTGATGTATGTTATATACAGTGCTGGTGATGTGATATATGTTGTATATGGTGATGTGATGTATGTTATATATGATGCTGGTGATGTGATGTATGTTGTATATGGTGTTGGTGATGTGAAGTGATGTATATTATATATGGTGATGTGAAGTGATTTATGTTGTATATGGTGCTGGTGATGTGATGTATGTTATATACAGTGCTGGTCATGTGAACTGACGTATGTTATATATGGTGATGTGATGTATGTTATATATGATGCTGGTGAAGTGAAGTGATGTATGTTGTACATGGTGATGTATGTTATATATGATGCTGGTGATGTGAAGTGATGTATGTTGTACATGGTGAAGTGAGGTGTGCTGTCCTGTGTCTGTGGCAGGATCCTGCAGGACCACACGGAGGGGAACACTCTGCACTCCCAGGCCATCCAGACCCTCCAGGAGAGGCTGCGGGAGGCCGATTCCGCCCTGAAGCGGGAGCAGGAGAGCTACCGGAAGATTCAGGTACGACCGCATTCTCCAGCTAAAGTCAGTACCTGAAGAATGCAGGTTTAACTGCTGGTACGAGTGTGGCTGCGGTTATTCTGAGTGTGTGCTAGAGCCACACTGGACGCCCCGGCTGTGTGTGACGCAAGGCGCTGTTTGCACACCTCAGCTCCCTGTTTGTTCAAATGCGGCTGTGTACACAAAGTAAACGGTTGAAATGAGCAAATTCATAAGAAGGAATGGTGTTCAATGTCTCTGTCGGCAGTGGTTTGTAATGTGGATTAACTTTTTTTTCTTTTTTTTTTTCTTTCTTGAAAGAATGAACTACACTTTCTCAACACCCATGGAAGTCAAGTCACCATATTGCACTGTACTAAATCTGTACTTGTTATCATTGCAAACAATATTTACAGCTGTTGCAAGATCTCTTTAGGAGAGTGACTCCTGTTACCATACCATACATACACAGTGAGCTCAGCCCTGAGTCCCCCTGACTAACCCTGTTTTGGGGTTTCAGAGCAGCCTGACTAACCCTGTTTTGTGGTTCCGGAGCAGCCCTGACTAACCCTTTTTTGGGGTTCCAGATGCCCCCGAACTAACCCTTTTTTGGAGCTCCAGAGCCCCCCCCCTGACTAACCCTGTTTTGGAGCTCCAGGGTCCCCCCTGACTGACCCTGTTTTGGAGGTCCAGGGCCCCCCCTGACTAACCCTGTTTTGTGGTTCCGGAGCAGCCCTGACTAACCCTGTTTTGGAGCTCCAGAGCCCCCCCTGACTGACCCTGTTTTGGGCTCCAGGCGGAGTTTGCGGAGCGGCTGGCGCGGGTGGAGGCCGAGCGGCAGACCCTGGCGGAGGCGGTGACGGGCAGGGAGCGGCGGGGGACGGAGGACCGGCGGCGCGCGGACGAGCTCCAGCAGCAGGCCAAGAGCGCCAGAGCCGCCGCGGAGACCGCCAAGCAGGAGCTGCAGGACTACAAACACAAGGCCTCACGCATCCTGCAGGTACACACCCGCTCACCTGGAGCCTGGTGGGGAGGTGCGGGGCGCTCACCTGGAGCCTGGTGGGGAGGTGTGGGGCACTGGCCTGGGGGCGGTGGGGAGGTGTGGGGTGCTGACCTGGGCCTGGTGGGGAGGTGTGGGGTGCTGGCCTGGGGTCTGGTGGGGAGGTGTGGGGTGCTGGCCTGGGCCTGGTGGGGAGGTGTGGGGCGCTCACCTGGGGTCTGGTGGGGAGGTGTGGGGCACTCACCTGGAGCCTGGTGGGGAGGTGTGGGGCACTGGCCTGGGGGCGGTGGGGAGGTGTGGGGCACTCACCTGGGCCTGGTGGGAAGGTGTGGGGCACTGGCCTGGGGTCTGGTGGGGAGGTGTGGGGTGCTGACCTGGGGTCTGGTGGGGAGGTGTGGGGCACTGGCCTGGAGCCTGGTGGGGGGGTGTGGGGTGCTGACCTGGGGTCTGGTGGGGAGGTGTGGGGTGCTGGCCTGGGGGCGGTGGGGAGGTGTGGGGCACTGGCCTGGGGTCTGGTGGGGAGGTGTGGGGTGCTGACCTGCGGGCGGTGGGGAGGTGTGGGGCACTCACCTGGAGCCTGGTGGGGGGGTGTGGGGTGCTGACCTGGGGTCTGGTGGGGAGGTGTGGGGTGCTGATCTGCGGGCGGTGGGGAGGTGTGGGGCACTCACCTGGGCCTGGTGGGGAGGTGTGGGGTGCTGACCTGGGGTCTGGTGGGGAGGTGTGGGGTGCTGACCTGGGGCCTGGTGGGGAGGTGTGGGGTGCTGACCTGGGGCCTGGTGGGGAGGTGTGGGGCACTCACCTGGAGCCTGGTGGGGGGGTGTGGGGTGCTGACCTGGGGTCTGGTGGGGAGGTGTGGGGCACTGGCCTGCGGGCGGTGGGGAGGTGTGGGGCACTGGCCTGCGGGCGGTGGGGAGGTGTGGGGCGTATATATGATTCCCTTCCCTTGGGCAGGGGTTTGATTCTCACCATGACACTCTCTCAGCTGTATGTTACCCTCTCTACTTTATACGTGTCTGAATAAAGCATAAAATATTGACTATTGGAGTAATGCGTATTGAGTGAAGCTGCTTGTTATCTAGTTAGCGGGCTTTCGACAACAACAATAATACCATGGCAAAATATGTCCAGTTTGTGTTTTAGCTAGTTTAAAGAATGCATTATTGGAGTAAAGTGAGGGACCTAAGTTCTCCTGAATTGACATTTCACTGTTTATCATCCTGGTTGAATAAAAGTAAAAAAAAAAAAAAAGGGAAAGTGACAGAGTTGATGGGCGAATGAGATCCGTGCAGACGATACTCAGCTACTTTACCTCCTCTGTTCAGAGAGTGTGGTTGTACCTTCACTGAGTTTGGTCGTAACTGGGGTTATAAATTTTCTGCACATTGAGCATCGTAGACAGTGCTTCCGAATGCACCATCTGTGTCTTATCTACT
>NC_083760.1:10585897-10710897 GCF_963514075.1 Conger conger | reverse complement strand
GCTCGACTGTGGTCTGTGGTGTGAAAATAAGCAGCAGGTGTCACCACGTGTTTGGAGGAGAACCGTGTCTGCGCTCGGTAGAGGGGTTTGGCAATGAACATGGCTGTGTTGGGCACCAAACCTTTTTAACCAGTTTTACAGAAGAAATTTGAGATTTTCATCTGCAAGTCACTGCTGACTGCGGCAACAAATGTTGCCTTTAATCCCATTGGGACAGAAGGAAGGGGTGGCTTTATTGAGTGAAACAAGGAAACAAACAGTTCTAATTTGCCTGTGGGACTATTATTAGGCACTGTTGTCTTTGGTTTAACCAATGTTGCTGGTAGTTTTTGGCTGTTTGTCCAAACAGATTTTTCAGTGCTAAAATGAAGGCTTACAATGTTATTGTGCCCCCTGCTGGCTAAATTAGGAAGGTGCCATATGTTCAGTATCTGCATAATAAGGAATGTTTGGTTGGATGCCTGGGATTTGTAAAATACAATTTCCAGCTTTGACTGAATGTTAGAATATTGCATTAGGTTTGTTAGTGGGCTGGTGGCTATCATAAGTAGTTTTCCATGCTCAACCGAAACAAATTCTGGGTGTGTCACAATCAATATAGTACTAATTCAAGAATTGAATTGGTGGTGGGCTGGAAAATGCATTGATTCAGCTGAGATCATTTGAAAGCGGGGGAAAGTGGGTTTGTGGTGCTGGGAGTGTCCTGGCACAGAATCGGTGTGACTGGGAAATAAAGCAACACCCTGAGAGAAGGACAGATGGTGGAAGATTTAGAGACCGTCTTCACATATGCCACATGACCAAGCACAAGGGCTTAGTAGGATAGCATTTTTTTAAAGTATGCATGCTCTGCAGTAGTCTTCTTGTTCTATGGAGGTTTGTATGGAACTTTAAAAATGTGATTGCCTCTGTTATGGCAGAGATCATGACCGTAGCTGTGGTGAATCATAATAAATTATGATCAGGGTTAAGGATGTGGCCTAAATTACTGGCTACCTGCTACTTCAGGCAAATCCTTTAAATTAGGCCGTAATTAGGCCTTCGTAGACGATGCCCTGTGTTGTGTTGTGATGACTCTTAATTTTATGTTCAGGTTTGAGCGATGTACCTCACCAGTGTATTCATTTTTTATTCAATACCGTTTCCTTTTGTTTTGTCTTTTCTTTTGTGTGTGCGTCTGGGCGTCTGTGTGTGTGTGTCTGTGTGTGTGTGTGCGTGTGTGCGTGCGTGTGCATGTGTGTGCGTGTGTGTGCGTGTGTGTGTGCGTGCGTGTGTGTGTGTTTGTGTGTGTGTGCGTGTCTGTGTGTGTGCGCGTGCGTGTGTGTGTGCGTGCGTGCGTGCGTGTGTGTGTGTGTGCGTGTGTGTGACAGGAGCTGCAGTACCTGGAGGAGGAGCAGCACCGTGTGAAGAACGCGCTCCAGTGCCGGGTGAAGGACCGAGAGGAGGAAATCCAGAAACTCAGGAACCAGGTGAGGAGCCGCCTGACCCCTCTTTAGGCCATGTAACTGGGAAACGTAGGCCAGCAGAGGGGCTCACCTGCACTGTTCGAGTTCACAGATGGGCCCCACAGTAGGCTATCGACAGCTGTGGCTAGCAGGCCTGTACAGGCTCTGGTGTCACCCTGAATCACAAATCATTGTGAATGAATGATCCTGAGTCCTCCTATTACATTACATTACATTATTGGCATTTGGCAGACGCTCTTATCCAGAGCGACGTACAACAAAGTGCATACCCATAACCAGGGATAAGTTCGCTGAAAGACCCTAGAGGTAAGTACAATTTCAACTGCTACCTGTACAACAAAGATAAGGACAAGGGCCCTATTAGACTGCACATTAATGGCCTTCCTCCCACTCATGTCTGTGCGAGCCTGGCTTCAGATCTGTTGTGTGATGATAAGCAGCACTTTAGGGGCTAAAACAACATGAGAGACTGGATGTCAAGGATTGTGTGGCTAAGTAGTAGAATCAAGGGTGCTGAATTAGGGTTGAGCTGAGAACTTACAGGATAGTAGATCTCCAGGTACCAGGTTGGGCAGCCCAGGTATAAGATTTTGTCTAACTTTTTTGGCCCTCTTCTCCTCCCGTCCCCCCAATCCCCTCCCCCTGCCGGACCAGCTGACCAATAAGACGCTGAGCAGCAGCAGCCAGGCGGAGCTGGAGGGCCGGCTGCACCAGCTGACGGAGACGCTGATCCAGAAGCAGACGGTGCTGGAGGCCCTGGGCACGGAGAAGAGCTCGCTGGTCTTCCAGCTGGAGAGGCTGGAGCAGCAGCTGAAGAGCGTGCAGGGGGGCCAGGCCAACGGGCCCGCCATCAACATGAGCAGCATGGAGGCGCCAGGTGAGGCTGCGCAGGGAGTGTGTGGCAGGGAGCGTGTGGCAGGGAGCGTGTTAAAGGAAGTGTGTCACAGGAAATGTATTACATTACCTTATTTAGCTGATGCTTTTATCAAAAGTGACTTACAGTTGATATGACTAAGCAGGGGGCAATCCCCCCCTGGAGCAATGCAGGGTTAAGGGCCTTGCTCAAGGGACCCGACAGCTGTGCGGATCTTATTGTGGTTACACCGGCGTTTGAACTTAGTCCCAGTCATGTACCTTAACCACTAGTGCTGCAGGCTGCCCCAATATATTAATCACAGGAAATGTATCACAGGAAATGCATCATCCAGCTTTAGGAAGTATAATGAAATGATAAAATGTAATCTATGAGGGGCTTGTGGGTGGCTCATTTGTCTACTCCATGCCAGTGCCCACTGTGGCCACCAATAGCTCCGTAAGGCGGCACACAACTGGTGTTTGCGTCGCCCATATTAGGGTAGTGTTCAGGTAGTTAGGGGGGGCGAGTCTGTGTTCACCGCTCTCTAGCACCCCCCGCTGGTCGATCGGGCTCTGGAGGAGTGCATGCTAAAGCCACATATGAAAGGTCAAAGGTCCGAGTGTCTTCAGTGTGAACCGAAGCAGATGGTGACACCACGATCGCAGGAGAACAGCTGTTGTCTGCACTCCCCAGAGTCTGCAGTGGGGTGGGTACGCAGCTGTGCTTACGGACGATTGGCCAGCCCAAACTGGGGTGGAGATTGGATATGCTCAGTCCCCCATTGGGTGTCAAATTTATATTTAACCTCCTAAGACCCGCACTCTTTTTTGGTATGCATTTTTAATTTCTCTTTGCTATTTGGGCTTATTGGGACCTGATAAGTATAAAAACTAAGCATCATCTTTTGACATGATGTAGTTTTTGAGAAAAATGATGTCCACATATGTGGACTCTCGGTCTTAAGAATTAAGTATTATGGTTGTACAGCCCAAAATGCGGAGTCCACGCATGTGTACGCCAGGTCTTAGGAGGTTAAATAAGTGTAATCTGTGGAAATGAACCGTTGAGATGTTTGTGCATTTCGTCCTGCAGGCGCTCGTCTGCGGAACGTGCCGGTCCTCTTCAACGACCACGAAGGCCCCGGAGCTGGCGTGTACGGGAAAGTGCGCAATGCGGCAAGCACCATAGACAAATTCAGGTTGGTTCTTCTCTTTAATTTGATAAATGGCAAGACCGCTGTAGAAACATGTCAAGCCCTTGCTTCCCTATTGTATGCGGTTCATCAGTTTCGGACTGATTTTTTTTATTGTTTTATCAATATAAATAGTATGAATGTATAGTCTCCCACCAAGAATCCTGCATCTGTCTTTTGTGAATGCTCTGTAAAAATGTTTAAAATGTTAAATTGTTGAATTTATTTGTAATGTATTCTATCACGAGGTTACTGCCTCTGCTGAAAGCGCGTTTATTGTTCGTGATGAAGCCGTCGGATATAAGCACTCGTGCCTCGTTTCGGGATAATTAACACTCGTCTCTGCGTCCCTCCAGCATCCGGCTAGGAATCTTCCTGCGACGTTACCCCGTGGCGAGAGTCTTTGTAATACTCTATATGGTGAGTGCTCATACTCCACAGATTTACTCATCAGTGCTTTTTTGTTTTTTTAAAGATATTTTTTAGGCCTTTTTCAGCTTTATTGGACAGTGTATAGAGACAGGAAGAATGGGGGCGAGAGAGAGGGAAAGACAAATTGTCAGACGGTCGGATTCGAACCGTTGACGTCGCGGCTCGCAACGAGCATGCGGTCAGTGCTCTGCAGGCTGCGCCACCGAGACACCACTCATCAATGTTTTTATCTTTCTATCGTGGTTTCATCTTTCTAAGGGAAAGGGAGGATTTTCAACCTCTCTGTGTGTTTTTTTACCACATCTTTGCCTGGTTTGGTTGACAGTTTGTCTGGATGTCGATGTTATAGATGCACTTACATTTGTATATAGAAATCAAGGGAATGTAAATAACGTGCGAATGCGTGTTGTGTTGTAGGCACTACTGCACCTGTGGGTCATGGTTGTTCTGCTGACGTACACGCCAGAAATGCACCACGAGGGCCCTGACGGAAGATAGGACAGAGAGAGACGGAGAGCCGGGGTTACTGAAGCTTTGAACATCTGCCAAATTGAATCACTTGATTTGATTTGAAACATAAAAATAAATATACTGTTGAGACATGAGCAAGCTGCTGAACTTGGACTGGAACTTTCCTGCGTGGAGCTGGTACCTGCAATTTGCACAAACCTGTTATGGGATTCAGACCTTACATGCTATTTTATTATTTTATTATTTTTCTTCTACCTTTCCCTTCACCAAATATGATGTTCTCACTGACAAATGGAAGCATGGGATGTTACAGCATTTAACTTGTAAGTACATATGGTTGGCAGTTAATACAAAAATTGGGATTTTCCTGATTTCCTGATTATAAAAACTAATTTTCAACACTTCATTTAGTTTCATTTCTTGTCACTTTATTGATTTCCTCTACACAGATTGTATTTCCTAACTTGAAGCAGTTTAATTTAACTTTTAATAAACATTACATTGGATGTAGTGAGAATACAGTGCATGTGTCTTGAATTTCTTTTTTTCTTTTCTTTTTCAAACTGTCAAACATTCTATTGGTGTTGTACATTGTCAAGGACAGCTGGACAGTGGTTTAAGTATGTATGGTAGAACCTATGCACTTGTAAGTCGCTTTGGATTAAAAGCGTCTGCCAAATGACTAAAATGTAAATGTAAATGTATGAAGAATACCCAATGAACCCAGTTGAGTCAAGAAACATTGGTCATTGTAGCCAGTTTTGTAGTTTTCCTATGTTCTCTAAAGTAATATTTGTAGTCCCCATATTTTTGTAGACTACCAAATTTCTAATAGAGTTGAAACTTGTGGAAGTAACTGAGGAACTGCCTTCAATTTGACAGTGCAAGCATACTGGTCACCATTAGACCCATTGGACATGCTTAAGAGAAAGTGTCTAGTAACCTAAATTTGCTAATTTGGACAGAAAAGGAAAGCTTGTCTACACACACCATCCATTTTACAGTGATTACAAGAAAATACTGAAGAACTATTCTCTCTAGGGTGTTCCATCTGATCCGAGCGCAGTTTGTCTGAAAGGCACCATGATTTGGGAGAAAATGGAAGGAGTTTTGTCTCTGAAATGAAATCAAAGCGTCTCGGAGGCAGATGATATCACGATGGTTCAACATTAGTTAATTATTTACCACCACGATCATCAAGCTCATTTGATATTCGAGTGAGAACACTACTGTGGGTGGACACCGGGTCTGATCTCTAGCTTTTGCTTTTCTGGTAAGTGTAAAATGACTGTGGTGCCAGACAGGCTGGTTTGAGTATCTCAGAAACTGCTGATCTCCTGGGATTTTCACGCACAGCAGTCTCTAGAGTTTACAGAGACAGTGAGCAGCAGTGAGCAGCAGTTGTCTGGGCAAAAATGCGTTGTTGATAGCTGACAGGAAGGTGAGTGTAACGCAAATAACCACACATTACAACAGTGGTATGCAGAAGAGCATCTCTGAACAAACAACACTTCAAACCTCTAAGTGGATAGGTTTACAACAGCAGAAGACCAATAAGTAAAAAATAAGGAGGTCAACTTCCTTGTAGATGAACAAAGATTAAATTCTCATTGGAAATGTATTCATGGTGACACTGGACACCATTTGAATACATGGAGCACCACTCTGCAGATACACAAATTCCTTAATAGATAGATAGATAGATAGATAGATAGATACTTTATTCATCCCGAGGGAAATTTTAGGCATCCAGTAGCTTATACATACACACATATACACACATATCTCACACACATAAAGATCAAAATCACTCACAGAAAAGTAAGATATAAAGCGCATGTGAAGTGATTACAAAGGCCTAGTAGGGACTGGCCCTGTGATATATTGACCATGATAAGGTGCTATGGTAGATTGATATACCACAAGTACTACTAAATCCATGTTTTATCTTCCCTGAGAATTTCAGGTGCAGAGGAAAAAAATGTACATTATGATTAGCAAAGTAGAAGTGCTTCATTATATATTTTACCAAGGCTGTGCAATCTGAACTAAATGTATCATTTAGTTTTTAATTAATTTTAATTAATGTTTTTAATTTCTCTGGAGAAATTTGCCCACATCTTAACATTTTAATGTTCTATTGCACTGTTGAAAGGTTAATAGTGTTCACTGAAACACAATCACTGCTATCATTTATGATGGCCAGTTTTTACATTACCAATGTTGTTGAAAGCATCGATTCAAACGGCCAGCAATTTAACTAATCTATTCTACGGTCTATGCAGAAGACCTAATACATCCCCAACGACAGGGGCGCTGTTCGAAGCTCTCACACACTTAATACTGTATCAGGTCATCCTGTTTTTCCTTTCCTTCCGTATGGCGCAGGCGCTGCGCAGATCTACTGCTCTCGACTGCTCTTTATGTTATGTGGATGTGTTTAACTGGTCTACTGTTAAATGTACGAGCCTATCCTTTTGTGACAATATCTGTTAATATGCGCAGCGCTACACTGACTTGATAACCGTGAAAGAGAGTCAGACTTTAATCTGTCCACGTATGCTCTGACGAAGACTATAACATACGGGCTATGATGGCAGAAGTCGAGGTGGCAGATGCGGATCAGTTGTTCAAGCCGGACAATAACAAAACAATACATGTAGCGATACAACGGATACCTATTTGTTAATTCATGTTGACTGTTACTTTCGCTGCGAGTCTATGATAGCTAGTTTTACGTCTTTTGCTTTGTTATCGTTCCTGCAATAATGTCATCGTGGCTCGGAGGAATCGGCTCTGGGCTGGGCCAGTCGCTTAGCCAGGTTGGTGGAAGCCTGTCTACGTTCACGGGACAAATTTCAAACTTCACCAAAGACATCTTGCTGGAAGGAGCGGAAGAAGTGGGAGGTGAGGTCACAACAGGTTTTTCTTGTACAGGGATCATCGAAGAGGCTCAAAGCTTCCTGTAGAGCAGTGACATTAGGCAAATAGCCGGCTGGTCAGTAATGTTTTTATCTGTCACAATTCCCGGATCCCAGCCTGAAGTGGACAACAACCTAGCAACTTAGCTAGTTAGCCGCTCTGTTTCTCTCATTTTGCCTCCGGATTTTAACGTTTATCTCTCTTTTAGTCTACAAGCTTGCTGTCTAAATAAATTATATTCATGACGGAATCTGGGTTTAGTTTCTTGAATGAAAAGAACGCTCATCAGCGATCCAAAGTAAATTATGAGATGAGTTCTATCTTACTACAATCCAATATACTGTATGGATGAAATCTGCTCGCTGTAGCGTTTGCTGATCAAAATGGCACACTAGAAATAATCCATTTTAATTCAATATACCAGCAGTTTGCGTAGCTTTCCATGTTTGACAATCCAAGATTAATTAGGCCCAACTTGCAGTACCAAAGCAGGCTTGCATGTTTATTATTTTTGAAGAGCTCGATTTAGATTGATGACCGAGCTTGTAGTGTAATGAAACTAGTTACTGTCAATCTGTTAACTTGTCGTTGTTGGACACCCCGATTTGTTGGTTTATTATTGCATTACAATACCTTGTACGTAGAAAGGTAATTGGTCCTTCATGTCTGGCTGAAGATTTTCCACTGAGAAAAACACATTCTCCCTTTCTGTTACGTAATTTCTTCGACAGCATGGCTGAGTGTATTGCGTCAGTGGTCTTGTAGTTAGTGTCTGAACACTGGTGGTGCAGTCTCCAGCTTACGGTTATACCGAAAGGCTGAAAGTGGTACCCATTGCTTGTCTACTTGGCCGTCCGATGATCTTGTGGGGATGGCTACCGTGACTGACAGAACTGTCCAGTAGGGGCACCTGCACGGCAAGTCTCATCAGCAATGGAAATTGGGTCAAGTGTCAAGATGAGCTGTCATCCTGGGTAGTCTATAGGCCCAAGGTTCTTTCCTTCCCTCAGTGACAACTGGAAGGCAGCTGCCTGCCTCCAAGACAAAAAGCAGGTCGGCCAGCGGGTTCAGCTCAGACAACTACAGATGATGTGTCCATGCGTCTTTGCTGGCAGTTTTTATTTCATGCGTTTTTATCAAATCTATCTCTGCCTGTGTTACTGAGCTAACTAGTTTGCTAATCTGTCACTGTTAGTTCTGTCGTTCTAAAAGCCGCTGCCCTCTAGGCCTCACTGAGGGAAGGAAAGTACCTTGGGCAGTGTATAGCTTGCTGACTGTATAATGGCCTGGAATTGTTTCACTTGCTGTATTCATGTGACTTATGTGCTTTGTGGGATCAGGGTTGAGTGTTTTTTTTTTTTTTTTAAAGAAATAAGCCTTTGAGGACAAAGGGAATTTAACAGCCCAGTGTATTAGCTTGACAAACACACTGTATGCTTACCATGAGTTGAAATCTTGGTAAAAATGGTTAATTACTCAGGACCCCTCCTCACTATGAACCTCCCTGTTTACTGCATTAAAAATACCAGCTCTTCTCTCAGTGGCAATCACATTACATGAAGTCCAACCAGCTCCAATTTTACACTGGATTCCCACTGCACATTCCGACGGCCTCAGTACATTGAGTTCTTTCACCGTATTTAACGGCACTAATGTCTTAACGCAGATTAACCGCGTTGCACGGCGGTTTTCAAGTTAAATGTCTGTGAAAACAGCTGTCGCTGAAATAAGTCAACACCGCGTAGCCGATAACGGAATGGGGCAAAGAAACCCAGCAGCGGTTTCACAGGGAACTTTGACCAACCCTTTCCAACACGCATGCAGCAGCAATTTATAGCTCGTGCTGTAAGTTAATATGGCGACACTGTTGGCAGTTGTCAGAGAAGAGGAGCTTAAAATTGTGTTGTAGCAGCGATGGGGGGAGACATGGCAGTAAGGCAGTAAGAACAGTCCTCAGGCAGTCGGAGGGTTGCCGGTTTGATCCCCTGCCCGGGCTGTGTCGAAGTGTCCCTGAGCAAAACACCTAACCCCCAAATGCTCCTGACGGGCTGGTCGGCGCCTTGCATGGCCGTCGGTGTGTGAGTGTGTGTCTGAAGAAGCATCAACTGTAACATCAATTTGGATAAAGGTGCTATATAAATGCCAACCATCTACCATCTACCATTTACATTAAAACTAAGATATGGAAAGCACAGGACCACCTATTCCTTATTGCTTAGTCCTGCCTTCCTGTGATCATCTTTTTATTGTAGACAATCTGGTATATTTGTTTTGTAGAGGAAGAACCACTGCTGATAATAAGATGCAACCATAATAATTGTAATTACTAATAATTACGTAATTAGATGGGCTACATTCTTGGGCTACATATCTGCATGTGATAATGCTCAAGGTATCAAGCAGTATCTCAACCTTGGGCAGAGCTCTACGGTGCTCCCAATGTAGGAGTTTGATGTGTGCTAACTGGAAATAAAATTTAGGAGGTCATCTACTTCTTGGAATGCATTACTGTGCTCCTAAATGTATCGAGCCCTGGTGTGATGTTGAAAAGCCATAAGGATGACAACTTCCCATCTGATGTAAAAATAGCTTATACTATACTGTAAACATAGTACAAATATATAGCCTATGTCTGGTAATGCCACTTTGGTGAATCCCGAAACAAAACCTTTGTGTCTGGATTTAAGACTAACTTGGTTAACGGCTAACGTATAACTACAGAAAAAAATCATTTTTCCTCTAAGCTAATCGCTAATTGGACCCTGAATGATACATCATTCGAACAGCAATGTGTTTGTCAGCTTTAGCTGAATTGCAATGAGCAGTAGAAACTGAGAAATGTCTACAAGAAGAGAATTCATGTTCTTTGGTTCTCTATAATTAGGTAAAACGGTTCAGCCAGGTGGTGGTGAGAAGCAGGAATGTTGGCAAGTAGTGACAAAATAGAAATAAACTGAACCTAATGTTCTCAGAGACACGCAATTAGGCTGCATATTTTGCAATATTGTACAATTACATGTTTCAAAACATAGTATGCCTACTTGGTGTATGTGGTCACCGTTAGTGCACAGTTATGTAAGTCTTTGCAGGAGTTACCTAGCTCAGGCCTGTAACAAGCATTCAGAAAATACTTAATTTGAACACCAAGTATAATACAGTCATTTACTAGGGCATTTTATATCTATTTTACCTCTTGTAAACATACTGGATGTGGTGGTGTTTGACTGCCTTTCTTTTGGTTTTTGAGTGGAAAAGTTTTTGGAAGCTTGGTTTCATGCGTTTGGTTTGGTCAGGCTTGTCTGTCATATCTACGGGTTCATGTGATTCAGACAGAACAAGGCTTCAAACACTGACCACTGGAGATCACGGTTGCCTGGGGAGATAACATACCTGACCCATTTCCAAATTCTCTCAGGTTCCTGTGGAATGCCAGAATTTAAAGTGACAATCCCGTACGGTGAGAACTGCATTGTACAAGGCCGTGGAAATGGAAAGGAAATCTTCGGTTTGTTTATTTTCTTGGAAGGAAATTGCATCGTGCAGGTGGATGTGTATGGGCCCCGTTCACGGAGAACTGAAGCTGGGTCAGGTTTGGTGACAGTCGGGAAAATGGTGATTTTTTCCCCCATTTTGGAACAAATTGAATTTGGAGCTGTAGCCATCGAGCAGGAGATGTGATTTTCTGTCTAGTCATTTTGGACAAAAGCGTCTAATCAAGGCCGAGGTTGCAGTAAGGTCAAACATTCAGGTTTTGCTGAATTGTCAATGACAATGCCACTCTCAATGCAAGGAACTTTATCCTTCCCAGGCCTACCTGAGACTGTTTACTGTCCTACTAGATCCAGGTTACCCCTTTCAGTCCCAAGCCTAATATGAGGGGGCTCCACCCAAATCCCAAGGGGTTTTAGCTTTGGTTGAGAAAGTTGAGAAAATGCATTAGAGTTTTAATAGGGGCTCGTAACAAAAGTATAGCAGTCATTCTGATTGGCTGAAAAGGTATAAGGTCGACATTGCCCTTGAGTTTTTTTACGGTAGTTACACGGCACTCTTGGCACTGAAAGTACAAGCCTAATAGATCCAGGTTAATGTACTGTGTGCCGGCTGCATTTTGAGGTTTTTCTCTCAAAATGCGTATCAGCTTCTCGTAAAAACCTGGAATGGATCAGACTGCTATGTATTGCTGTTGCTGCTTCTGGTCTTAGTGGTGCAGCTGGTGCTGGACTGCAGACGGCATGCATGAGGTTTTATGAATGATTTGCTTTTCAAAAACAATGTTTGACGCTGGATTCCTCCCCAGATGCGACCACCGAGCTCCATGTGTCGAACTCCAGGCTGATGACGCTGGAGGGTGCCTACACTTCACAGAAGTCTGAGGTGACTCCCTCTGGAAGAGCACAATGTCATTTTAGCAAGGAACCGTTCTCAACACACAAAAACACGCCCCTCTGTTATGCAACTGTTATTTACAGTCAGGAAATGCAGTCAAGGAAGGCCAAGTGATTGTTTTGTTGAAAATTTGATTGCGCTGCCAAACTCCAAATGATAATTATTTTAAAAAGAGACAGGGATGTTTGGGGTTGTGTATGCCCGCTCAGACAATATAATAAGACATTGTTATCTTTTCTTACTTAACCTTTAAAGCTGCAGAAGCAGTTTTCTTATGTCTTATATTCATTGTTACTGTGTTCTCCACAACACAAGCAGCTTTTAGCAGGTGTGTGGTGAGTGTGTTTGGTCAGTGTGAGAGAGTGTGAGAGAGTGTGAGAGAGTGTGAGAGAGTGTGAGAGAGTGTGAGAGAGTGTGAGAGAGTGTGAGAGAGTGTGAGAGAGTGTGAGAGAGAGTGAGTTTGTGGTCATTGTGGTCAGTGTGTGTTTTGTAGTCTGTGTGTTGTTAGATAGGGACATTTTGACGGTGTGTGTGTCTGTGGTCAGTGTGTGTGTATGTAGTCTGTGTGTGTTGTTAGATGGGGACATTTTGACAGCGTGTGTGTGTGTAGTCTGTGTGTTGTTAGATAGGGACATTTTGACACAGTGTGTGTGTGTATGTGTGTAGTCTGTGTGTGTTGTTAGATAGGGACATTTTGATGGTGTTTGTGTGTGTGTGTGTGTGTGTGTGTGTGTGTGTGTGTATAGTCTGTGTGTTGTTAGATAGGGACATTTTGATGGTGTGTGTGTGTTTGTGTGTGTGTGTGTGTGTGTGTGTGTATAGTCTGTGTGTGTTGTTAGATAGGGTCATTTTGACAGTGTGTGTGTGTGTGTGTGTGTGTAGTCTCTGTGTGTGTTAGATATGGACATTTTGACGGTGTGTATGTGTGTAGTCTGTGTGTTGTTAGATAGGGACATTTTGACGGTGTGTGTGGTGTGTGTGTGTGTGTGTTCTCAGCATGACCGGCTGCAGAAGGTCCACGCTGAGCTGGAGGAGAAGCTGGAAGCTGCAGAGATCCAGATCAAGCAGCAGACCATGGAGCACCGGAGGCTCCTGCAGCAGAAAGAGGTGCTGAGACGGGCTGGGGAGAGGGACGTCCACAAAAATATTTTTTTTATTACGGCCATAGCCTCTTATAGCCGTTTGTGTTGTACACCTAAACCCAAAATGCTCAGGTCAGTCAGAAGTATTTTTAATTGCACCAAGTTGAAGCTGAATACATGGTTGTGTCAGAAATACTTCCTATTTTTATCTATTTTTGCCGTTTGCTTTTGTGTGAAAACACAGAGCTCAGAAAGAAAGATTGATCATTTATATTTTCATGGCAAACTTTAGGGAGTAAATATACTGCGTATTTCTGGTTCAGCTAAAGGTTTTTACCACAGAAACATACATTTTCCTTACTTTCCAACTTTGCTTCTCTGGGATGGGATGAGGGAGCAAGTACGTGTTTGAGATGCAGTAGTTCTTTTACCCCACACACACGTATTCCAATGTTTCTGTTAAGCTGTGAAATTATAGGTATAATGAGACGAGGCACCTTTCTGTAAAGAATATGGTCATTTGAGTTGGAAAGGTAAGGTAATGACCACTTTTTGTTGCTGTTCAGATCCCACTTTTGTGTCACGTTACACCAAATGTGCAACGAAATGGTTTGCTGGCGCATTAAATTTTGGGAGATGCGATGATTTATTTTTAAAAAGTTTCTCCTGATGACAGTCCCAAAAAAAACTATCTGCGTAGGTGGAGATCAGTCACCTGAAGGCACGGCAGGGCGTCCTCCAGGAGGAGGTGCAGAAGCTCCAGCACTCCAGCCAGCCTGCGTCCGAACCCGCCGTTCTGCCCCTCAGTTCCGCCTCCTCCTCCTCTTCGTACCTGCCCCACTCCTCAGGGGCGCACCAGGGCTTCCAGGGCGACGAGATGGACTTCAGTGATGTCATCTGGTCCCAGCAGGAGATCAACCGTCTGTCCAATGAGGTGTCCCGGCTGGAGGCCGAGGCGGCCCATTGGAGACGCCTGTCTCAGGTTAGGGTGCGCCCCTTCTCCTTTCAGCTCCTTTCATCATCGAATTACCATGCTGTGGGTCACCTGTCTGGAATTACCCTCATCAGTCACTCGCAGGTTCTCTTTACAGTAACGTTCACTTTGCACCCGAGTCTTGTCGATGGAGGAATAAACCTGTAAATGCTTTGGGGAGGAGGCAGAGATTCTGTCGATAATCGGTTTCATTATTTCACCCAAAATGTTTTTTTGAAGATGCGTCCTGCTGCTGTTGGTTTTAGTTTTGCTGTTAGTTGTTGTTGCTGTTAGTTTTTTTCCCCAGAAGTGTGTCACTGACACTTGAGTTTAATTTGCATCTCGATCTTGAATTTGTTATCTCTGCTTACAGTATGTTGCTCTTGCGGTTGTTCTGGGGGGGAAAAGAGAAGTGTGATCCTAGCGTCGTGTTTCTCATAAATGTCATTTACTCCGTCTCAGGCCTCCAAAGCCTCTGGAGCAGCCAGCAGTGACCAGGAGGAGGTGGTCAGACTCCAGAGAACCATCAAGGTGAGCGACTGCACCTGTGAAGGGTGCTGCTGGCAACCAGTCCCATTCTCTCTGTTCTGAAGAACTTACTTTTGGTTTTAAATGTTCTCGATGAACACCAACAGATCACTGTCATGGTTTGTGAAAACATTGGCATATTTGCAATGATACTGACCTCGATTCATAGCCAAAGGGAGGGAACTCTCATCAACGGGGACAATCAATGAACATTCAATCTTCCAGGCCTGTAGGGCTCTTTTATAATGGGACACAGTCAAAAGGCAGCTTGTCACCATGTCAACGCTTGCAATAAATAAATACCGGACGCCGTCATTAGCTCCTGTAAGCTCCTCTCATATCATATTTAACGAGGCCACTTGTACAGGTGCCATTTTTAATTTAGTTTTTTGGCTTAGCAGAGAACAGAACTTTGTTTACCCTGACTAATATTTGCCGTATACACAAGGACTCATAGACCGGCAATACTGACCGGACATGTTCTAAAACCTGCTGGCAAATGAACAAAAAAGAATTGCATCACTGCGCCGTCAATGGTGGGTTCATTCTTGTCCAGCTTTCCTTAAACAGGTTCTGTTCTTTGCAGTTAAAAAGTTGTTTGCTTCTTGGAATAAAGAAGAATTGTGTGCTTACCTTGTGGAGGGACGTGCGAATTACATTACATTACATTACATTAATGGCATTTGGCAGCCGCTCTTATCCAGAGCGACATACAGTTGATTAGACTAAGCAGGAGACAATCCTCCCCTGTAGCAATGCAGGGTTAAGGGCCTTGCTCAAGGGCCCAACGGCTGTGCGGATCTTATTGTGGCTACACCGGGATTAGAACCACCGACCTTGCGTGTCCCAGTCATTTACCTTAACCACTACGCTACAGGCCGCCCAGAATTATGCGCCAGTGCTGCAGCGTTGCTGGTGCAAGAGCTATCCCATGATGCTTTGTTGTTTTGGCAGTAAGCTTTTGACCGGTATGGACTGAGAATTATGCGCCAGAGCTGCTGCAGAATTGAAGAGATATCCCATGATGCTTTGTTGTTTTGGCAGTAAGCTTTTGACCGGTATGGACTGAGAATTATGCGCCAGAGCTGCTGCAGAATTGAAGAGATATCCCATGATGCTTTGTTGTTTTGGCAGTAAGGTTTTGACCTGTATGGACTGAGAATTATGCACCAATACTGCAGCATTGCTGGTGGAAGAGCTAGCCCCCCCCAACGCTGTTTTGGCAGTTAGGCTTTGGCTGTGTGCTGAGGACAGCCTGTCCCTCCCGGGCTGCCTCTGTGTTTGGCTGTGTGCTGAGCCTGCCGCCCCTGGGCTGACTCTGTGTGTGGGACAGGAGCTGCGGGCGACGGTGGGCCGTGAGGAGGACAGCCTGTCGCCCCTGGGCTGACTCTGTGTTTGGCTGTGTCGCCCCTGGGCTGACTCTGTGTTTGGCTGTGTCGCCCCTGGGCTGACTCTGTGTTTGGCTGTGTCGCCCCTGGGCTGACTCTGTGTTTGGCTCTGTGCTGAGCCTGTCGCTCCTGGGCTGACTCTGTGTTTGGTTGTGTCGCCCCTGGGCTGACTCTGTGTTTGGCTGTGTCGCCCCTGGGCTGACTCTGTGTTTGGCTGTGTCGCTCCTGGGCTGACTGTGTGTGTGTGTGTGTGTGTGTGTGTGTGTGTGTGTGTGTGTGTGTGTGTGTGTATGTGTGTGTGTGTGTGTGTGTGTGTGTGTGTGTGTGTGTGTGGGACAGGAGCTGCGGGCGACGGTGGGCCGTGAGGAGAACAGCCTGTCGCCCCTGGGCTGACTCTGTGTTTGGCTGTGTCGCCCCTGGGCTGACTCTGTGTGTGTGTGTGGGACAGGAGCTGCGGGCGACGGTGGGCCGTGAGGAGGACAGCCTGTCGCCCCTGGGCTGACTCTGTGTTTGGCTCTGTGCTGAGGACAGCCGGTCACCCCTGGGCTGACTCTGTGTTTGGCTGTGTCTGCCCCTGGGCTGACTCTGTGTGTGTGTGTGTGTGTGTGGGGGACAGGAGCTGCGGGCGACGGTGGGCCGTGAGGAGGACGAGCACCAGCACGAGCTGGCCGCCCTGCAGGACGCGCAGCAGCAGAAGCTGGCCGAGGTCACGCGCCGGCACCGCGAGGAGCTCGCCGAGTACGAGGAGCGGATCGAGGAGCTGGAGGAGCAGATCCACAACGGTGACGAGCGCCTTACCGCCGCCTTTACCGCCCTGTGTCGCGTAGCCCTTTCAGCAGTTTGCTGTGAATCATATTGAAACGGCCCCTACGTAGACTCATCACTTGACTTGGAGAAGTGTTCAACTCAGGTCTTGGAGGTCTTTCCGGGTTCTCCCAATCAAACTCTTCAGTACATTGGTCTATGTATTTGCTTTGACAATGCTTTTGTCTTTGTTTAGCAAATAAGAGTTATAGACTTAAAATTAAACTGGCTTATAAGAGGCCTTTAATCATCACCTCACGCCCATTGTTGCATGGTGGTCCTGGAAACGTTATTTCACTCCCTTGTTTGTCCTACATGTTGTGGAATGACCTGACTTGAACTGGAAATTCCGGATTGGAGATGCAAAAGTAAAATAAATAAAAAAATAAAAAAATAAAATAAACGGCCGTCTTCGTCCCCCCCCTTCCAGGTTCTTCGAGCTCTGCGTCGGCCCAGGAGTCCTCCCGAATCGCGGAGCTCCAGGCCAGGATCCAGGCCCAGCAGGAAGAGGCGGAGCTCCAGGACAGGAAGCTGCGGGAGCTGACCGACAGCCTGGCGGGGCTGGGCCGCGAGCAGGCCGCGTCGCTGCGGGAGAAGGAGGAGGTGCAGGAGGAGAACCGGGAGCTCCTCCAGAACTACGCCCGCCTCCAGAGCTCGGTGGAGGAGCTGCAGACGCGCGTGCAGGAGCAGGAGGGGAAGGCCCTGCACAAGGCGCACCAAGACAACGAGATCCAGACCCTGAGGAAAGCTCTCGCAGGTGAATTCAGCCATTTTAAATAAAGGATGAATGGTGGGGGTGTCTCGGTGGCGCAGCCTGTAGAGCACTGACCGCACGCTCATTGCGAGCCGCGACGTCGGCGGTTCGAATCCGACCGTCCGACATTTGTCGCATGTCTTCCCCTCTCTCTCGCTCCCATTCTTCCTGTCTGTCTATACTATATACTGTCCAATAAAGCTGAAAAAGGCCTAAAAAATATTAAAAAAAAAAAAAAAAAAAAGGATGAATGGTGGAAATGTTACGGTCAATGGTCGCCATTTATATAGCGCCTTTATCGAAGGAACTGAACAATTAATGCTGCTCATTCACCCATTCATACATAGTCACACACCGACGGCAATTGGCTGCCATGCAAGGTACCAACCAGCTCGTCAGGAGCATTAAGGGGGTTAGGTGTCTTGCTCAGGGACACTTCGACACACCCAGGGCAGGAATCGAACCGGCAACCTTCCGACTGCCAGACGACTGCTCTTACCGCCTGAGCCAATGTCGCCCCCGTGTAGGTTATACGAGGGCTGCTGAACCCTGTTCCTGGATTTCTACAGTCCTTTAGGTTTTCACTCCAAGGTTAAGAAAGCACGCCTCATTCAACAGCTAGCGATCTCATTGAGCTGCTGCTTGGTCAGGTGTGCCAAAATATGGTTTAAATGAAAACTTTCCTAAATCTCCAGGATAGTGGTTGGGCAGCCCTGTTATATGCAATCCCAAAGTTGTGTGATCAGTGTGGTTTCCAAAGTTTCATTTATCAGGCAATTTGGTGACTAATAGGCAGCAGTGAGTAATATTTGCACAGAATCATTACATTACATTACATTATTGGCATTTGGCAGAAGCTCTTATCCAGAGCCACATACAGTTAGACTAAGCAGGAGACAATCCTCCCCTGGAGCGATGCAGGGTTAAGGGCCTTGCTCAAGGGCCCAACGGCTGTGCGGATCTTATTGTGGCTACACCGTGATTAGAACCACTGACCTTGCGTGTCTCAGTCATTTACCTTAACCACTACACTACAGGCCGTCCCATTGTATGAGTCTTCACCATTTAGGAACGATCAATCTTATAGGAAGGTTGTCGAAAGCGTTTGCCATTTTTCCTTGTGTTTATTATTGTTTCATTCATTTGTAGGGGCAGAAAAAGAGATCTCAAGGTTGAAGACCCTCAGCGAGGTATGTTGTCAACATGTTTTAGGGCACATGATCACAACTCTACTAGTCATTTCAGTCTTCAGTGCATTTAGGTATACGGTATTTTACCTTTTGTTTGTTTCTTTGTGTTTGGACAGAATGAACCCAGGGCCGAAGTGGAACATGCAGACATTCTAGAACTTAACACAATAATTGAAACCTTGAGGCGAGAGAAGGTGGAACTTGAGCAAGAAAGGGTGAGATTCTCCTCAGTTTCAATCATATAAAGTGTTCTTTGAAGTGTCATTGCTAAACTGCTAAATTATATTAATAGAGAATTGTATTTCCTGAAAATAGCGAGTTGTATTTCCACTCACTACTGTCTTAGCCATCCGCTACAAATGACGGAACGGGAAGACAATGGCTGCTGTTTTGCTGAGTTTGTCTGCAGAGGTTAAAAGAGTGCACCCATGCACACTGCATTTGTGTGAGGTGGTGGGATATGCCTGGTATATGATGTCTGATGGTATTGGGCGTAACTCCTGTGGGACCAGCCATGGCTGGCGACAGAATGGTCCAATGCACCAGCGCTTGTGAGAAGCACCCAAACTTTATAATGTAAACTATTAGTGTAAAATACCAACAGGGTAAATTTACTAATGCGTAAATTAATTGGATAGCATTGCATCCTGCAATATGTCTGGGGGAACTCAACAACAGTCCATACGTCAATTAATTTATTGAAATTGCAATAATCAATTACCCGAATTGCAATTAATTTAGTCTAGTATTTAATCTAGTATTTGTTTTTATTATTATTATAATTTTTTTGAAAGCTTATAACCTCTCACATACTCGCACTCACTCACGTTTAGCAGGCTGAAGATTCTCCACAAGGGGGAGGTATTTCCACTCAAGTAGCTGAAATTGGTGAGTGCGGTGCTTCCCATCAATGACACCGTGTGTCCTTGTTATCCTCAGCTGGATTTGCTGGAGAGAGTCCCGTGTGCGGAGGACAGTGTGAAGACTGAAGGGGAGCCTGACTCCAGCCTGCAGGCGGTCGAGGATCTGAGGAAACAGCTGGAGGAGAGGGAGCAGGCTCTGAAGGAGGTCCAGCAGGACCGGGACACGCTCAGCACCGAGCTGGAGGAACTGGACCTCCAGAACCAGGAGGCCACACAGGTCTGTCTACTAAGAGCTGCTGAACTGAGAATGGGCTTTATGTTAACATTACTGAGATTTGCTTTTATGCTCGAGGTAGGTCATCTGTGCAATGCTGTGACTTCTACCTAATTTCAAAATGAAGGAGAAGGGATCTTATTCTGATATTATGTAGTGCTTTAAACTTACACCGTCTATAATCTGTGAAGACAATTCAAACCTATTTGTTGGGCATTGCCTTTGAGGCGGTTCATAGCTGCCCCTGAGTCAATGATTGTGTGGAATGTACATGGTACATACAGCTGGGAAATTTCAGGTGTTTGTACAACACGAATACCTTCTTTCTCGTGATCCTAACTGGAATTCTGTATACCTGAATGTGGCTTCTCTACAACCTTTCTTAAATTGAGCTTTGTTGCCCTGATTAAATTTCTTGTTCTTGTTGTTTTTGTTCCTCCAGCACCTCATCTCCCTGAAAGACCAGCTGTCGGCGCAGCACAAAGAGACGGACGTCAACACCGCTCACCTGCAGCACGAGCTCGATACCGCGCGCGCCCAGAAGGGGGCGCTGCAGCTGGAGTTGGAGGCCCAGCGCGAGAAGCTGAGCAAGACGGCCTTCGCCCTCAACGACATGCACATGGGCAAGCAGCAGCTGGAGGACACGGTGAAGGAGCTGCGGGAGAAGCTGGGCCAAGCGCACGAGCGGAGCGCCCAGGCACGCGAGGAGACCGCCCGGCTCAGCGGGACGCTTCTGGAGAGGGAAGAGGAGCTCGCCGCCGTCAGGGTGGAGCTGAGCCTGGCTGGGGCGACGGGCGGCGATGGGGAGGACCAGCAGAGGGCGCTAGAGGAAAAGGCGAAAGAGCTGGCTGAGCTCAGGCAGGAGGTGGCGGCGTTGAGAAATCAACTGGAGAAGGTCAAGTCTGAGGACTACGAGATCAAGATGGAGAACGGCAAGTTAAAGTCAGAGGCCAAGGAGGCCGCGTTGAGACTGGATGACCTTGGCCAACAGGTCCGGGATGGACAGGCTGCAATGAAAAGGGCCATCCTGGAGAAGGACACTCGCATCGATGCGATGAAGCTGGAAAAGGGACAGTTGGAGAGCGAACTGAGCCAGGGAGAGCAGCGGTTGATGGAGCAGGACCGGCAGTACCAGCAGACCATCGACGAGCTGACACGGGCCCGGTCCATGGACGCCACCGCCCTACAGACGGAGCATGAGAACGCGGTCAAGCTCAACCGCGAGAAAGACTTTGAAATCGCGGAGCTGAAACGGGAGATGGAGCAGATGGCGGCCGACCACCGGGACACGAACGAGATGCTCGCCGCCACCATGGCGGGCCAGAAGCAGCTGACCGAGGTCTTGCAGGAGAAGGACGTGTTCCTGGAGACCCTGAAGTCGAACGCTGCCGAGACCCAGAAAGAGCTGGAGGAGAGCTCTCGCGCGGCCAAGGAAGGGCAGGCCCTGAAGCACGTGCTGGAGGAGAAGGACAAGCAGCTGGGCGCGATGAAAGAGGAGAACAGCCACCTGAAGGAAGAAATCGACCGACTGCGGGACCAGCAGAGCAGGCCGCAAGCCCTCGCGGAGCCCAGGACCCTGGACATAATCACAGAACTGGAGACGGAGATTGCCCAGCTGAAGGCAGCGAGGGACGCCCTGGAAGAGGAGGCGCTGACCCTGAGGAGGACGTCGGAGGAGCAGCGGGGCGGTCTCCTGCAGTCCCAACTGTCTGTCCAGGCGCAGCAGAACGAGCTGGAGCAGGCGCAGGCGCGGCACGAGCAGAGCACGCTCAACTACGAGAAGCTCATCGGCGCCAAGGACGACGAGATCGCCCGCCTTCAGGAGGCCGTGGACCAGATGACCGAGCGGACCACCCACATCGAGTCGTCCTCGCCGCTGCAGGCCCTGCCGCCGGCCGTGGTCATCCTGCAGGACGAGAAGACCCAGTCGCTGAACGGGGAGAACGGGAACGAGAAGCACGACCTGTCGAAGGTGGAAATCGAAAAACTGGTGAAGGGGATCAAGGAGAAGGAGAGCGAGATCAGCCTTCTGAATGAGAAGAACCTGTCGCTGGCCAAGCAGCTGGACCAGCTGGTGGTCTCTCGGGACGAGGCGGGCAAGCTGTCCCAGATCGTGCGGCAGAAGGACCTGGAGATCCAGGCCTTGCATGCCCGGGTGTCGGCCGGCGGGCACACTCAGGACCTGCTGTACCTCCAGCAACAGCTGCAGGCCTATGCCGTGGAGCGCGAGCAGGTGCTGGCCGTGCTGAACGAGAAGACCCGCGAGAACAGCCAGCTGCGGTCGGACTACCACCGCATCATGGACATCGTGGCCGACAAGGAGTCCTCAATCCTCAGGCTGCAGCAGGAGAACCAGCGCCTGTCTCTCATGGGCGACCCGTCCGGGAGCCACGAGATGTCCCGCGAGACCATCCAGAACCTCTCGCGGATCATTCGCGAGAAGGACATCGAGATCGACGCCCTGACTCAGAAGTGCCAGACTCTGGTGACCGTGCTGCAGACATCGGGCGGCGACCTGGGGAGCGGCAGCGGGGTGAGCAGCAACCAGTTCGAGGAGCTCCTGCAGGAGCGGGACGGCCTGAAGCAGCAGGTGAAGAAGATGGACGAGTGGAAGCAGCAGGTGATAACCACCGTGAAGAACATGCAGCACGAGTCGGCCCAGCTCCAGGAGGAGCTCCTCAAGCTACAGGGCCAGGTCTCCGCAGACAGCGACTGCAACTCGCAGCTGTCCGTCGACTACACCCGGCTGATCCAGAGCTATGAGCAGAAGGAGAGGAAGCTGGGAAACTTGAGCCAGGAGCTTGCTCACGTCCAGCAGACAATTACCCAGCTTAGCAGCACCAAGGACGTCCTGCTCGGGAAACTTGAAGGCGTCGCGCCGGGTCCTGAGGCCTTGACGCCTGCTCAGGCAACGGTGCTTTCTGTTGCAGTGGCACCTCCCAGCCAACAGGAGGCGCCATCCGAGCAACTCCTGGGGGAAGTGAGAAGGCTCCAGCAAGAACTCGAGTACCTGCAAAGGCTCCTGGCGGAGAGGGATGGGATGATCCGAACACTGCAGGAAAACAACCACCGCTTGTCCAACTCGATGGCCGAGAGCGAGCAGAGGGGACTGGCGGAGGAGGCCCGGCAGGCCCATGAAAAACTGGACTCCATGCAGAGGTCCCTGAGGGAGAAGGACCTGCTAATCAAGTCCAAGGGCGACCGGCTGGTCCAGGTGAGCGAGAGCCTGCGGAACCGCGAGAACGACAATGAGGTGCTGAAGCAGGCCGTCACCAACCTGAAGGAGCGCACGCTGATCCTGGAGATGGACAGCCGCAAGCTGAAGGAGGAGAACGAGCTGGTGATGTCGCGCTCCCGCGAGAAGGAGTCCGAGTTCCGGGCGCTGAGGGAGACCAACCTGCAGGTGTCGCTCCTCCTGAGGGAGAAGGAGTTCGAGTCCAACGCCATGAGGGAGAAAGCCGCCGCCCTGGAGAAGATGCTCAAGGATGGAGAACAGGTAGGTTGACCGCTATCAAACGTCAATATTGTGTTCAGCTGTTCCAACTTATTTGGTATCGACAGTATTGCATTATAAGTTTATTAAAGGTACAATAGGTAATTTTGGACTTCTAATGGTCAAGAGAGGAATTGCAGTAACAAACACCCTCAAACTCTCCACACACCCTTGGCTGTTCCAATTAGAACCAATTTTCAAGCAATGAGCAGTGGTACAGTGTCAGTCCATCAACTGTATATTTTGAAACCCAAATTGAATTACTTTAAACACTGGCAGAGGGTGAGTCAAGATGTCAGTGAGCCTTTTTCAATGATAGGACAGGATTTACAATGGTCTTGCAACAATGTTTTAATCAATCTTACCTGTTGTACCTTTTAGGTTTCCTTGGCTCTCATCATTGATATAAGTTTGACACGCTAGCTTTCCTGAATTTAACTGATCTGCCCACTACAGGGCAAGTCCGGGGAGCTGAACCAGCTGCTGAATGAGGTGCGGTCAATGCAGGAGAAAGCCGTGGCCTTCCAGCAGGAGCGGGACCAGGTGATGCTGGCGCTCAAGCAGAAGCAGATGGACAGCGCTGCCCTGCAGAATGAGGTATCCGATCATATTGCGGTTCTGGGAAAACCCAGTGTTTATTATTTTAGCTGGCTTTTATTCTTGCTCCGTCTCAAACTGCTGTCCTTCCCCTTTTAAATGAGGTCAGGATTTACACTTGCTTGTAAGGTTTTATGCGGATGTGACCAGTGTTGAATTTGTGCCAAACTGTCTCGTAACCATCTAAAAAAAGATGTAAGGTCATTCCAGACATGCCTAACTGTCACCTGGCCTTGGTGTTGAGCTTCAGGATTGAGCGAATGGTGCATTCTCTAACAGTCCAAAACGCGGGAACCTTTATTTTGGTAAGAACATAGAACATGATCCTCTCCCATTGCCTCAAACCGTGCCACTCACACTCATCTGGGAAACCCCTGCTTTTTCATTTACTCAGCTCCAGCACATGAGGGACAAGGAACAGCGGCTGAAACTGGAGCTGGAGAGGCTACGGAATCACCTGCTGGAGATCGAGGACTCCTACACCCGAGAGGCCCTGGCGGCTGAGGACCGGGAGACCGATCTGCGCAAGAGGGTGGCCCTGCTGGAAGACAAGCTTGCGACCTCGTCCAGCGCCGTGGAGAACGCCAGGTGAGGGGGGTGGGGGCCACCGCAGGTATTTTGGTTTGGCTCCCCGGTATCTGCTGGGGTTGAGACGTTTAACTGATTATTTTTCCTCATACAGTTCAGGTTGCATAAGTGGCTGGCCAACATAACAAGAAAGTCAGTCCATTGATTCAGTCTGTGAGGTTTTGAAGGGAATGACTAATGTGTGCTGGTTTTTTTTTCCCCGTACCCAAAGTTTTCATTCTCGTACAATGTTCGCTGAATCGTTTATTTTATTCCTTCGTGTTTGTCTTGTCATTTAACTGACCCTTGTGGGCCTGTTAAGAAATAAACATAGGAGTTGTAGTTCAATGATGTCACTTTTTGGCCGTTTCCATTGGCAGCCAGCAGGCCAGTTTGCAGGTGGAGTCTCTGCAGGAGCAGCTGACCGGTGTGGTGAGGCAGAGAGACGATGCTCTGGTGAAGCTTCGCACCTCGCAGGAGCAGGTCAACCAGTACGCAGTTTCACTCTCCAACCTGCAGATGGTGCTAGAGCAGTTCCAGCAAGGCAAGTCTCTCCCTTTCTCAGGCTTCACCCTGGCTAACCTAAGTCTGTGTGAATACGATCGACCTATCGGGAGGGCACGCAGCGCAATTTCATGTTACAAAGCTCATTTTATAGACACTCTTCTTGGATGCTCCGTGTTAGACCCCAGTCCCGAGGGGCACGGTGTCTGCTGGTTTTTTTTTGCTGTGTTTCAGCACTTAAGAGTTGACATGACTTCCCTCCCAAGCCAGAAATGACTGCCAATTTATGGGAAACCACAGAAATCTGAAGGCACCGGGGCCCTCCAAGTCTACAATTTCCGAAATGTTGTCGCAGAGAGTTCTCAAGAAATTTGAGAGATATAGCGGTTTAATGCCTTTCATGCGGCATTTTTTCCTGAAAAATAATGTTAAGAACTTGATTGTTGGTTTCTAAATATGGCAGCGGTAACTTGTTTTCTTCTCAATGTGACTAAAGTTATTTCTATACTGTGGAGGAAAAATTCAGTTCTAACCACTGAAATTAAAGCTCCCTTGCACCCCCGAGTCCCCCCCCAGCCCCCCAGCCCATATTTACATCCCTCTCTTCTTTTTCCACATCCAGAGGAGAAGGCCATGTACTCAACAGAGCTGGAGAAGCACAAGAAAGAGAAAGATGAATGGCGAAGGAAAGCAGAGATGCTGGAGGAACAGGCGTCTGCTCTGCAGGTATGGAGCATTATGGGTAATCGCACTATTTATCCATCGCACCGTTTCCTACTTGTGTCTCTGACTTGGGCGGCCTGTAGCACAGTGGTTAAGGTACATGACTGGAACCCGCAAGGTCGGTGGTTTGATCCCCGGTGTTGCCACAATAAGATCCGCACAGCCGTTGGACCCTTGAGCAAGGCTCTTAACCCTGCATTGCTCCAGGGGAGGAATGTTTCCTGCTTAGTCTAATCCACTGTATGTCGCTCTGGATAAGAGCGTCTGCCAAATGTAATAATAACCGATTGAGTCATTATTATCATTTTCTGTTTCTTGTGTAATTTTTCATGGTTGATCTACACAAGATTGAAATGCTATATGGTTCAATTGCATCCCTCTAAAGATAAATATTATGAGCTTTTGTTTTATACTGGTAAAAGTAAAACAAGAAAGTATCCATGACGTGTAATATTATTTCCAATTTTGGTCACCCTATGACCTTTCCTGAAGAGCCACCCTCAGGCCAAACATATCATGAAAATTAAAATCCTATTCAATTCAATTTATTTTGTATAGCGCTTTTCACAGAAGACTGTCACAAAGACGCTTTACAGAGTGAATTAAACGTATCAGCCCTAAGCCCCCATGAGGTAAACCACTCCCTTCGGGGAGAAAAACCCTCAAACATTGGCAAGAAAAAAAAAAACACCTGATGGGAAGAAATCTCGGGAGGAACCCGGCTATAGGGGCATGCCCATCCTCCGCTGGCCTATAGGTTTAATGTATGGAACTAAAGTCCATATGAAGGGATGTAGAGTCAGGAGTTCCGACGGTAGGGGGAAGAATTTGTAGCGCCGGGATATGGTGAGGCCAAAAGTGATGACTGGATGGCCAAGACATTTGCTGCGCACATTGATGCAAGGGGAGATTGTTGTGCCTTGGTGGAGGTCTGCACCCTTACTGAGTGCATTCTTTCGAGTTAGCAATGTAATGTATTCCAGCAAGAAATGTGAAATCTGTGACTGAAATAAAGCAGATGGAGTGGACGGGGGGGCAGGATCATTATGGAGAGCAAAAAAAAAGAGGAAAAAAAAAAAGGAATGAATGAAAGACTGTTGGTGAGGTTGGCCTTGTTCAGTATGGCGATCCTGCAGATAATGCACACAGAGTGGCTTTGGACAGTCCAATCAGTGTCCGTGCACCCCTTTGATTGTTTGCGTGCGCATCCCCCCGCGATCCTCTAGATCAATCTGGACGAGGCCACGGCCGCTCTGGACTCTGCCTCCAGGCTGTCCGACCAGCTGGACCTAAAGGAGGAGCAGATCGAGGAGCTGAAGAAGCAGAGTGAGTTCGTCTTGTCTGCTGCCACGTTACACGCCAGCAACACAGTCCGTGTGTGTTGCCGCGCGTTCCCCCGGTCTGTCATTCGGGCCTCCTCCAAAGCTTCCTACTGGCTGTTCTATTTCTATCTTCGTTTCATTTCGTTCTACTATGAACAATAGTCGTTTAATCCGTGTGGTAATTACATTTTCTACTCCGATCTTCTCGTTTAAGCTGTTTATACAAATTATGGCACGCGGCTAGCGCCAACCAAACAAATCGACGTCATTATGGCCAGGAAATAACGAAACGGTTCCAGTGCATTCTGATCGCTTTTTTTTACGACAAACGAAAGGTTTCGCGCTCGTCTTTGTTTGCAGTTATTGTGCAATCCGTTCCGTTGGGTTTCGGTTGTTAAACTTTTGAAAATAAACCTTCCAAAAACCTCACGTTGCCCTCATATACCAGAGCTTGCAATTATACCATTACAGAACTTTCCCATTTTACATTTTTCAGATACACTTTAACCCTTCGTAATTAAATAAATAAGCAATGCTTTTTGAGTCATTAATCTTGTTTCGTATTATGTCATTCTGAAAACATCACTGCAAGCCGAGGCGGCCTGTGAACGCCCTGCCTGTCCTCGCCCCCAGGCAGACCTAAACATTTTCTCATGATAAAAGCGCATTAGAAGCAGAAGCCATTTTCTCACACCGCCTCACACCGAGTTCATCGGTGTCACCCTATCGCCATCTGTAGACTGCAGGTTCCTGCTCGATGACATCACAAGAAATTCCCAGACTTGTTCGCTCTGTTCCCCCCCCCCCCCATGTTATTTTATTATTATTTTTACCCCCCTCCACCAAAATGGAATTCCAGGCTTCTCTGAGCGTATATTTATTTATTTAAAGCGAGGCTTTGAAACGGTTAAACGAGGCCTGGTGTAGTGGCAGAGTCCTCGTTGGAGCTGTCGTATCTGTGGCTGGGGTGAGCTTTCTTTGGCTCCCGGGGGCGAATAAAAGTGTCGGCTCGTGTAGAGATTGTAAGCGATGAACTGAACCGGGTTACCGACGTCTGGCTGACTCGCTGCCCTGAGAAAGTGTGTTGTGTGTGTGTGTGTGTGTGTGTGTGTGTGTGTGTGTTCTGCACAGCTGTTGGGCCCTAGAGCCAGGCTCTTAACCACACATTGCTCCTGGGGGGATTGTCCTCCTTAGTCCTGCTTAGTCTAATCAACTGTAATCGCTTTAGATAAGTGTCAGCTAAATGACTGTAATGCAATGCAATGCACTGGCAGTGATCTGACACAACTTGTCTGTCTGATTGCGTGTGTGTGCGCGTGTGTGCGCGTGTGTCTTACAGTGGTGGCCAAGGACGAGACTCTGGAAGAAACGCAGAACCAGATGATGAACCTGGTTAAAGGCACAGAGGGGAAAGTGGACAAGTAAGCACAGTACCTTGCTGAAATTACACCACTAATCTGCATTATGTCATCTTAAATTTAATTTCAATTGTGTTGTGGTTTTTACAGCAATGCCATCATATAGATCAGGGGTGCCCGATCTTGTGCCATTCCAACCAATCACTACACGAGCCGATTTCAGTAACTGCACACCTTCAACCGGAGAGGAGGGAACTAATTAGTGAAATAAGCAGGTGTATTGGTTGGTTGGAATAAAAACTGGCAAAATCTGCCTAAAACATCTAGAGCATATGATTGCACACCCCTGATCTAGATGCTTTACAGGAAAATGGCCAAATCGAGGATGACTGTGGCTCTGTTTGAAACCGCATACTAGTACACTACTTGTACAAAAATTTCAGGCTGATTTTCATTGAAATGTACTGCGAGTAGTATGCCAACTATGTGGTTTCGAACACAGCCTGAGCCTGAACCAGGACGTTAGGTAAAAAAAATAAAATAAAAAATAAAAAATAAAGAAACGCCGTCTCTCAGCAGCAGAAAAACCGCACTGGTTGGAAGGAATGTAAAGAGTGTGGAGGCTGATGAAAACATCTTTTCGGCTTTTTGCCTGTTGGGCAAAAGGGGGTGGTAATGGGGACTGAACTCCATAAACAATTAGCGGCTTCGCACTGAGTGGATTACAGAGCACGGTTGAATGAGCTGATGAAAAGGTAGTTCAACCAAAGTTTGGAGTTTTTGTTAAGTTTCATTAATGTCTTGGTGTATACAGCACGTTTGAAGGGAAAGGCAATCTAGGCCTTTAAGTTGCAAACGAGGGAAAGAGGGCCTCTTTTTTCATAGTAATTAGTACCAATAGTGCAGCTGTGTTGTAATGTAATAGTTAGGGAATTCAACTTAGAACCCAAAGTTTGATTCCCAGTTAACTTTGCTTGTAATGCGTATCAATAATATCATGTGTATATACACTCACTGAGCACTTTATTAGGTAGACCTGCAGACCAGCTTGTTAATGCAAATATTTAATCAGCCAATCATGTGGCAGCAACTAAATGCATAAAAGCATGCAGACGTGGTCAAGAAGTTCCGCTGATTTTCAGACCAATGGGGAAGGAATGTGATCGAAGTGACTTTGACCGTGGAATGATTTCTGGTGCCAGACAGGGTGGTTTCAATATGTCAGAAACTGCTGATCTCTGAGGATTTTCACACACAACAGTCTCTAGAGTTTCCAGAGAATGGCGCAAAAAAAACAAAAAAACATCCAGTGAGCAGCAGTTCTAAGGCCTTATGAGAGAGGTCAGTGGAGAAGGGCCAGACTGGCCCAAGCTGACAGTGGGGTGGCAGTAAAGCAAATAACCACACATTACAAATGCATATGACGAAGAGTATCTCTGAACACACAAGTCGTCAAACCTCTTAAGTGGATAGGCTACAGCAGCAGACGACCAATAAGTCAAAAAAAAAATAAGTTGAATAAATACCTAATTAAGTGTTAAATTGTAAGGTATGTAAGCTATAGTACGGTACCGTATTGTACTTTGGAAGGGCCATGAGGTGGCTGAATAAAAACAGGTACTTTCCGCCACTTCCAAGCGTCCTTAGAAGCCCCGATTATCTAAAGTGCGGGGCGTCGGTATTCCCGAACGCGGTTGTGTACGGTGAGGCTTTGGGGCGGGACGCGGAGCGGGATGAGTGTTTGCCACGTGCTCGCCGTAACGAGCCCCATATGGCCCATCCCCGCAGGGTGCTGATGAGGAACCTGTTCGTGGGGCACTTCCACGCGCCCAAGAGCCAGAGGCCGGAGGTGCTGCGGGTCATGGGCACCATGGTGGGCCTGGACCGGGAGGAGGTCGACAAGGTTGGGCGTCCCGTGTGGTCTTTCTCCCTTTCTGCCGTGTGGTCTTTCTCCCCCTCTCTCACTCTCTCACCCTCTCTATCCCCTTCTCCCTCTCTCACCCTCTCTCCCCCTCTCCCTCTCTCTCACTCTCTCACCCTCTCTATCCCCTTCTCTCTCTCTCTCTCTCCCCCTTTCTCACTCTCTATCCCCTTCTCCTTCTCTCACCCTCTCTCACCCTCTCTCACCCTCTCTCTCCCTCTCTCACCCTCTCTCACCCTCTCTCACCCTCTCTCACCCTCTCTCACCCTCTCTCACCCTCCCTCCCTCTCCCTCCCTCCCTCTCTCTCTCTCTCTCCCTCTCTCTCTCATTTGGCTTAGTCCTCTGCTCATCCTTTGATCTCAGCCTTTCCGGTGCATCCTCCTCTATTCATCTCTCCGTCTCATCCGTTAACTCCCTCCTTCCTTCAGCTCCCTTCTCCCTGAAAGCAAGTTATTTTAAATGTTTTGTTTTCTCCGAGATCCTGGAGTGAGTGGCGTTCTGAAAGTCTTATAAAAGTATGAGTTTATGATCAGGGGGACTGGTGGGGGAAGATCTGTTTTAGTCATTTTGATGGTCTTTCCTCCGGTGGACCTTTTCACAGAAAGGCATGTTTTTCCATCTTTTTGATTTCCCACAGACTGCTTTTATGTTATTCAGAGGACTTTCTTATTAATCTGACTATTATGAACAACGGATATGCTCGTTTTATTTTGCGAGCGGTCTGGCTATCTCACTCTGTTGATTATTTGAGTGCAGTTAAACTTTTTTTTTTTCTTTTTTTTTTTTCTTGTAGAGCAGATGTTTAGAGACGTTCTCCCAGGTGGTATGGAGAACTCAGCCCAGAATCCAGTTTTATTGCGAAAACTTAACAGGTTCAACTGTCTAAGCCAGGTGCAGTAGAGCATAATGTAGCAGGAATGCAGTGGCGTAGCTTAGCGCTCTGTGCTAACGAGACAAATGTTCTAACCAGGCTCTGGCCTTGAACAAGCGTTAGGCAAGTGTGATCATTCTTCTGATGAACAACTAGTCAGGCTAAACACCAGAGCCTTGTGATGCCGTGAAAGGGTGGTTTGTGGTGGATGCATTTTGGGGCATAATGCATAGATTGAGTGGCTTGAGTTAATATATGAAAATGCTTCTTGCCGCAATCAGACCCCGCTCGAACAAGGCCGTTAGCATAATGAGCAGATGATGCTGTCGTCTCACAAGTTTTTATTTTTTTAATCGCGCGGTCTGACTCCAGAAGTTCTCTTCAGTCCAACTCCTCACTGAAAGCATTTCCTAACTCGTCGAGCCGAGCCAAAGGGAGCCCGTCCAACTATTCGGAGCGAATTACCCAACAGCTTTAAAGGAAAACAGATTGAAGAGTGAGGGATACATGCAATTTCATTCAGTGCAATTCCTCTGAAGACCTATTTTTATTGCTCTGGATTCCTCTGCTTTCTTTTATTCTTTTATTCTTTTATTTTTCTTGGTCCTCTTCATTGTCAGACACGCTGCTAGCAAGACTTTTTTTTTTTTTTCAGTGGAGATGTGCGTCTTCATAATGTTAAATATCTTGAAGTTATCAGGCGAGTGAAGCCCGGCTCTGTAAGGTGCCATTAGTTGAGCATTTTTTTTTAGTTTCTTTTCTTTAACTGTAATTATCCTGAAATATTACTCGGGTCCTGCTATTTCATTTTACTTTTTTGATTTGCCCATAGTGACCATGATGGAAATCCCAATGCCAGAAACTGCCTTTTAGGGGTATATCCAAACCAAAACGCCATATTTGGGGAAAAGTGCAGATAATGCAATGTATAGTTTTTTTTTTCGTTTTTTTTTCTTCCCAAAGTTGGCAAGTGATTTCTGGGTGGACATTAGCCTTAAACAGAAAGTGAAACGGCAGTCATTTGCTCTGCCAGATAAATGCTGCTCCCATGAAATGCAGACGATATGAGGACTTAATCACAGGGTGACCCCACCCCCCAATACAAATGGTGCTCTTTTCCCCCGTGGCTGACAAGTTCCTGAAGTTTGTCAGTTTGGTTCGGAATTTCAACGCCTCCCCCCCCCCCCCCCCCCCCCCTTTCCCCCATTTCCAAAAATCAGTATCCTAGCCAGGAATTTTTTCGTTTTCCTGGCTCTGTCCCGGTTTGTGGCCGTTATATTCCCATCTCAGCTCTCTGTTCCCCGCTCTCCTGCTAGCTGCTGCAGGAGGAGGGGCGCCGCGGTTTGACGGGCTGGGTGTCCGGCTGGCTGGGAGACCGGGCGGTGCAGAGCGTCCCCAACACCCCCCAGAGGCCCGGAGCTATCCAGGGTCTGAACAGCGTGAGTCCGCTCTCTCCGCGCGTCTCCCGTTTGTTTCTGCTCCTCTTTGGTCTTCAACGCACACTTAGTTCTCGTCCGCCGTTGTGCGGTTTCAGGAGTTCCGCTGGCTCCACAGACAACGAATGCCGTTTAAAACCCGCATGATTAATCCAGGATGCGCACCGCAGGATGCTTTTTTGTTTTTCTATTTCTGAGAATTCATTTGATTTCCTCACTTTTTTTTTTTTTTTTTTTTCTCCAAATGCAAGGTTAATGTGCGACATGGACAATGTGCACGTGTAGCCTCTGACACGTAAACGTACATGCATACATGACCTCACACACACAAAATAACCCAACAATCAAGTATCAAGGGCATGAGATAGTTCATTTACAATGAGACTTCATAGTCATACTACTTCCCTTTCTTTAATGTAAAAAATGAAAAGTAATTTGTTGTAATGTTATTTATGAGCTTCTCCTCATTTCTACGGGATTGGCTCTGTTCTGTTCCTCTCTCTCTCTCTGGTAACTTAATGCCGAACCCCTGCCTGTCTCTCTGGTGTAGTCCTTCTCTGAGATGTTCGTGAAGTTCATGGAGGTGGAGTCCAGGCCCCTTGGTCCTGCACCCAAACTTCCCGTCTATGATATCAAGCCCCTGAGTGCACCCCCTGCTGGACGGACCCCCAGCAGTGCCCCCGCCCTGCCCCCAGCAGGTAGTCACCTCTGCGGGCACCTGGGGCTCCCACCATAGCCAAACAGTCATGTGAATTTAACAAAATAACAATGTACATTAGTCCAGTGTGTTCAATCCCTGCATAGTGCAGGTATAACAAAGCTTTCAGTACCTAGTCTTGATTCTAGGCTTCTGATTATCCTTTTGCTTACCAAAATAAATAATTTGAAATCCATTGTGTTCGACTACAGAGCCTGAAATCCAAATAACCTTTCAAATATATCATATGACCATGGCTAGCTGCAACAGATCATGGTCAAGCCAACTAGCACAGCATAGTATTAACTTTTATTTTATTCATTTTGACCTTTGACCCTGTGCTTCCCCCAGGTGCCCCCGGATCCGGCGGCAGAGCCGGGGACTCGAACCCCTTCCTGGCGCCCCGCTCGGCCGCGGTGCCCCTCCTGAACCCGGGGGCCCCCGGCGGGGGCGGGGGCGGGGCCCACATGCTCCTGAAGCCCCTCTGCGACACCCTGCCCTCCTTCATGCCCGTGCCCGTCTCCTCGGCAGCCAGCGGGGGGGCCGTGCTGAAGGGCCTGCTCCAGCAGTGAACGGACCGCCGAGCGGTCGCCGCAAGCACTTTAACCGCCGCGGACGCCGCACCGCCAGGGCGGTCAGAGCTGCGAGGACATCCACCATGGTTAACGGCATCGGGAGAGAAACGGAGTGAGAGAGAGAGAGAGAGAGAGAGAGAGAGAGAGAGAGGGGGGTAATAGAGAAAGAGAGCGTGAGAGAAACATGGTAATAGAGAAAAACAGTGTAAGAGAGAGAGAGAGAGAGGGTAATCGAGAGAGAGAGAGAGAGAGAGAGAGAGGGTAATGGAGAAAAACTGTAAGAGAGTAAGAGATGAGAGGGAGGGAAAGAAAGCAATAATGAGGGCGGTTTTGTCTTGTATTAAATCGTGCTGAAGGGGGACAGGACGCTGAGTTACAGTAATGCTGCAAGGAGCCGTTCAAACAGTCGTAGTATTGTCACAGACCTCGACAGGATGCAGGCCTCATGTCCTGAAAGTCCCGTTCATCTGCCTGGGCGGGGAAAAGGCGCGCCTCTCTCAGCTGCCCCCGTAATGACGGGCTGTTTAAGGGCTGAATGACTTTAGAACTGTCGAAGCACTTTGTGTGCGCACGAAACGACTATTCCCTTCGCCACTTCGCCAGAATTCTACCTGTCGCATCCTCCGCGTTGCGCAGAAGATTATATTTATGCACCAGCCTTTACTGAAGGATTATTTTTCCTGTCAAAACTTTAGGTTTTTTTTTTTTTTTCTCCTTTAGTATAAGTTTGTTTTCAGTCTGATTCAAGGATTTACTGTGCTTTCTGGCTCCAGCGATGACCGAAGATTTACAAGACTCTGTGCATCTGTTATTTCTATACAGACATCGCTGTGAAATCGTCCTTTTGGGTTTGTGTTCAGGCAATCGGGCCTTAACACGTATCGCTGTGTGGTTATTACAGCTGCGGAGGCCCGAAATCTTCCAAATGTTAGTTATGTATATATACAAACATGTAGCTTATGTACCATCATTGCATTTTTACCCTGGAAGGCGTTGGAAAACTCTTGAAGTGGAGGAGCCCAGACCAATAAACTACATATCATCAAAGTTGTAAAGGCTTAATCATTAAAGGTTTACAAGAACACTACAAAAATCTGTGTACATTTTGTGGTAATGTAGACCGTAAACAATCACAAGGTTGAGAGGAATGATGTGTATATTCCTTCAGATGCCAGCCATGCTAATGTAAATAAGATTATATGGATACAGAAAAAGAAAAATCTTGTCGTTTTGCAGCATTGCCTTCTGGGATACTTCAGACTAATATTTGTCCTAATCCAATCCTTCAACTACATTTTGTTTATTATTTCATTGTTTTGCTCTTATTCAGAATTTGGAAACTGTTCTGGTCACTTTCCTATGAGGTCAGCATCAGGTGGATTTCTCAGCAATGCATTTTGGGGAAAAATAAAATACCTGTGTGCTCCCATGCTTTTATACTTGTCCTTGGTGCTCACAAGCCAAGCCAGGCATACATCACAATGACCCATCTTGCTGTTGCATTGCTTTTAGGGACTGTTGACCTGAATCCTCCCCATTAATTGGGTTTGTAGGACTTTGGATGTTTTTTTTTGTTTTGTTTTTTTAATAGTACACTATATTCAGATAATGAATTTAAATAATGTATGGAAAAAAAACGTGCCAAAAAGAACAGGGACAAAAGTTTAATTTTCAGAGTTTTAGTGGTTTCTTTAACGGATTTAACGCATCTCCTCTCTGCATTGAAACCTTCGCCTTATAAAATTGTCGTCTCATCTCCAAGGCATTGGTGTTACTTCGAGGGTTCTGGCTGTTACAGTTCTGACATGTACGTGCACAATGAACATCCTCCAAACGTGCTCTTTGATCAGCGCTTTTCTGCGTTGGTGCTAAGTAGACGAAGGACAGTTGCTTTACAGAAATGCTTGTTGTGAATTTTTCTTTTTTTAGAAGTCTTCCGTTTAGTTGCATGAAGTACAAAGTATTCGGAACACGGTCCTTTTACTAATATGCAGTTATCTGATAGCGGAGTATTTTTCCAGTTGCAATGACATCCTTTGGTCAATGTGCCTGCTTTTGGCTTATATTCATAAGCTGCACAGGAGGCACTGCAATGTTTTGATGTAGAGGTTTCTCAATACTTCCCTTTTCTTTCCTGCCTGTTGATTTGGCATGTCATGTATAATATATTTATATAGCGAATCATCGATCAGTCACAGATTACCCTTAAGCACATCGTTCAATTACAGGGTTTTGAAGCATTTTATGATCATGAAGACTGGTAGTAACAGAATTATTTTCTGACTATCATATTTCAATAAATAAAAAAAATTCACATATGTTTAATTGCCTTTTTTTTTTCTTTTTTTTTTTTCCCCAACAGTTTCCTGCATCACTTTGTATACTGTGTGTGTATTTCTGTGCTTGCATGGGACAGATCACCATAGAGTGTCACAACTTTCCCAAGACAAGGAGATGTGGGACATATAAGGCTTGTGACAGGCTTTTATTTTACTTGCAACAGGACATTTTATTTTTCATTTTGTTCTATAGCAAAATAATGAAATTCTGATCTAAAAGAAGGTTGTGTGTATAATCCCTTGGGAAAATAGGGGCAGCCTGTAGTGTAGTGGCTAAGGTACATGACTGGCTCAAGCCACAGTGCAGCCACGATAGCTGTTGGGGCCCTTGAGCAAGCCCCGCATTGCATCAGGGAGGATTGTCCCCTGCTAAGTCTAATCAACTGTCAAGTCACTTTGAATAAAAGTGTCAGCTAAATAACAAATTATTATTATTAGAACTACCATTTACCTTGTTGGGGGTGGAAATGTGTATGGGTATGTTCTGTAATAAACCATGTACATTCAAACCTCTCATAGAAATGCTTTGTTTATTATTAATTAAATTGTTGAATCTCATACTCTAGGACTCATTACTGCACAGCCTGGCTTTGGGGGGGATTGGGAGGGGGGCAGGGTTAAGGATTTGTTACTTTGTTCGCTATACCAAAGAGAGGCAAATTTCATGAAACAAACTGAAGTACAGTATAGTGCATGGCCCTGGCAGCCAAACTGACAGAATTATACATACAGACAGCCGGTGCTGGGTATTCTGTTCCAAGACATGCATCTTCTGACTTGCTTAATTGGATGTAGATAAGGCCGCTAAATTTAAGCCTTTTGACAGAATGACTTTGTGAGCCTCCTTAACGCATTGAAGCGCTTCATTTCGAAGCCCTGTTACACTAGGCTGCCTAGGTGTCAGGCTAATATAGTGCAAATACGTGGAACCGATTTGAATGTAATAAACTTTCCCTTCATTGTTTGGAGTCTTAAGCCCACAAAATAACCGAGTTACCTTGCTGCCACGGGTCAAAGAGTGATGCTTTCAGTGCGCACGTGGGCGGGCTGCTCCGGGGCCATTTTTCTTGTTTTGGTCAGTGAACTCTGAAAGGGTCGTGGCATAACTTTCATTTTCGTTAAAGTTTTTGTGAAAAGCATACAATCATCATTACGTTTCACAAATTGAATCTCAAATTGATTTTACGAAATATATGGAAATATTGATTTGGGGGTGGGGGGCTGCGAAATTATAGAGCTTCATATGAAGACATTTATGAATTCACGTTTCTAAAATTGTCCTCGACTCAGATTTCCCCTTAAGGACGTCTTGGACGCAACGCTTTTGTTCCAACTGCATTGTTTCCTAAAGCAAAATACAAAACTTCCGAAGAGGACTCCAGTGTCACTCCTATTGCATTTTCTTGGTTCAGATTTTTGTAAGTGAGTATTTTGTAAGTGATCGTGGCAGCTCTCTGCGCGCCCTGTTTCAAGGGGGTTGTCTTTTTGTGATTTAAACCAGCTGTTGTCAAGTGCTCCAGGGCCCCAGCTATTTGCATTGCTAAATAGTCTGTATAGCAGACGACGTAGGAGGAGAAAAAAAAATATTAACTCTTTATTTTGAAAAACATTCCTCATAGAACTGGTCAACTCTTGCGTTGCTCTCGGTAGACTAGACGTCGGTTAACCAAAGCCAGGTGTCGGCTTTCGCGTGAAGGCGCGGAGTCAGGGGGGTTGGCGAGTGCGCCAGATAGCGCAACGGGCTCTGCCTGCAGTGGTCTACGGAGTCTGCTTACAGTAGTGTGGATCTGACACGTTCCTCGCTGCATAGAAATAACGGGTCGGTCGCTCGGCTCTTTCATTAGGAATCACCACGGATCCATAAAAAACATGCTATTTGAAGGACGTTTCTCAAGTTTCTGGACGTTTGCTAGGTAAGCTGATCTTTCTGTCCGTGCAGCGGCACGTCATGACTAACTGACAACATGCTTTTATTTGATAAGTTTTTCATTGAGTATCCCCTTGACACTGTGTGGGGCTACAGCTGGGAAAGTATTGCAACAGTAACTCCAACTGTTAAAACATGTTGTTTTTCTGTGGCGTAAGTGACGTGCTGCTTCATTTATCCATAATGGCAATAATGCGTAATAGGTTAAAGGAGAGGACAAAACAAATGAAATGTTTCATTTTCAAGCGCATTTTACGCATTCTTTCTTCTCTGCAGGATGTTGACAGTTCTGACGCTGATCTTACTATGTATCCAGTCTGGCAACGCGCAGGTAAATGACACGAATCCTCGAGCATAACTTCTGAGACCGAGGGTCTGGATCTGTGGTCCAGATGTTTGGAGTTCATGATTAGTTACTTGACCGTGCTTCACGAAAGAGTGAAAGCTTTAAAGGAATAATGTGCTTTAGTGAAAACAGTAGTACGTTTCTTTCCGATGATATTAGTCCACATAGCGTTACTGCAGCATCTTATTATAGTCGGCTAGCCTATACTTTTAGAACCATCTCCAGTTGTTTCTACGAATCTATGTTAATTTTGCACAACAGTCCTTCGGGTCCATGGTTTCTCGTTTACAACTCGAATATATCTTGCTTGTCTGCAATGATGAATTTGATTTAAACAAATGTTTTTCATGTTCAATTCTCCCAGACGTGCACAGATGGCTTTATCTATGATCGGCGCATCAGACAGTGTGTTGGTAAGATTCGTTAATATACCACTTCAATTTTGGTAGCCCATAACCAGGCCCATATATCTTCACTGAGTCAGACTTGTTGCGATGATGTCAATGACCTCGGGTCCATTTCTCCACTCTGGTAGACGTGGACGAGTGCCGGACGCTCGCGGACCCCTGCCGAGGGGACATGCGCTGCGTGAATCAGAACGGCGGTTACCTGTGTATCCCGCGAGGGATGTACAGCCAGTCCTACGCCAGGCCCAACCCGCCGCCTTTCAGTGAACCGTCCTATCCGGACACATCTCTAAGCATCCCCGAACCCTACCCTTCAGCCCAGCGACCACCTGTAGCCCCCAGCTTCCCAGTGTCAGGACAATCGCCCCCCTGTGTCTTGGGATACCTTCTCACGGAGGATGGCCTTTGCACCGGTAAGCCACTCCAACCGTCGTATCGTTCTTTGAATATGTTCTGGAGGTAAAATGTCTCAAATATAAATCATATGCTTTGTATCACGTGGGTTGATAATTGAATGTGCATATTATGTATTTATCGCAGACCAAGTTATACTATCTGGCACAAAAAGGGTGAGTTACTGGTAATTGACCCTTTTGGACATTGGCTCTATTGCTATTTGGGAAGGTGCAACAGTCTTAATATTTTTTCATTCATTTTATTGAGCATGTTGTAGTGTTTCTAGTGGACCTGTCCATGAAAGGCTGTTTGTTGAGCACTGGACCAACAAGCCTGAGGGGGCATTTCCGTGGGCATCATAGGTCCTGCAGGTCTTTGGTCTGCCTTGCTGAAAAAAAAGGTCGACCTAGGTTTTGAAACAGCTGGTAGCTGGTTGACCAGTTCAGACCAGCTCCATACTCAACATGGTTTGACCAGCTCAAGCTATGTTTTGAAACAGCTGGTTGCTGGTATTTTCAAGCGGGTCATTGCTGGATTTTACACCCGGGTGATGCTCTACAGCACTGAGCAATCAAGAGAAAATGTCATTGTACAGTCCTGGCAAAAAGGTATGTTCAACAATTAATGGCCAGTAAGACAAAGGACCTCCCCCAACTATCAGGAGAGCAGAACATGTACAGTTTGTTCACGAGGGGTCGCACTTATGTGGTGCGGTGGGGAACACACACTGCTAACTTAATTCTTCATCTCCCTGGGCTCCCTGTAAAAGCGAAACTATGACCACTGTATTGGTATGCTCAATGGTTTTTGAAAATGCTTTCAAAAGCCTGCCATTTTGACACTGCGCTGCATTCTGTCATATACTGTATCTGAATGGTGGGCTTGTGTCTGTCAGGAAGACTGTTTTACCCACCTTGCCCACTGCATGGCTGGGGCCGGGGGAACACTTAAGGCCAATTTAATTTATGAAATGAAGATTCAAAAGCCAATGAAAATATTAAACTGCTGCTCTTGGCATCATGCATCCGAGTGAAAATTTGGTATGATTTCTTTTTCAAATATATGAGAGGATTTTTGATTTGTGCCTTTAATCCTAGGAAATGAACTGAATACAGAGATTCAGTCTTCAGTATGGGCGAGTTGGTCACCGTGGTTACCTAGCATGAAGGTGGCGGCCATTTTTTGGTAACGAAACATGACAGATGTGAAGCAAGCGATTGGTCCAGAAATAGTGATGTGAATTACAGTAAGCAATTTTAAACATTGGGATTTTGGCCAGGATACTTTTTTCAGCCTTACTTAAAAAAAGAGTCAAGGCTGTTTTTAATAAACAGAGTGGGGGTCAAAATCTTGGCTTAATGTTTCATCTGAAAATAGTGCCCTCTTCCCACTCATTGACCCCAGAGTACTTAGTCCGGAGGCCACTGCCCCTTATTTACTGAACTGCTCACTTAGCTTGTACATTGAGGCTTGTTTTCAGCTACTGAGCTCAAAAGCCCTTGTTATTTCTCACATTTTATTTCCCACAGCTTTTATTAAGTTAAGATATTGAAGGATTCAGCATCCAGATTTGTGTTTCTTCCCGACATGTCTGCCTGTCTGGAGTGTGGTTGTTTTAGTTCATATCAAATGATCCCACCAGTATCAAGCATTAAACTGTAAATTTAGCGCTTAACTGATGAATTGCTCGAAAATTGGTGTCAGCCTGTAAGCCAACCATAGAGCATGTGATGTCTTCTCCAGTCTTCTGTCGATCGTATATATGTGGCTTTTTTGTTGTCAGCTTTCCTTAATACTATGATAATATTTAGCTATACACGGTTTGTCGTCCAAAAGTCTCTATTTGGGTATATTACGTTTCATTTATAATAAATGGATTGTGACTCCGTAATGAGTGGATAATGAACTCGTGTTTTTGCTTTTCGTATTTCCACTTCTCCCGTTGGCATAGCCGTATCTCGTAGCGGTTAAGGGATCCCGGTCCGCAGCCATGTTTGGGTAAACCGCAGGAATAGCGAATTAGCGCTGGTATTTAAGCCATCTGGGCACCGCGCGCCAGCACTGAGATCATCTGTTGCTGTAGGCGAGCACTGTGCCTCCGCAGAGAGGCAGGAAGTCCCCGAGGACCCAGCCAGGAGACTACAAATCCCAGCCAGGAGACTACAAATCCCGCGAGGAGTGGGCAGCCCTGGCGACCGCTGAACGATGTGCAGTTGCGGCTGTGACGTCCTGTCCCGGCTGTGGTACAAACGGTGCTTTGTCTCATGGGCCTGGGTGAGGGGTGACATCAGCATCTCCACAGCCCTAAATCAAGTAGGGCAAAATACGTTTGGCCTCAAATGACATTGCTCAAACTTTCCGTTGCTTGTATACATTATTTCTGTTCTTGATTATTGTTGATTCCCATGCGGAGGGCAATATTCACGCCAGGCAAGTTTTTTTCCCCCGCTTTCTGTAAACCAGCTGCATTGTTGTAGGTACAGTTCAGGAAAAATGTATTGAATTATATAAATGATATAAGTATTTTGAATCCCTCTCTCTTGTGGGCTCATGTGTGATGCATTCAGCTAACGCGCCAGCTCCCAATTAAATCAGCTCCCGCCTATAACATGACCGAATTTAATCGTTAGACTCCTAGACATTTCGGAGACGCTATGACCCAGGGAGACTAACGCAGACGGCATTATTACATGCAGTCCATTTATACAGCTGGGTAATTTACTAAAGTACTTCAGGTTCAGTACTTCGCTCAAGGGTATGGCGGAAGCACCCCAGCTGAGAATCTCACCCCCTTCCTTTTGAGTTGCCCTAGCCCAGTTCCCCTAGCCGTTACGCTACGCTGCTGCCCACTGGAACACTGGGGACCTCACCAGTCCCAGGCGTGCTTTGGAGCCCTGTGTGGTGGCGAATATTGATCGGGGGGGGGGGGGGGTTTCTCTGACAGGATATGATACCCTGGATGGCTCAGTAATGACCCTTCTCTTCTGCAGTCTCTCTGTTTCGGCTGTGTGAACTGTGCGGCATTTCAGCGTGGAAACGCAGCAGTGGGTGGGCTGATGCTGTGTGGTGGAAATGGACTGGGTCTATGCGGGAATAAACGCACACTGGTGTGCAGCCTAGCATTACAGAGATGGAATGATACTACAGTTGTGATTGGTCCAAATTGCTGGGTCACTTTTGCCTAAAGGCTTGAGCACCCACTTTATTGGTATGGATGCCAACTATGAAATATTCATCACTCATATCCATAATGTATGCAACACTCAAACTGTGTATGTGTGTTTATGTGTGTGTGTATATGTGTGTGCATGCTTTTATGTGTGTGTCTGTGTGCGAGTGCTAGTGTGTGTGTGTGTGTGTGTGTGTCTGTGTGCGAGTGCTTTGTGTGTGTGTGTGTGCGCGCAAGTGCTTTGTGTTTGTGTGTGTGTGTGTGTGTGTGAGTGCTAGTGCGTGTGTGTGTGTGTGTGTGTGTCTGTCTGTGTGCGAGTGCTTTGTGTTTGTGTGTGTGTGTGTGTGTGTGCTTGCGTGTGTGTGTCTGCATTCCAACATGCAGCAGCTGGCATATTTAACCAAGAATACACATCATTTTCAGAGCAGGGTTTTTTTTGCCGTGTAGTTTTCTTTTCACAAGGACCTCTCTTGCCCTGTGCCCATGAACACTCGCTCCCTCACCCCAGAAAGTCTCAGGCTACAATCTAACTCTCCCGCAAGTTCACCAGGATCGTCGTAGGGGGTGACTACCACGGTCCCTACGGGAGTCTCGTAAAAAGGCCCATAAAAGGAGGTGCACTGAAGCTCTCCCAGACAGCCCTGTGCAGGATTTCGGTGGGGGGGGGGGGGGGGGGGGGTGGTGTCTGTAGTACGCATGGGGCGCACATGTTGGCCCCTGCCACACTGAACGGGTTTAACTGCAAGCAGGTGCTGCGCTGTGTTTCTGTTGGCCTGAAACCCCAGCCGTAGCCCTGCCCCAGTCAGGGCCAACCAATGCGGACTTGGCACCGAGGCTGGTCATTGTCAGACATTATCGGACCTGCGTGTTTAAACAAGTCAATTATCTGGGGGTTCACTCTCCCTTCTTGCTTTTATTTGAAAATAAACTAAACAAATTAGTGACTTCATGGTATGAGAACCCCACTGACGGCAGAGATTTTTGTTTCTGATATCCACAAAAGGAAATGGTGATTCTAGGGATTCTGTGTGAGCTACAACTTTGTGGGATTCCAGTAAATTATGAATTCTCAAGTGCCAGGTAGTATATATATATTTTTAAACACTCGGAGTAGCCAGACATGAACTGATATATGAATGTGTGTGGTTTAGCTATCATCAGCTGTCTGTAAACATGAGTACAAATTGCTCACAATCTCTTTAAAGATAAGCCCACACTATAAATAACCGCTGTCTACAAGTATGTCCAAAAGAGATATACAAATTCATTTTTCTTTCTTTCCCTCCCTCCTCTCAACCTCTGTTTCATTCACACTGTTCTCAAACCTCTCAGACATCGATGAGTGTGAAACGCAGACTCACCAGTGTAATCCTACCCAAGTGTGCATCAACACTGCCGGGGGGTACACCTGTACCTGTTCAGAGGGCTACTGGCTGATTGGTGGCCAGTGTCAGGGTAAGAGCTTCAGCATCTGAATGGCTTAAACCTGTACTTTTAAAAAATGGCAGTTTATTTTTATAACATGACCATTCTACTTTAAAAAAATGACAGTTTATTTTTAAAAAACGGCTCTGGGCCAAGAGTGCCAAGACAGATCTCGGATCCTACCCCTTTGACTCCCATTCCTTGTCTCCACGTAGATATCGACGAGTGTCGCTATGGTTACTGCCAGCAGCTGTGCGCCAACGTTCCCGGATCTTATTCCTGCTCCTGTAACCCCGGCTTTGTCCTGAATCCGGACAGCAGGACATGCCAAGGTAGGCCAAGATGGGAAGCGCCATTAACACACTGTTTTAAGTCACTTTCTATTCAGATTTACCAAACTAAGACAGCTGTGAACTCCCATATACTTTCACTGAAGTGGCTTTTCCTGAGATATTGCATATTTGCCGAATCAGCGGCGTATTATCTTAATGTTGCCCATATCTAATGACGTAACTGTGTAGCCAACTGGGCTCTTCAATAGCCAATAAAAAAAAGGATGGCATGATGACATCATGGGCTTCGGTCTCCAGTCATGCGACGGTGATGTCATAAAAGCGCGACTCTGATCCTCCTGACAGATGTGGATGAGTGTGAGGACATTCCATGCACGCACGGCTGCATTAACACCTACGGCTCCTTCATGTGCAACTGCGTGGAGGGCTTTGAGCTGGCGTCCGACGGAACCACGTGCAATGGTGAGGTAGTGCTGACCAGAGCAGGGAATTCTGGGTATATCCAGAGAGGGATAATTGCATTTCTGCTTTTGCCAACTTCAGCATTTTTACATAGTGTCCATTTATACAGCTGAATATAAACAGAAGCAATCCACTGCCCAGGTGTACAGCAGCTCTGTCCTACCTGGGAAACTAACCTGTAACCCTTTGGTTACAAGTTGCTTGCACATACAGTGAATTTGTTGTTTTCCAGTTTAGCTGAAGACTATGAAGATAATCTAATTTGCAGCTCTAGGACGAATTAAACTGTGTCCATGAACTGCGATTCATGACTTGTGTTTGCCTGCTGACCTGGACGAGTGTAGCTTCTCTGAGTTACATTACATTACATTACATTATTGGTATTTGGCGGACGCTCTTATCCAGTGCGAAGTACAGTTGATTAGACTAAGCAGGAGACAATCCTCCCCTGGAGCAATGCAGGGTTAAGGGCCTTGCTCAAGGGCCCAACGGCTGTGCGGATCTTATTGTGGCTACACTGGGATTTGAACCACCAACCTTGCGTGTCCCAGTCACGTACCTTAACCACTACGCTACAGGCCGTTCTTGCGCCAGCACACGTGTTTGAGTCTGTGTGTGTTGCCCGTAGACCTGGACGAGTGCAGCTTCTCCGAGTTCTTGTGCCAGCACACGTGTTTGAACGTTCCCGGCTCCTTCACCTGTGCCTGCCCACCGGGGTACTTCATCTTTGAGGACGGGCGGAGCTGTGAAGGTATGGGGGGATGGGGTGCATGGCAGTACGTCCTCTGTCTCTCCCTCTCTTAAGTAATTTTGTGTATTATCTTTTTTGCTGTCTGATATTCTGTGAGCGTGATATTCCTAATGACCAAAAAGGCAATGCATTCAAATGTACCTGCAAGATTTTACTGCGAGACTACATTCGATATAATTGTCATTTTTGTGCCTAGATTTGTGAGCTGGTTGTGTTAAGTAGAATGTGTAGTGTGTTATTATTTCTGTTAGCTTTTTCTGTCATTGTGCATGATCAACACTGATTTTGTTTCTTTGTTTTTGTATTGATGATGTGATGATGATGATGATGATGTTCAAACTGACCTTTATTGTTGTGTGTTTGATTTTGAAGATATCAATGAATGTGACACTGGTAACAACACCTGTACAACAGCACAAGTATGTTTCAATTTCCAGGGGGGGTATAAATGCCTGGACCCTAATAAATGTGACCCACCTTACATTGAGATCGGCGAGAAGTGAGTACCAGCCTCTTCTGGGGTTAACACAGCCTTGCGTTTGTCCTTATCTTTAGCTTATACACGACTGCATGCATCATTACTGTCTACATGCATTAACTTTCTTCGTTACAGAAGGTTTCGTGAGAAATCACCAAAATTAACTGGCCACACAGTGCAAAAAATGTATGAATGTATTTTCTTGTCAAGGTTATTGACAAATCTTTATTGAATCCAGGCCATAATGTAGCAGTATAATGTTATTAGTGGTTATAAACACTAAGTGCTTTACAGACAACTTTAACTGTCTTATATCTGAACTACAGAGAGCTCTAGCAGCACTTGTGGCACTTCTATATGTACATACAGTTCAAGATACAATACAATTCTGGCTGGAGTTGAATGAAATGTGCTATATTTATAAAAACTAAAATCTGTACACTGTTTGTAGACAGTGCATTGATTATGTTTAGTATATGCATAGATTAATAAATTATTGATGGTGATTCTGAATAAACTGCTACTTGTGATTTCCATAATGATGATTATGGGGGCAATGATTACAATACAACCTATACAGACATACTGATAATGGTCACTGGGTGGAATAGCTTGCCAGGACATGCAGTGGAGGCAGAAGGCTGGAGATTTTAAAGAACAAGCTTGATACGGTGCTAGATACTGTTTCGCTTTTAGATAAACTAAGCAGTAGGTACACTTTAGTGGGAGGAAAGGGCAATCATTGCTGGGCTGAATAGCCTGTTGTCGCCATCATGTTGTGTTATGTTATTATTATTATTATTATTATTATTATTATTATATACTTTATTTAAAGTCGATAGCATAGGTCAAGACATTAAAATGAAAAAGAAAACCGTAAAATGACAGACCGCTTTTCGCGATGGTCGAGTGGTAATGCTACGTTTCACCTGTAAGGCTAGTGCATTGACCTCTTGCAATGTGGCACGTCTCAACACTGTCTCCACGCCTCTCTCTCTCTCTGTCCCTCTCCCCCAGTCAGTGCATGTGCTCAGCAGAGAACCCTGCTTGCAGGGACAGGCCGTTCACCATCCTGTACCGGCACATGGACCTGACGTCCGGTCGCGGCGTGCCCGCCGACATATTCCAGATGCAGGCCACCACGCGCTACCCTGGGGCCTTTTACATCTTCCAGATAAAGTCAGGGAACGAGGGCCGTGAGTTCACCATGAGGGTGAGTGACCTGGACCGTTGCCCTCGTGTTTCTGTGTGTGTTGCCTGTAGACCTGGATTGTTGCCCTCGTGTTTGTGTGTGTGTTGCCTATAGACCTGGACTGTTGCCCTTGTGTTTCTGTGTGTTGCCTGTAGACCTGGACTGTTGCCCTCTTGTTTGTGTGTGTGTTGCCTGTAGACCTGGACTGTTGCCCTTGTGTTTCTGTGTGTGTTGCCTGTAGACCTGGACTGTTGCCCTCGTGTTTGTGTGTGTGTTGCCTGTAGACCTGGACTGTTGCCCTCGTGTTTGTGTGTGTGTTGCCTGTAGACCTGGACTGTTGCCCTCGTGTTTCTGTGTGTGTGTTGCCTGTAGACCTGGACTGTTGCCCTTGTGTTTCTGTGTGTTGCCTGTAGACCTGGACTGTTGCCCTCGTGTTTGTGTGTGTGTTGCCTGTAGACCTGGACTGTTGCCCTCGTGTTTGTGTGTGTGTTGCCTGTAGACCTGGACTGTTGCCCTCGTGTTTCTGTGTGTGTGTTGCCTGTAGACCTGGACTGTTGCCCTTGTGTTTCTGTGTGTTGCCTGTAGACCTGGACTGTTGCCCTCGTGTTTGTGTGTGTGTTGCCTGTAGACCTGGACTGTTGCCCTCGTGTTTGTGTGTGTGTTGCCTGTAGACCTGGACTGTTGCCCTTGTGTTTCTGTGTGTTGCCTGTAGACCTGGACTGTTGCCCTTGTGTTTCTGTGTGTGTTGCCTGTAGACCTGGACTGTTGCCCTTGTGTTTCTGTGTGTGTTGCCTGTAGACCTGGACTGTTTCCCTCGTGTTTGTGTGTGTGTTGCCTGTAGACCTGGACTGTTGCCCTTGTGTTTCTGTGTGTGTTGCCTGTAGACTTGGACTGTTGCCCTTGTGTTTCTGTGTGTTGCCTGTAGACCTGGACTGTTGCCCTCGTGTTTGTGTGTGTGCTGCCTGTAGACCCGGACTGTTGCCCTCGTGTTTGTGTGTGTGTTGCCTGTAGACCTGGACTGTTGCCCTCGTGTTTGTGTGTGTGTTGCCTGTAGACCTGGACTGTTGCCCTTGTGTTTCTGTGTGTTGCCTGTAGACCTGGACTGTTGCCCTCGTGTTTGTGTGTGTGTTGCCTGTAGACCTGGACTGTTGCCCTCGTGTTTGTGTGTGTGTTGCCTGTAGACCTGGACTGTTGCCCTCGTGTTTGTGTGTGTGTTGCCTGTAGACCTGGACTGTTGCCCTCGTGTTTGTGTGTGTGTTGCCTGTAGACCTGGACTGTTGCCCACGTGTTTGTGTGTGTGTTGCCTGTAGACCTGGACTGTTGCCCTCGTGTTTGTGTGTGTGTTGCCTGTAGACCTGGACTGTTGCCCTCGTGTTTGTGTGTGTGTTGCCTGTAGACCTGGACTGTTGCCCTTGTGTTTCTGTGTGTTGCCTGTAGACCTGGACTGTTGCCCTCGTGTTTGTGTGTGTGTTACCTGTAGACCTGGACTGTTGCCCTCGTGTTTGTGTGTGTGTTGCCTGTAGACCTGGACTGTTGCCCTCGTGTTTGTGTGTGTGTTGCCTGTAGACCTGGACTGTTGCCCTTGTGTTTCTGTGTGTGTTGCCTGTAGACCTGGACTGTTGCCCTTGTGTTTCTGTGTGTTGCCTGTAGACCTGGACTGTTGCCCTCGTGTTTGTGTGTGTGTTACCTGTAGACCTGGACTGTTGCCCTCGTGTTTGTGTGTGTGTTGCCTGTAGACCTGGACTGTTGCCCTCGTGTTTGTGTGTGTGTTGCCTGTAGACCTGGACTGTTGCCCTCGTGTTTGTGTGTGTGTTGCCTGTAGACCTGGACTGTTGCTCTCGTGTTTGTGTGTGTGTTGCCTGTAGACCTGGACTGTTGCCCTCGTGTTTGTGTGTGTGTTGCCTGTAGACCTGGACTGTTGCCCTCGTGTTTGTGTGTGTGTTGCCTGTAGACCTGGACTGTTGCCCTCGTGTTTGTGTGTGTGTTGCCTGTAGACCTGGACTGTTGCCCTCGTGTTTGTGTGTGTGTTGCCTGTAGACCTGGACTGTTGCCCTCATGTTTGTGTGTGTGTTGCCTGTAGACCTGGACTGTTGCCCTCGTGTTTGTGTGTGTGTTGCCTGTAGACCTTGATTGTTGCCCTCGTGTTTGTGTGTGTGTTGCCTGTAGACCTGGACTGTTGCCCTCGTGTTTGTGTGTGTGTTGCCTGTAGACCTGGACTGTTGCCCTCGTGTTTGTGTGTGTGTTGCCTGTAGACCTGGACTGTTGCCCTCGTGTTTGTGTGTGTGTTGCCTGTAGACCTGGACGAGTGTAGCCCAGCTTTCGGCTACAATTCGGGGATTTTGTGCGATGTTAAAGGCCCACTCAGTCATTTCCACCGAACGTTCAACGAAAATGACATGGATGGCAATTAAGTACCTCAGTGGATCATGGTACTTGTAGTATTTGACGTCTTGCACGGACGTCTTGGTAACCTGGGAAATAACTTTGCTTTGCCCACTGAACTCTATGATACCATGATACTGAGCCTTTGTTACTGTTGCAGTTCACATAAACTTACTGTGGGAGATGTCAAGTACATCTGAGGTATGGTTTGTTTGTTTTTATTAGGAGAATAATTATATGCTATTATACCATGGCTTCGACTATTTGGTCATTGCGAGCCATTAGCATTATATTAGCCACCAAAATTACTGAGTGGGCCATTAATGACTGCAGCCTGAGCTATGCTCTCTATAGAACATTGCACTGCATTATCAGAGTAGGAATTTGCAGGATTGGCCAGCCTTGGTCTCAGGAATAATAATGATGCTGCTTCTAACAATTTTTTTCGCGATTTTGTTGAATACAGATTTCAGGCTTTGGATAATTAAATACAGTGTGGGGGTTTATTTCATAACTAGTTGAATCTATTAAGTTGGATACTAATCTGAATACCCTGATGAAGACTAGTCTGAACATAAATAAAATTATGGAACTTAAGTACGCAGTGTTCATTTCTTCTTTTACTTGCAGTCTTACTGATTAGTTGAAGGGAAAAATATAGAAAAATATGTTTATTTATTATTCATAAACACATGAAAAAAAAATTTACCCCATAAATTACAGAAAGCACATACCTGTAAACTAATGTCAGATCCATATAGTTATTAAACCAGATCAGTGTGGCCCAAAAACTTGTGTCGGCACATGCTGGAATTTATGACAATATTCGGAGTTGAATGGCCAGCAGAGGGCGCCACAAGCTTGTCGATGCTTGATAACGTGGGGCCCTGGAACTAGTGTAATAAGGAAAGAACCGAGGAGATTCCAGTTATCCATGGGACATTTCTCAAGGTGTTTACTTTAGCTTAAAATAAATATGTATGTAGGATATAATCGAGTGGTCACCACGAGGTCAGAATTTCACAACTTTATGTTGCCTTAGGCTGTATAAACTCTGACAACCACATCTTCTGAGGTGGCAGATTTAAAGTGAAAGTGCTTGTTTTGGTGGATGAATCACATTTAGATTCGTCCAGTGAAACGACTGATTAGGTTGGGTGTGTTTGGTATTATGTTCCCTATTATCGAACAAGGAACACAAATAATGGCTTTTTTAAATCAGTGTTTTTTAGAGTGTGTGTGCGTGGAAAGTTGTTCATGTTTAGATTTTTTTCTGTTTGTTGTGGAAATTGTTAAACGTTTTGCCCTGTGTCCTCCTTTCTCGGATAGGCACTGGGGGGGGGGGAGTCCTTAAGGTTTCCACGGTTACTAACAGGCATCTCCCACTCTCTCCTCTGTCTGTCCTGCAGCAAACCAGCAACGTCAGTGCCACTCTGGTCCTGACCCGGCCCATCAAGGGCCCGAAAGAGGTGGTGCTAGACCTGGAGATGGTCACCGTTAACCACGTCATTAACTTCAGAGGCAGCTCCATCATCCGGCTCACTATATACGTCTCTGAGTACTCCTACTGAGGCCTCCGACCTCTGACCTCTGACCCCCTGACTGACCCCAGTCCGGGGACCCACACCCTCCTCTATCCGGCAGCTTGGTTTGTCTTTGATTTTGCCGACACTGTACCGGGGATTCTGGGGTTTAACATCTCCTAATTCCACACACCCCCCTCCCCCCCTCACCCCCCAAATCCTTTTCAGGGACACTGTATCTTCAGGCTGCCTAAAAAAACCAGTTCACATTCATCCACGTGGAAGAACATTTTTGTAGCAATGGCAATATGAGGTTGTCATTTCATCTTGTGAAGATTAAGGAACTTGTTATTCATAAGGTCCATTTTTTTTTCCATTTCATTTTCTCTTCTGTGAAATGTTTTTTTTTTTTTTTCACCTGTGCTGAGATGCCAGAATATTCCTCCCAAGTTGCCTGTGTTTTTCCATGCATTTTTTTATTTTTTTTGCTGGATTTCTGTTATTTTGGTTTACTATTGTACGCCTCCTTGTAACCTGTGAACTCTCTCAGCTTGCTGTTTATTAAACCAAGAGGGCGATGTTACACAACAGTGCATAACAGACATGTGTACGGTTGAAAAAATAAATGACAGAGCAGCAGGGGATAGGAGATAATCCTACCTACACACTGCAGTTTCCCAGCAGGATGAATTATTGAAAATGCACATCAGAGTTGTGTTCCTGGTGTATAGTACCTCATATCAATCTTAGCAGCGAATTACAACGCAGATATAGAGAGGGCTTGTGTAGTAAATGTTCTGACACAATATCAGGGGCAGGTTACCGGAGAGTGAGCAACAGCAACCCAGCCCAAGATCAATTCAGTGTCTACGTATATGCCTCAGTGGGAAATTTTATGTATGTTCATCATTTTCTAACTTTGAGTTGGATTTATTTTTTGTTTAAATCTTAATATGAGAAACACTATCACTGCCACACATCTACGAGTGTCAAAACATAAACCGAGCCGCATCTTAATCCAACTCTTTGTGAAGGAAATGTTTGTCTGTTCTGGTGCGGTGGTGCAGTAATTTGGTGGTGCAGTAAAGTGTTTTTAATTGTTATTCATGTGTGCCACCTGAAGGGATTAACTAAGAAGTGTATTCAGCATTCCAAACCTTGAAAATGCTTGTTGGAAAATGTCTGCTAATCATTCACATGTCAACTTTTATATATCTGTTTTATTAAGACCCTGTAAGTAATCTTGGTCAGTCAAATAAAGGTTTAAATCCTGATGGTCTTGAAACGTTGTGATTGATTTCTAATGCTTGGGCATATGGGAAACTTAAACAGCATGTCACAGAACCTCTGGACACTAACACTTACAGACTGTGGAATGAAATACATCTGTAAATTGCTTGATCAGAATAGCTTGTATCGATTGCGCGCTGGAATCGGTTGCCAGAATCTGCCAGTTTGGTCTGACGTCAATCAAGAGGCGTGTAACTGGAGGGCGCTATGACCGAACTTTTGAAAGTCCCCACAGCATTAGAATGCTACAATGAACACACAAAGCGACTGTAGTACACCTGTTTTCATGAACGGTAGAGCTAGCTATACTTCTCCGGCGGAACAGTTGTTCGGGTAGGTTTAACCCGACTATTTTGCCATGTTTGTGGTTTCACGGGGGGTTCATTTTTTCAACTTGCCATTCGCAGTGTCATCCATTCACGCTGTTGAAAAGTAGTTTTGGTAGCCTAGTGACTGCAGCCAGTTGAGAGAACAGATAGATAGTTTCTGCGTTTTACCACAAATATGTTAATATTTTTAAACTTATCTTAGGAAAGATTGATTCACAAAATCCACTTTAACAACAATTTTTCACTTTTTCTTTTTTGGCTGATAATGGTAGAAGGAGTATAGCATATTAATTCAGTCCAGCTTTAAATCCGAAAGTTAACATTTTTTGGTTAATCATCAGCCGCAAATGTAGACAGAAACGGTCATTGCGGCTGTACCGAAATTGCTGTTTCCTGTGTCGAATCCAAAGCAGCTCAACAACATGGCAATGGAATGCATCAAGAACTGCTGCAAGAGCTTTCTGCGCAAGGAGGAGAAGGAGATCCAAGGTGGGCCGTTAACTCAGTATTTATCGGAGTCGTGGTGTATGAATGTTATACCTGTGATGTTACACCATATTCAGTTGCAGTTTCGCCGTATTGGCATTTAGGCTATTATGATCACAAGTACGCTTAAATTCAGTACGGGATGTAATTGTATCGGGAACTTCCAACTTCAAAAATACCATCAAGACTATTTCCTCAATAGTCTTGAGTTAGATTTCAAAACTCCTATTTAAGATTTTAAAGGGTATATCGCCCCCTAATGTACAGATGATGGTGATTATGACGCACTGATATGTATTTGTAAGTACAATGGGCTATAATGGAATGTAGCGGGGAGTGTACGCGTTTAATCGGTGATTGGCATTTTTCTGTAGTTATTAAAATGGCAGTGGTACCGGCCAGCACCACAGTCTCGGGGGTCGTCTCAGAATGCCCGCGGAGAGCGGTTGGTGTTTCGGAAGACTACCTCCTGTCCAAGCTTCCGCCCCACGGGAAAGAGGTGCCCTTTGTGGTCCCGACGTTCAAGCCCTCCTACATCCAGCCCAGCGGGTCCCTGTACCCCAACTACCAGGAGGGTCTGCATGGTACGCTCCTGACTCTACTCTCTTTCCCCGATTTCTCCTTTCATTTTAGGATCTTTTTCCTTGTCTAGGAGTCATCTGGAGGGCTCTGTGAAATTTCTGGGGCGACATTGGCTCAGGCGGTAAGAGCAGTCGTCTGGCAGTCAGAGGGTTGCCGGTTCAATCCTACCCTGGGTGTGTTGAAGTGTCCTGAGCCAGACACTTAACCCTCAATTGCTCATGCTGAGCTGGTTGGTGCCGTGCATGGCAGCCAATTTCCATTGGTGTGTGAGCGTGTGTATGAGTGGGTGAATGAGTAGCATCAATTGTACAGCGCTTGATAAAGGCACTATATAAATTCCAACCATTTACAATTTACCATTTACTGGCTTCCCCATTTTCAAACCAAAAAAACGGGGTCTGTAGGATACAAATCCCGACGGACCGTCAGTTTGATGCTGTGCAGAACCTCAGTGTCTCGGGCCCAGAATGCAGCGGTCAGGGCACTGGGTGCTCTTAGCCAGGTTGTGAGAATGAACTGGAACAGCAGTAAGAGGGGAAGAGGTTTGCTGGAAAGGTTGAGCTCTGAAAAGTGTCTGCTGGTTGGACAGCTCCTACCAGGGAAATGTAGACTGTTAAAGTCATTGCTGTCTGCCTTCGTTTCTGGCTCAGATGTGGAACATATACTTTGGCATATTTGCTGACTGCAGTGAAAGGATAATTGTCAAACAGCGCCTTGTGTGCTGAACAGAGAATTTTTTTTTCTGTCTAATTGGTATTAGGTTAGATTATCTCAATAGACCAGTGTGGTTTTACTGTATATTTCACAACCACAAATCAGTCAGGGCTTTGCCATTGTGCTAAAAATAACACTCTTTCTAAGAATCTTTTCAGAAAGGTATCAGGTTTTCAGAAACTATATTTAATGTGTACAAAAGAGCTGCAGTGTAAATATTCTCTGAATATCAAGATTACCCATTGAGATACATGTGTGATGGTATTCTTAAAGAATGCGTGTGATCTGCTTAAACTTGGTATGCTGAGCTCAGTGTGTGTGTGTGTGTGTGTGTGTGTGTGTGTGTGTGTGCGTATGTGTGTGTGTGTGTGTGTATGTGTATCCGTCTGTGTGTATGCATGTGTGTAAGTGTCCGTGAGTGTATGTGTATGCTTCCCTGTGTGTGCATGTATGTGTGTTTGTGTGCGTGTATGTGTATGCTTCGTGTGTGTGTTTTGCATCTCTGCACACATATGTGTGTCTGCATGTGTGCCCGTGTGTGTTGATTTGCCTCTCTGTGTGCATGTGTGCCCGTGTGTGTGTTGATTTGCCTCTCTGTGTGCATGTGTGCCTGTGTGTGTGTTGATTTGCCTCTCTGTGTGCATGTGTGCCTGTGTGTGTGTTGATTTGCCTCTCTGTGTACATGTGTGCCTGTGTGTGTGTTGATTTGCCTCTCTGTGTGCCTGTGTGTGTGTTGATTTGCCTCTCTGTGTGCATGTGTGCCCGTGTGTTGATTTGCCTCTCTGTGTGCATGTGTGCCCGTGTGTGTGTTGATTTGCCTCTCTGTGTGCCTGTGTGCCCGTGTGTGTGTTGATTTGCCTCTCTGTGTGTATGTGTGCCCGTGTGTGTGTTGATTTGTCTCTCTGTGTTGCAGGGTGTGCATGTGTGCGTGTTGATTTGTTTCTCTGTGTTGCAGAGTGTGCCCGTGTGTGTGTTGATTTGCCTCTCTGTGTGCCTGTGTGCCCGTGTGTGTGTGTTGATTTGCCTCTCTGTGTACATGTGTGCCCGTGTGTGTGTGTTGATTTGCCTCTCTGTGTTGCAGAGTGTGCCCGTGTGTGTGTTGATTTGCCTCTCTGTGTTGCAGAGTGTGCCCGTGTGTGTGTTGATTTGCCTCTCTGTGTGTATGTGTGCCCGTGTGTGTGTTGATTTGCCTCTCTGTGTCCCAGGGTGTACATGTGTGCCCGTGTGTGTGTTGATTTGCCTCTCTGTGTGCATGTGTGCCCGTGTGTGTGTTGATTTGCCTCTCTGTGTGCATGTGTGCCTGTGTGTGTGTTGATTTGCCTCTCTGTGTGCATGTGTGCCCGTGTGTGTGTTGATTTGCCTCTCTGTGTCGCAGGCTCTGCCAGGTGCCCGTGTGTGTGTTGATTTGCCTCTCTGTGTACATGTGTGCCCGTGTGTGCGTTGATTCGCCTCTCTGTGTACATGTGTGCCCGTGTGTGTGTTGATTTGCCTCTCTGTGTGCATGTGTGCCCGTGTGTGTGTTGATTTGCCTCTCTGTGTGCATGTGTGCCTGTGTGTGTGTTGATTTGCCTCTCTGTGTGCATGTGTGCCTGTGTGTGTGTTGATTTGCCTCTCTGTGTGCCCATGTGTGCCCATGTGTGTGTTGATTTGCCTCTCCGTGTCGCAGGCTCTGCCAGGTGCCCGTGTGTGTGTTGATTTGCCTCTCTGTGTACATGTGTGCCCGTGTGTGTGTTGATTTGCCTCTCTGTGTGCATGTGTGCCTGTGTGTGTGTTGATTTGCCTCTCTGTGTGCATGTGTGCCTGTGTGTGTGTTGATTTGCCTCTCTGTGTGCCCATGTGTGCCCGTGTGTGTGTTGATTTGCCTCTCCGTGTCGCAGGCTCTGCCAGGTGCACGTACGTGGACCGGAAGGCCGAGCTCACAGGGGCCAGTCACATCGTCTACGACCCCTACACCACGCTCCACTGCAGCCACGCAGCGGATCACGTCTCCCCCGGATCCGCGCGGCGGGTCGTCCCGAGCAACAGGACCGGCACCGCGCATGGCTTAGGTAAGAGAGGAACACCGCCGTGCGCTTCAGACACGCGGGTTATCTGTATCTTTTACTGCACTGCATCCCTGGAAGAGAGAACGACTCTGTGCCCATTTTCTGTTCAACCTGTTTCAGTCCCGGTTATTCATTTCTGTCCCCTGTAGGAGACCGTCAATTAAAATAAAGGATATATTTTAAAAATATTTTCACTGCACTGTGGATTTGTCATCCAAGACATGAGTGTTATGTAAAAAAAAAAGGGCGGGTTGCAGGAGGTTAAGCTGAATATTTCTGGCCGTGACGAGATTCTTTGCCTTTCCGTTTAACCTATTCCTATTTCTGTTTAACCTATAACCTATTTATTTAACCTGTTTCCCATTTACGATATTCAGTATTTTCCAATATTTCAGGTGAAGTCCTGAGAGTTCTTTATTATTTGACTTAATTTGACTCAATATATATATTACATTAAATATTATAATCTATGGCACACACAAGGCTAATCATGGTGAATACATTCAAAATGAATGCCAAAATAAATACCAAAAGTTTAATCTTTTTTTAATTTACTTTTATTCAGAGACATATTGTACGATTCCCTGTGTGTTTATGGATCAACTATATCAATGTTTCCATGTTCCATATGAATGTTTATATAAATACTCTTTATTTTTTATGACATAGACACACATTTTGTGCAGCTTACGAATCAGTTTTGCAAATCATTCATGGCAGGGGAAAAAAAGGCCTGTTGAAACGCTGTGTTTAATCTGGTGCACGTCCTGCTCGTGTAACAACATAAGTCCCGGTACTTTACGTAGATGCACACAGGTCAAATATTTGCACATGTGATTTCTGCCAATTGCATGTGTTTTACTGTCAGTGAACTGGGAAATGAATGTGATTTCTTATAATTGTTTGTCAACATTTACAATTCTGTACAGAAATTGTGTGTGTGTGTGTGTGTGTGCGGATGGGGCGGGGGGCAACGCTGTAACTCTGGTTTAAAAATGGCTGGCTGACTGACTGTTTGTGTTTCAGTGTGGGATCTAAAGAGTGGGAAACAAAGGTTGAGCAACTCCATGTTCGACCTCACGCATCCCCAAGGCCACATGGAGGTAATTGTGGGTCTGCAATCATGTCACATGACCACAAATGCTCCACAGTCACGCACCTGTGTCACATGACCACAAACGCATAATTACTACTGTTGTTGTTTTTTTTGTATTTTTTTGTGTGTGTGTGTGTGTGTGTGTGTGTGTGTGTGGGGGTGGGTGGGGGGTGGGGGGGGACGTAGGGGGGGAGGTGTTGGGCGGGATATAAACGTGGCTTGAATTATTTTATTTTGCCAATGCCTGTTATTTCATTACACATTGGAGTATAATAACACAGATTATTCTGTTTAATATTGTACGTCACAGTTTCTTTGTAGACTGGAAGGCAGCTTTGTTGATTACGTGGCTTTTGAAATGATAACTTTATTTGGGCTTGTCTGCAAACAAAAGGTGAGGTCTGGCCTGTCCTTAGCGGGCTGTTCATTTCACTCGGTCAGCCGTGTAAAGGAGATTGTATCCGCTTGCCACTAATACTCAATTCATAACTGAGAATAATAGATATTTGAAGTTATGATGACAGTTTTATTTCAAGGTTTGCCAAAAGCCACGATAAACATAGCAATTCTGTACACAAAACCCAGGATGTAATTGGTAGATTCTAGGACGGGGCCACAAAGCAGGCATTAATCTTAAAACTGGAAATGAGATTTCTTATTACATGGTCACATGATTACATGAAAACATGATTGTTTTAACAGGACAGACTGGTTCTCTATAGTTTATTTGGTCCCAGGCCCTGCACTTCTTATCTCAACAGCGCAGGGATTTCTTAGGCAGGGTATGACCCTGTATATGTTATATAACTTCACACTTCATAACTTCCTCTATCTCTGCCATGTTAATTCTGTTCATACATTTGTGGTTGCAGGTTTTTATCTGCATCAAAACACAAAAGTCACGGTGCAAATAATTATAGTATCCTCCTCAAAACTTTGTGAAAGCCCGGGGCATTTCCACGAAAGTCAAGTCTTCTTTTTCCATATATGGAAATAAGTTTGTGCTTTCCCTCCGTGCACTAATTTAATTTACAAATTTATCATAAAGTCTTAATGGAATTTAGTGCCATTTGTAATTCTGAGAACTCCAGACAAGGCTGCCTGGCCTTTGGCCCCGGATGGGGGGACGGGGGAGGGGGGGGGGCTAACTATGATGCATGTCATTGATGTCTGATGCCTTACACAATCTCTCCTGGCTCTTCCCCAGAGGTATGAGTCCGTGTCCAGTATCCAGAGCAGCCTGTCGTCCGTGAAAGACTCCCCCGACAGCAGCCGTAGCCTTGGTAACCATTTTATTTAAGCCCCTTTCATATACCACCACCTTCATTCCAAACAAACATCCACAAGGGGTCCCCGTTCCTGTGTTATATTCGGGTTTATGTTTGCCGCTTTTGCTGCGCAGGTTCCTAGTTTTTCTTTCGGGGAGGCGAATCCCCCCAGAACTCTTGCCCTGAAAGGACCAGGATTAGGGAGATTTAGATCAGCGCGTATTGTGCAAGCATGAAAGGGCAGGCACTGTAATCACTTCCAAATGCGTTCGCTCTCGTCCGGGCCAGCGGTCTTAAGATAAACTCTGAGATAGCTGAGTGACAGTCTCGTGAAGATAAAGCGTGAGACTTTCATCAACGTCCAGATCCCGCGTTTGTTCTCAAGTGTGAGAAGTTAACTGAATTAAACGATTACGGACTTGAGCCACGCCATGTGTGAGACATTGCTCAGACGCTGAGTACATGTCAGCGGGTTGGTGACCGTGTGTGTGTGTGTGTGTGTTCCGCACAGAGTCCATCACTCTCTCGGGCGATGAGAAGGAGCAGGGAAAGCTGAACGTCAGGCTGAGTTACCAGGAGGCCCTGGAGCAAATCTGGATCACGCTGGTGCAGGTAATGTTACACACCTGCTCGCCTTGTTCCTGGGTGAAACGCCCTATTGTCCGGCTTCGCTGCCGCTGAATGGGGCCTCTGTCTGCGGGGAGTCCTGGGCCCCGGAACGGCCATCCAACTCCTCCATCCGACCACTGAATCCCTTCCCCCACCTCCTCCTCCTCCATCCTGCTCTTTTTACATTTGTTTTTCAACATTAGAGGAATCCATTTTACTTTTTTTTTGGTTTATGGGCAGTGTAGGTCACGGGTAGGCAACCCCGGTCCCCGGAGTGAAAGTGACGTTTCTGGTTTTTGTTCCATCTGAGCTTAATCACAAGAGTTTTATGGATGACTAGAAGTCTGCAGCTGAATAATGTGAACGGTAAAATGCCTCCAGCACAACATAAACCTGATTAATTATTGCTAGTTAAAAGGAATCCAATTTTATAGTTACAGGCTTGGGTGGAGCAAAAACCAGGACCATCTCTGGCACCTGTGGACAAGGGTTGCCTTCCCCTGGTCTGGGTCATAGGTCATAGGTTCCCTACCCCTGCTCTAGGTCATACCTCACAAAACAACTACAAGGGGTATTATAGATGGCATGCTGAAGAGTGAAATGGATATGGGACTGTGGTGTTTACGATGGCTTTCTCCCCCAGTGTAAGAACGTGCACTACCCCTTGGACAGCGGGGGGCTGCAGAGGATTGGGGTGAAGGGCGTCATCAGCCTCTCCAAACCAGTGCACTTCAAAAGCTCCGTGAAGGAAGCCTCATTGGTGAGTCCAACCTGGCAACCCTTAAACCGCATAGCTTTTGAGTCCAACCTGGCAACCCTGAAACCGCAGAGCATTTTTTGCCCAACCTGGCAACTCTGAAACCACAGAGCATTTGAGCCCAACCTGGCAACCCTGAAACAACAGAGCATTTCAGCCCAACCTGGCTACCCTTAAAGCACAGAGCACTTGACCCCAACCTGGCAACCATGAAACCAGAGAGCATTTCAGCCCAACCTGGCAACCCTGAAACCACATAGCATTGGGGACCAACCTGGCAACCCTGAAACAACATAACATTTGAGACGATACTGGCAACCCTGAAACCACATAGCATTGGGGACCAACCTGGCAACCCTGAAACAACAGAGCATTGGAGCCCAACCTGGCAACCCTTAAACCACATAGCTTTGGGGCCCAACCTGGCAACCCTTAAACCACATAGCATTTGAGCCCAACCTGGCAACCCTTAAACCACATCGCATTTCATCCCAGCCTGGCAACCATTAAACCACATAGCATTTCATCCCAGCCTGGCAACCCTTAAACCACATAGTATTTGAGCCCACCCTTGATGCTCTGAAACGTAGCGTTCACTGTACTTCATGTCCAAAAAAGGGTACCAGTCTCATGCACATAGTCTGAATATGTCTTCATTTTTCATGAAAAGGTTATGTACTGTATATTTAAGCACTGAGTTGGTCCTCAATTATGTGATCCTGGGGGCTACTGCCTGCTAAAGCACTGTTCTCGTGGATGGATGGCTGCACGGTCTGGCATTGAATCTAGGCTATAGCAGTGCTGACAGTTGCTGGAAGCAGACAGGTTGGCTCTAGAGTCCACCCAGGGATGGGGCTTCTCATCACATCCCCAGCAGCCTTCACTGGTCATTCAGACACCCACGACTCCGCCTATTGACCTGCACGAGAAGAGTCTTCCTCCGACTCATGTCCGTGTGAGCCCAGCTTGTGACCTCTGGCATGATGAGAGCAAAGACGTACAAATAACTGGTGCAATTCTGGATTGTAGTGTAAATCCCTTGTAAACTTGGCCTGTGTTTCCCTGTAATGTAAATCCCTTGTAAACTCTCTCTGTGTTTGCCTGTAATGTAAATCCCTTGTAAACTCTCTCTGTGTTTGCCTGTAATGTAAATCCCTTGTAAACTTCCCCTGTGTTCCCCTATAATGTAAATCCCTTGTAAACTCTCCCTTGTGTTTCCCTGTAATGTGCATCCCTTGTAAACTCTCTTTGTTTCCTGGTAATGTACATCCCTTTTAAACTGTCTGTGTTTGCCTGTAATGTAAATCCCTTGTAAACTCTCTGTATTCCCTGTGATGTAAATCCCATATAAACTCTCTCTGTGTTTCCCTTAAATGTAAATCCATTGTAAACTCGCCCTGTGTTTCCCTGTAATGTAAATCCCCTGTAAACTCTCCCTTGTGTTTCCCTGTTATGTAAATCCTGTGTAAACTCTCTCTGTGTTTCCCTGTAATGTAAATCCCCTGTAAACTCTCCCTTGTGATTTCCTGTTATGTAAATCCCCTGTAAACTCTCCCTTGTGTTTCCCTGTAATGTAAATCCTGTGTAAACTCTCTCTGTGTTTCCCTGTAATGTAAATCCCTTGTAAACTCGGCCTGTGTTTTCCCCGCTCTCTCTCCTCCAGGACATGGCGTTCATGGAGACCTTCGTGTTCGCCCTGCAGCTGCAGCAGCTGCGCACCGCCAGCCTCACCCTCCGGCTTCAGGCCCACGTGCCCCGGAAATGCACCCTGGGCGAGTGCGTCCTCTCCCTCCGCCAGCTGGGCCCCCAGGAGACGGAGCACTGGCTGGACATCAACCCACCGTCCCGCGCCCCGGTTAGTCCCGCCCCTCCCCATGGGCCTGCTTCCCTCCTTAACCCTTAGAAGAGTAATGCACTTTTCCTGTTTCCTGTTGTTTTCCTGTAAATATGTTGTTAGAATGTTGCCATGCATTCTTATTCTTCTGCACTAATTTGTCATTGAAAGTGACGTTCTAGAACACTGACTGTTTCATTTTGAAAAATCATTCAAAAAAACCTACTCTACCACAGATAGAGTGCATTACTTGCTCAACCCAATGTAGCTTTGTACATTTTAGAGACATGGCGTAATATGTGTAAGGTAGTAAGGAAACCAGTAGACCCAGAAACTACAGTTAGAAATGAACAGGGCACTTCGGCCAGAGATTCTGAAAAAGATTTTGTTTTATTACCTGCCCCCCCGGCATTCCTCTCCAGAACGGTACAGTGGTTTAATCCGTAGGTGAGTAGGTTTACCTGCAGCGGCAGGTTTCAGGATTTCACAGAGAAATAGGTCACTCGGAACGATCACACTGGTGATTAAAATGCAAATGCAATGCTGGGTTCTTGCTGAAACCTGTGCCAATTTATCACAACATGTCTGCGAAACAACCGCAGAGCTGTCAGGAAAGCACACACTGCCATTTAGGCGCTCGGGTATTTGTTGCCATGGCGAGAACAGAAAAATGTGATTGGAATGTTGTTAACTAAACATTCTAATGCTGATGTAACTATGACTACTGGTGACTAAAGGCGATGGAGTTCTAGAACACTGACTTTGGAAAAAGACTTTCCGACCGAAGGGTTAAACATCTCCGGGCAAGGGAAGGTTTTATATTGGTGCAGCTGTGCAAGGTAGAGTAAAGGCTTTCGTTTTTACTGGTGATGCAGATTTATTGGAGTGCGCCTTGCAGATGACTCCACTGAATATGATAGCCAATAAGGAAATGTTTGAGAGCCTCGGTGAGCTCACAGAAACCTTATCCAGTTACACGGTGCAATGAATGGGGTCTGTGGCAATAAGTGACCGGTGAACGACTTGGTATTACGGTAAGGTAGTATTTCAAGGGCTAATAACCAAGCGTTTGCGTCAATAAACTATATTGGCTCCTGTAATAAGCTTGATGGAGGCCATATTTCAGTGCATTTTAAGACCTTTGATACAGGCCAGATTAGGTCCTGGTTAATACCTCAATGTTCCTGGTTTATACGTAAGTGTTCCTGGTTTATACGTAAGCGTTCCTGGTTAATACGTAAGTGCTCCTGATTTATACGTAAGTGCTCCCGGTTTATACGTAAGTCCTCCACGCAAGTGTTCCTGTTTTATATGTAAGTGTGCCTCGTTAACACTATCGCCCAGATTGACAAAGATATATTTTAAGCTCCTCTGGTCCACACACAGCTGAGCAAACATACATAAAACAGAATATAAAAATGACTTTCAGGTAGTTACACTACTGTATATTAGATCAAATGAATGTGTTGTTCCTTTTTTAATTGTTAAAGGTTTTATAAGGAACAAAATAAATAAAAGAAAGATAATCTTTTTGCACATTTTGAAAAGGAGAGAAAAAGCATTAGAGAAAACATGGGTAGCAATTTGCTGTGGAAGGAAATTGGTCTTCAAAGCAATTTTTAATGTTCAAAAATAGGAAAGAGGCTAGGATTCTGGTGCTGTAAACTTAAGGTTGGGGAAAGTAGGTCACGAGCCAAACAGTACGGATGGAGGAGACTGTCGATAATGGGTCTGTATTTCAGGAAAAGGAGGGCAGTGAGCAGTTACGTCTGCACTTGCCGTCTTAAAAGCGGTTAGTGAATCATCTCCCTCCGCGGGAGGCCTGCTGTCAGGTCTCTGGAGATGGAGTGACGTGTGTGTGTGACGAACGTGCCCACATTTGAGCATTTTTGTTCTGCCCAGGAATGCGTGTCTGATAGGGCTGAAAAAAATTAATTGCAAGGAGAATTTGATGAGGTAGGGCAGCACGGATGGTGCAGTGGGTAATGCAGTGGGTAGCCCTGCCGCCTCACAGCAAGGAGGTCCTGGGTTCGAATCCCGGTCGGCCGGGGCCTCTCTGTGTGGAGTTTGCACGTTCTCCCCGTGTTTGCGTGGGTTTTCTCCCACAGTCCAAAGACATGCCGGTTAGGCTGATTGGAGAGTCTAAATTGCCCATAGGTATGAGTGTGTGAGTGAATGGTGTGTGTGCCCTGCGATCGACTGACGACCTGTCCAGGGTGTGTTCCTGCCTTTCGCCCAATGTATGCTGGGATAGGCTCCTGCCCCCCTGCAACCCTGTTCAGGATAAGCGGGTTAAGGTAATGGATGGAAGGATGGAATTTGATGAGGTCTTGGAACTTTTGAGAAAGGGATGCATACTTAAGGAACGTTATCTGGTGGTCTTTTTGAGCAATGAAGTCTTGGACTTGGAAGAACGCTGTACGTCATACGTTATATATATATATATATTTCTGCGGGTGTTCGTGTCTGTGTGTTTTTGTTTTGTGTGTGATTGCATATGTTTACATTACCTGTGCGTGTGTGTTTAACTGTGTGTTTGTGTGCGTACATGTGCATGTGTATGTGCGTTGTATTTATGTCTGTGTGTGTGTATGTGTGTGTGACTCTACACACGTGGAAGTGACAAGGGAACCGTTGTCTTCCTCCAGGTCTGCCATGCGGAACTCCATCTTGCCACCTGCTTCCAGCCCGTTAATGGTCGCATTCAGATCCAGGTCCTGGAAGCACAGAACCTCCCAGGATCCTCTGCTCCACTCGGCCAGAGTAGGTTTCCTGACCTTTAAACCCTGAAACTTGTGATTCCAGGTTGTGGCCATTTTAATGCTACTGCGCTTTACAGTGAGCACTTTATTAGGTATTTATTAGACTTACTTTGGCTTCCCATCCACTTGGGAGGTTTGATGCGTTGTGTGTTCAGAGATGCTCTTCTGCATACCACTGTTGTAATGTGTGGTTATTTGTGTTACTGTCACCTTCCTGTCAGCTCTGACCAGTCTGGCCCTTGTCCTCTGACCTCTGTTTTGCTCACAGAACCAGAATCAGTAGATGTTTTTAGTTTTTCGCACCATTCTCTACCAGCTCTATAGAGGCTGTCAGGAGATCAGCAGCTTCGGAGATACTCAAACCACCCTTTCTGGCACCAACAATCATTCAACTGTCAAAATCACGTAGATCACATTTCTTCCCCATTCTGACATTTGCTCTGAAAAACAGCTGGACCTTTTGACCACGTCTGCATGGTGTTATGCATTTAGCTGCCGGCACATGATTGGCTGATTAAATATTTGCATTAACAAGCTGGTGTACCGGTCTACCTAATAAAGTGCTCAGTGAGTGTATATTGACTGTGAATGGAAATGGCTAATATTTACTACTCTCTCTCCCTCCCTCCCCTGCTCTCTATCTCCCTCTCCCGTCGTCTCTTTCTCTTTCTCTTTCTGTCCCTCTCTCCCTCTCTCTCCCTCTCTCTCCCTCCATCCCCTCCTCTCTCTCCCTCTCTCCCTCTCTCCCCCAGGTTTCTTTGTGAAGGTGGAGATGCACTCGTTTGGGAGGCTGGTGACCAAGCAGAAGACCCGGGCCCTCAGGGCCTCGGGGGCCTCGGTCAGGTGGGCGGAGTCCTTTCCGTTTCCCGTGGCGATACAGGAGCAGGGCGTCCACATCTCTGCCAAACTCTACAGCCGGAGCTCCGTGCGCAGGAAGCACTTTCTGGGCCAGGTGAGTGAGTGAGTGTCTGTGTGTGTGTGTGGCCAGGTGAGTGAGTGAGTGAGTATGTGTGTGTGTGTGTGTGTGTGTTGCCAGGTGAGTATGTGTGTGTGTGTGTGTGTGTGTGTGGCCAGGTGAGTGAGTGAGTATGTGTGTGTGAGTGTGTGTTTGTGGCCAGGTGAGTGTGTTTGTGTCTGTGGTCAGGTGAGTGTGTGTGTTGCCAGGTGAGTGTGTGTTTGTGGCCAGGTGAGTGTGTTTGTGTCTGTGGCCAGGTGAGTGTGTGTGTGTTGCCAGGTGAGTGTGTGTTTGTGGCCAGGTGAGTGTGTGTTTGTGGCCAGGTGAGTGTGTTTTTGTGGCCAGGTGAGTGTGTGTGTGTGTCGCCAGGTGAGTGTGTTTGTGGCCAGGTGAGTGTGTGTGTGTGTGGCCAGGTGAGTGAGTGAGTGTGTGTTTGTGGCCAGGTGAGTGTGTGTTTGTGGCCAGGTGAGTGTGTGTTTGTGGCCAGGTGAGTGAATGTGTGTTTGTTGGAAAGTGAGTGTGTGTGTGACTAGGTGAGTGTTTGTGGCCAGGTTGAGTGTGTGTTTGTGGCCAGGTGAGTGTGTGTGTTGCCAGGTGAGTGTGTGTTTGTGGCCAGGTGAGTGTGTGTGTGTCGCCAGGTGAGTGTGTGTTTGTGGCCAGGTGAGTGTGTGTGTGTCGCCAGGTGAGTGTGTGTTTGTGGCCAGGTGAGTGTGTGGCTGTGGCCAGGTGAGTGTGTGTTTGTGGCCAGGTGAGTGTGTGTGTGTTTGTGGGAAGGTGAGTGTGTATTTGTGTAACACACTACATACACTGTACATACCCCATTTCCCATAAAATACCTCTCACTTACTCTCTCACCGCCCCTTCTGCCTCAAATGTCAAAATCAAGTCTGTGTTTGCAGCGTCTAAGAGAGTGCTTTGTGAGAAAATGTCAAATGTATCAGTTACTTACTGTCATTCTTGGAGGTGTTTCACTTGCTTTCAGACTCCCGCAAGCTTTGGGATATTTATACAGCTTGCAGATCTTTGGACTGGTTCTAGAAAGACTAACAGCTATGAGGTGTTATAGTGCATGAGTTGCTTACAAACGTCTTTGACTTTCACTAAAGTGAGTGAGAGTTTGGGCACAAGCTTTGAAAATATAAAGTGGTAGAAATGTGTCTGTGCGTTTATTGTAAATTTTTAGGCTGATCTCATAAGACTTGAATTACGTGATAAAGTCTAATGTTTTTAGCTATGAGGTTGGGATGTAAGGACTGATTCAGTGTGTGCATTGAAACGAGGTAGATGCAACAAGTGAACGTTTATTGATTTTTTAAATCCAAACACAAAACAAGGGCTCACTCAGGTAAGCCAACTTGTCAATGGTAATGTGTTGCAAAGTATTTCGGGGCTTACTGATTTTGGTATTTGTTTGGAGCTTTGAGAATTCTTTGGGTCTTTTGGGGGCGCCGTATGTTTTGAAGTGGACTGAACCATCAAGCATCACAATAATAACTGAAACAGTGTGCGCATTCATCAGAATTTATTGGCCGAGTGAGCTCACACACACAAGGAATATGACTGCAGAAAGGTGTCCACCTGTGCCTTACAAAATACAGAACGAGAAACAAACAAGACAATAAATATTAAATGGCTCAATATAAAAATAGCGTAAAAAAAGAACATTTACAGTTCTGGCTTGAACATTGCACATAAGAGAGATCTGTAGGGTTGTGTTAATTGTTCATGATTGAAGTGGCTTGTGGGAAAAACAGTTCTTCAGCGTGTTTGTTTTGGCACGTAGGGCTCTGTAGGGTCTGCCAGAGGGGAGAAGCTCAGAAAGGCTGTGGCCTGGGTGTGTGGGGTCTGTGATGATCTTTCCTGCCCGTTTCCTGACTCCTGGATGTGTACAGGTCCTGTAGGGTGGGCTGCTGCACTGACGCAGTGCATTTAGGGACCAATTGTATCGTGTGTATTGATGACTGGTTCTATTGTTTCTCTACAGTTTAATGCAGTGTGTGTTTCAAAAGGGATCAATGCAGTGTTTTGAGAGCGATTAAATGGCGTGTTTCGGTATGAAATGGCGCTGGTGCGGCGGCATGGATGGTGCAGTGGGTAGCGCTGCCGCCTCGCAGCGAGGAGCTCCTGGGTTCGAATCCCCGTCGGCCGGGGCCTCTCTGTGCGGAGTTTGCATGTTCTCCCCGTGTCTGCGTGGGTTTCCTCCGGGTACTCCGGTTTCCTCCCACAGTCCAAAGACATGCACGTTAGGCTGATTGGAGAGTCTAAATTGCCCGTAGGTATGAGTGTGTGAGTGAATGGTGTGTGCGCCCTGCGATGGACTGGCGACCTGTCCAGGGTGTATTCCTGCCTTTCGCCCAATGTATGCTGGGATAGGCTCCAGCCCCCCTGCGACCCTGATCAGGATAAGCGGGTTCAGATAATGGATGGATGGATGGATGGATGGATGGATGGTGCTGGTGCGTTTCAGTATGAACTGACATGTTTCAGTATGAAATGGTGCTGGTGCGTTTCAGTATGAACTGACATGTTTCAGTATGAAATGGTGTGTTTCAGTATGAAATTACGTTTTTCAGTATGAAATGGTGTGTTTCAGTATGAAATGGCGTGTTTCAATATGAAATGACATGTTTCAGTATGAAATGGTGCGTTTCAGTATGAAATGGCGTGTTTCAGTATGAACTGACGCAGGCCGATTTTTCGACAGGTGCACCTGGGGTACGAGAGCTCGTCCCGCGAGGCGGTGGAACAGTGGCGGGACACCATGGCGCTGCCGGAGAAGGTGGTGGTGGTTTGGCACAGACTGAGCACCAGCTAAGGGCGGGGGGTGCAGGACAGCCCAACACCGAGAGGAACACGGCGGCCCCCACGCCACCCTCAGCCAGTTTCACACTGCCGCTAACGGCATCTCCAGTCCTGGAGCTCCCAGTACGGGGGTCTCCTCCACTGCCCTACACACACACACCTCAACCAGCTCTGGCCTTGGCACAGCTCAGGGCCCGGGGGAGCCGGGCCAGCTGGAAATGGAGCCTTAAGGACATGCATTTCATTTACACCGGGACGGACGTGTACCTCACAGACGGATCTAATTCCTCCAGAGAAAGCTAAATGTGCCCCTTTGTTCTACCCTGTGAATGAAGTGGGCTGTGTGTGTGTGTGTGTGTGTGTGTGTGTGTGTGTGTGTGTGTGTGTGTTATTCTGTCCTCAGTTTTTACTCTGTGATGTGAGAGTTGGCAAATTGTGAGTTGCCTGTTTTTTGTTTTTTTCTTCTTCTTCTTCTTCTTCTTCTTTTGTAGTGTCGAAGGCAATCTGTGTTGTTGCTAAGGCAAATATTGTTGGGTCTGTTTGGTTACTCAACAGCGATAAAACGGTTACTCACTATTTAGTGATAAAATTCTGCCGGTGGCTAAATAGCGTTCCGTGCTTTCGTAGCGGTGTGGCGTGTTCGGTCACGGCTGTGGGTGCTCTGACTGGCAGAGGGGCCAGCGGACACATCATCCCTCCTGCTGGGAGCATGATTGCTCTGGCCTACACTCCCAACCTGCCTCCCACTCCCTGGCTGCCGGGTCCGATCTACGTGTCGGAGGATTTTGGCACAAAGAGTGAACTCGTCAGAGAGAACGCTCAAGTGACTGAACAATGGGCTTTTAGCACAGATATTCTTCCTCCACATTATTACGTTGGCTTATATAACTTGTATGCTGCAGTACAAGTTACTCGCACTGGCAGAAATGTAGGGTTTATCGGTTTTAATGTATTAATTTATAAGCTAACACATTGTACATTTTAAAGGGCTCAATATTGATGCAATCTTAAATAATCAACGGGGAAAAAAACAAAAAACAATTTTGCATGATTCCTGTTCAGAATACTGCCACTGTGACTTTTGTGTAGGCTACAGATTATTCAGTTATTCTGTCTAGCTATGAGGAAGTAGAGGTACACTTTGTGTATTTACTCTTTGCTAAACCATGTTTTTTTTCTCTCACTGTGAAGCAATGTGCAAACATTTACATTTGTTAACAATTTGTATGGAATAACATTCGTATTTAATAATTGTCAGCCAGTCAATGTATTGTAGTGCTGCTAAAGGTTAACTTTTATTTTACTTTACTTTTCATGGCTGGCTGTCTGTAATTGTACTTTGGACCTGTTAGAGTAGTTCTACTATTCGCCTGCTTGATCATTTTTTGTATTTAGAATTCAACAACTACCTGTCACACAGGTGCCTGTAATTATTCAAACCTATTTGTGTAGTTGTAACCCCAATAAAAATGTATTTTTGTGGCATCTCTGTGGTGAGTTTTGACCATAACATTCCCTGTTGTTTGGTTTAAGACCAGGGGTGTCCAGTTTTACCCAAAGGGCCAGTGTGGGTGCAAGTTTTTCTTTTAGCCAATCACTATGACGCCCAAGTCAAATAAGTAACTAATCATGGTCTTCAATAAAGAACTTGACAGGTAGAATCATCAGGTGTCGTAGTGCTGAACTAAAACAAAAACCTGCACCCAAACTTGCAGCCCTTTTCGAATAAGACCACCCGTGCTCTAGACAATCCTCTCCAACAACCACATTACCACAGACACTGTGAGCTTTTCATATATTGTGCCTGAAATGAATTACATTTTAAACGGACACTGGAAAATCCTATTACAGTATTTTACTGTCGCCCTACTTTCTGTCCAAGTATCTCAAGCCCCGTGATAACCAGAGCAAATAGAGAGGTCAGAAATGGTGCTTTCCAGCAAATGTACAGTATACAAAGGTGGGACAGTGTTTGGATTTAACAGTAGATGGAGAAAGTAGGTCAGTTGTCTATGTGGCTGTTGTTAAATGGCTTAAGAATCATTAAAGCCTATGTTTGTTGGCGGTGTTTTATTGCATATGTGGATAACTGATGCTAATAATTTACTGTCAGAGTCACTAAACTGATCAAACAGAGAACATTCTACACTTACTGTGATAGAAGATGGCGATTGTGTGACTAAGGTCCACTCTGCTCTTTGGATCATATCCCAACAAACAATAGTAACGACCAATTACCAGTTTGTCTCTCTCCCCTTGTGAGGTTTGTTTGATTTGCTACTTTATTGATAGCTTATTCATGATGCTTCAAACTGGCTCCTGACAAGAAAATAGGATTTGTTTTATTTCCCACAATCCAGCCTTTGCCATTTTTCATTTCTGACCTTTCCGTTTGTAAACGGTTTCTATTTTCTGAAATGTCAAGGAGTCCTAACCGTCATTTGACGTTAACTGTATTTTTCAATCCCAGCAAAGTGCCAAAGCATACATTTTTCTATTTTAGTGCCTCTCTTTCAACGGTCTGAAATTAAGCTTGTCTCAGAGGGTCCAGAGGGGAGAGTATTTGCGTTCCCTCTGATTGGGCAAATCGTTCCATTACTTGGCAGCATTGATTTTGATTGTTGCGGAAAAATGGACATCATCAGAACAACTTCCAATTTTTATTTTTAGGGGTCCAAGCACAAAGTGCTGGAACCCTATTGTACATATTTTTCCAATTTGTTCTTTTTCTGCCCTAAAAGTTTCTGCCCAGCAAAAACCATATGTCCTACAGCAACCAAACTTGCCAGGTAGGTTCCCATGGTCACCTACCACTCAGGTTAGGAAAATGCAGATGGTGGCATTTTGGTCTATAACTCTTGAACTCATGAAGTTTGGGCTAGATTGAAAATTCTTAATTCCCCAGATTCCCTGGCCTCTTAGACCAAAAATATGAATTTATATGAACTATGAATTTGTTCAGTATACTGTCCTTTCAAAAGTTATTATAAAGAAAGTTGATACTCCAAAAAACATGGCCGCAATAAGTCAATAACGCATGTGGATGTGGCCAATTTTACTAAAACGGCTGTAACTCATGAAAGCTTTGTCCAACCCTCACTAAATTTGGTACACTAATGTATTACTGGATCTTGTGGAAGGAGATTTGGCACCTCTCTACACATAGGGGGCGCTATAAGAAGCAAAATGTTGTAACTGCTTCAACCATTTGGCCAATCAAGTTTAAACTTCGCAAGCCATGTTATGTGCCAGTCGCCGATTTTAGTTAACATTGTTAATTCATATCTAAAGAAATATGGCTGCTATCAGCCAATCACGTGTGCGTGGGTGTGTGGCAGGCTTAGCAATGGCAGGTCACCCTGCAACGTGTATACTAGGGGATACCATGTCAGATTTTGGGAAATAATTTTGTTTTTTCATCCAATATGTCTTTACTGCTGCATGCTGCTTAGACCCCGTTAATTACCACTTGCGGTTATATTTTAAAATTTTTCTCTTTTTTAAAAACCTAATCCATACCTAACCTAAACCTAATGCATATTCATCCTTTCGAAAACTAGGACCATCTCATATTTAAGGAGAGCACTGCCTTACCATTTCAGTTTCAACGGTTAAAAAGCATAGATTATACAGTACTGTGTAAAAGTCTTAGGCACCTGTATAACATTCTGTCTAAACATACTATACATTTGACATTACATTTTAGTAATTTGGCAGAATAGTTCAAAACTGAATCAAATCAATATTTTTTGTGACCACCCTTCGGTGTTAAAACTGCATCACTTCTCTGAGATAGCCGACGCTGTCCTGCAGTTCTATAAGACAATCAGCAGGGAGGTTGTTCCAAGCATGTTGAAGAACTTGCCACAGTTCTTCTGCAGACTTAGGTTGGCTACTTGCTTCTGATCGCAGACAGCCTTGATCAAGTTTGTATGTAAGTAGTCAGTTGCTTACAGTAATATGTTACTTTTTTTATGTAAATACAAAAATGTCTGTAAAATTTAATATTTTGGAAAGTGAATATTTAGAAATCTCAAATGTGTTATTTTATACTAACACACACACAAATATATATATATATATATATATATATATTATAAAGTCTAGGGTGCCTAAGACTTCTGCATAGTACTGTATATGGGTAAATGCACAATAATTTTCCTTTAGGTAACACAAGGATTAATCTGTTGCATAACAGTTATCACTCAGTGTGAGTATGATTAGCCCAGGCTGATGTGGAGTCAGCTGTGTGGATTGTTTCAAACACACCCAGATGAGTGTGTAGTACACACAGGCAGAGATAGGCTTTCCTAAGGTGTGTGTGTGTGTGTGCGTGTGTGCGTGTGTGTGTGCGTTCGAGCTCTCCACGTGAGCTGCAGTACTGTAGTGGCCGGTCTACATCCTGGCTGCTATCTGCATCATCGGCAGAGTCACATAATGGATGTTTGATCAGTGTTAATAATTAGTCGGGGGGGGGGGGGGTCGGCATCTGGGCCACGCCTTGGGCCCGCTCCGCTCCTGGGAGCAGGAAGAGAGCGAGCGGGGCGGCGTCCTTCCTGCTGGGAGTACCAGAGGCGGGAACACTCGCTCACAGCCGTTTGTGTTATTTCACAGGATGACCGTACAGGAAGGAAGAGAGAAAAAAAAAAACCCCATAGAAGAATTATGTGTGTCTTCCTGCCATATATCTGCAAAAAAAGCTCTATTTTAGTTTCCTACGTCTACGTATTTCAGTGGTGGCTCGTTTTTTAAACAGTGCCCTGGTCCACAGTGAAAAGTACCTGAGTGGGAATATAGCCAGCCTCTCCGTACACGTTTCACAGCATAGGGTGCGCATACACTTGCCTGGCTTTGCGCAAACACTAATAATAAATGGATTGTGTGTAACCACGTGTGAGGGGAATAGTCGAGGTGGTTCCCCCTCCAAACCCCAAACACCAGCTGGCTGAGGAGACTAACTATAGTATATATAAACTGAGATTTACGAGACAGTCAGAACAGAGTGATCCGGTCTGGGAACTGTAGACAGGACCCTTCTCTTTGTGTTAAGTGACATGGTACCTCCTGACCAGCAGAGTTATATACAGATATACTGTATACCATGAACCTAACTCAGTTGGTCAGAATGTCCCACGTTTACTGCGTTAGCTGGATAAGTGCACTAAGTAAAACCTGGAATCTGGAATTAATTGCAGTCAAAAAAATAGCAGTTAAAAAAGCAATTCATGTTGGGGACCTGAGTCTCAATCGTAATCTCAAGAACTATATATTCTACTATGCTGAAATAGCTGGATAACTGAGTAAAACCCGAGAACCTTCACAAAATCAGGGCTAAGCTGTTCAGGGTTTTACTTGGTGCCGTTATCCAGCTAACTCAGTAATCCAGGGGGTTATTTCACGAAGCAGGATTACTGAGTTAGCTGGATAACTGCACTGAGTAAAATCTTGAGCAGCTCCCTCTACTTCAGACCATGTTCCATATTTGGGAGGGATCTATGTTTTACTCAGTGCACTTATCCAGCTAACTGAGTAATCTTGCTCTGTGAAACAGGGCCCTACTTTATACAGCACAGCACAGGTCCCAGAAAGAGTCTCCTTTCCTGGCTAAAGAACACCACATCAGCAGCAACCAAGTTTTTCCAGGTCTCCTATCCAAGTACTAATCGAGCGCAGTCCCAGTTCGGCCTTCAGGTAGTAAAACCGTGCAGATACAGAATGAGGACAGGAGAGTACGGGGGTCACATAATCGCTCTGATGAGAGATACAGTCACAGCAGTGTTTTAAACAGAGCATAACAGTATCTCCATATGATCATGGGCAAGGGGGTTTGGCTGGTCTGTAAGAGTTTGAAACTTTGGAGAGTCTTGATCGACACTCCAGCGCTTACTCTACTCGCTTAGCGCGCCCCTTTCCTCTCCCTGCGCTGTTGTCCAGCTCACCTCTCTATTGGCCACAGCTGTTGCAAACGCAGCCGTTTGTCGGCACCTCTCGTTTTAATCAAAAGTGGATCACCGTCTTTTGTTCCGTGTTTGAGCTCCTCGGTTGCCACGGCGTCTCCAGGATCTGCATTCTTTCACGTGCGTCAAATAACGGAAAACAGAGACGACCGGAGCGAGCCGCAAACATGAGGAACTTATTCACTTCAAGACTCAGGCTTACCTCCGCGCTTTTCCCTTTGTAATGTTATTGTATATTTTTTTAAAGGAAGTGCATTTAAGAAAGTAGCCGCGGTAACAGGATGTGTGCGCCGGTCATGGATAATTAACTCAAATAAGTAATCGGCTAGTAGAATGTGTATGATTGTCTTGATAATATCCTTCTCTTTTTTTTTTTTTTTAGCTTCTAGTTATAAAGGACCATGTCAAACTAGACACTCTACAACCAATACATTAAAGCTTTATGAACACATAAAATAAAAAGTGGGAATGGGAACAGTGTGCATTGGAATTAGGCAGATGGGGGTTTCTGTAGGCGTCTGTTGAGCCTCTTGCATTCTGAGGTGTACTTTTCCCACGCAAGGAATCTGCTTGTTTGTTCTCGAGTTTCAAGGGTAGTGGACGAATCAGATCATGTTTAGATGCTTCACTCTATGTACCAAGAGCCCGTATAGGTGGTTTCAGATACTGTGGGACCATGCCTATTTAGAGAATAGACAATACTACCTTTCTTATTCTAATACAAACCGTATCCACCAAAGTCCCAGAATGATTTCCATGTACATCAAACTAAATCAGGGCTGTAATTCAATTACCCGCAGTCTGTTCTTACCCCTTTTCCCTGCCAGTATCTCTGTCATCCAAATCCTAAACCCACAGTGCCCTCAAGTGTCCGGCAGTGCATTTTGACCTTAAATAAAATAACTTTTCACTCTGTCCGCCAGCAGACGGCGCCACCACTGCAGCCAAGGGTGGTGAATACCAAAATACAGGCAATCGTAAATCATTCAAATATCCTCGATAGAGTTTGATCGTTCATCCACACTGTTTACATATTTTTATGATCCAAATGCATGTAAGGATCAAGGGCTTACTTGCAAAGAGATGTCAAACTCATTGTGTCTACTTTGAGGAAAAACATTTTAGATTAACAATTATAACGGAAATTAGCACAGGGTAAAGTGATTTTTTTTTTTACAATCTTAGGTACTATAGGTACGAATTTTGTGTTAAAACATTGTTACAAGACCACAGTAAATCCCTTCCTCTCATTGAAAAAGGCTCACTGACCTGTTGACTCACCCTCTGCCTGTGTTTATAATCTTTAAATTCGGGTTTCAAAATATGCAGTTGACGGGCCAGCACTCTGTACCAAGATATCGTATAGCTGTACAATAATTCAAGCTCATTGGTTGAAAATTGGTTCTAATTGCCACAGTCACTGGAATTTCAACGTCAGCACATAGAAGGGGTGGGATAAACAGTGTTGTGGGTTGAGGATGTTTGTTGCTGCAATTCTTCTCTTGACCGTTAGAAGTCCGAAATTACATACTGCACCTTTAAATCTAATTTTGGATTAGGTGAAGTAGTAATTAATACTTTTGTTGTTGTTTTAGAATCACCATAACAATAACACTTGCAGCCATGTATGAGTTATGAAGACTACAAAGACATACTATAAAAACTATAATATACTATATTATAGCCTGATAATACAATAAAACTATAAAATAAAAATGTGCGGACGTCATCGTAGCCTGTAACCACAGCGATTAGTGAGCACGTGGTAATAAATAAATAAATAAATAAATAAATAAAGAAAGAAAGAAAGCAATATTCCTCACCCATGAGATACCAGCTCCCACTTCGGTGTAACTGTATGCGCTCTGCAAGGCGAAATTGCCTAATTGTGATGATGGTAATGGAGGCTACGGAGCTCTGATCACATTATCCTATAAATTAGGCCTATTATCCACTACCATTAGTGATGGTTCAGACTTCTAATTCACAGTAAAACATAGCCTGCATTATGTCATCCGACAGAACTGTCAGAGAAGAAATATAGTTACTTATACACCTAATCATCTTACTCTTGAATGTCGTGTTTAAGTCTCCAGCGCTTTAAGAAGGAATACAGACACGTGTATCTTCCGAATCAGCGCATATCTTTTCTGAAGTGGCACTGGTGTGTGATCTTGGCATACACCTTAACAGCGCCGCGCCTTTGGGCTTCGCTAGAAAAGGCGTGGATTCTGAGGTAATTTGTGACGCTTGCGGGTGGGAATTTCACCTGGCCACAAATAACAGTCGACGTCGAGTGTACAGATTAGAAGGGCTACTTTTACACGATGGATAAACAGCAGAACAACCAGATCCTACGAGAAGGTTTCCTGGTGAAGCGGGTACGGTACAATAAATGATCTAAATTACCAGTACCTTGATTAATTATGTACAGTGAACCTATAATTACTTCGAGGGAAATTTGAAAAATGTCTGTTTTCTGTCTCCAAAGGGTCATGTCGTTCACAACTGGAAGGCTCGCTGGTTTGTTTTGCACCCGGACAGGCTGGTCTACTACAAGTATGAGGGCAGCAAGAAAGACTCCTGTCAGCGCGGGAAGATCCCTCTGGCAGATTGCATCATCACCTGTCCCTATTTGGAATATGACACCCGACCGGTACGGTGACGGGGGACATTTGTCTCTTTTTTATATTGCTTACCGAGTGTCTGTAAAAAAAAACAAAAAAAAAAACACACGTAGGCGTACCTGTCTTGATCAACTGCTGCTGGCACTGTTTTTAACGTAGGCCTATGGGTAACCCGATCAATATCTTAGGTATTAGAAATTCGATATCATTCGATAGACGTTTTACTGCAGATAATATGAATACCTTGTAAAAGATGTGTTCTTCAGCCAGTTTATGGGATAGAGTTACTCCACATGCCTTTGCACTAGGGTGTGCCGCTGTCAATCTGTTCAAACAGATCCTAGCCTGGGGTTATGCTTGTTCTGATTTCTAAATTACTGTACAAATTGGACAATGGAATGCACTACTCTGCATACATTTGGATTTCCTAATATTTTGGTAAATGGCTGGCATTTATATAGCGCCTTTGTCAAAAGCGCTGTACAATTGATGCTTCTCATTGACCTATTCACACACCAACAATGATTGGCTGCCAGCTCATCAGGAGCGTTTTTGGGTTAGGTGTCCCGCTGAGGGACACTTCGACAGAAGTGACTGCTCTTAACACCTGAGCTGTCGTCACCCCAATTTTGTTCCACCATTTAACTTGGTTCTTAAACCCCATGTCTGGATTCATGGAGGCCTGTGTTTAGTGTGTTGTCAGACTTACTGTTCAAGCGCTTAACTTTAGGGTACCATTGGTGAGCCTGAACATGTTGACACTATGATGATGTAAGATCAGCCTGCCCGCATTCTGGGAATGTGTTTTGCTAGTAAACCAACTGTCAGTTAATTCGTCAGATGAATCATGACCTTCTGTATGATTCGATTTGGGGCTCGAAAGGAGATTGCAAGTCCAGCCATAACCTTGGTTGAACCTCACTACAACCAATCCGATTGCATAGACACAAGAGAGCATCTGGGGGTTAAGATGTTTTGTACTGAGGTGTAAAGTCCTGGCGTGCCGTGTGCTTCTTCCACCCATGAACTCAGCCAGCTGATTTCACCAATTAGTTCTTCTTCCTGGCTGTAGATCTGTGCTAATGTCCAAATCCAGATGATTGGAACAAAACGCTGGTGCGGACTTGTACCTTCTGACCCTGGATTTGACACCGCTGGTTGTTGTGTAGTGGGCGGCACGGATGGTGCAGTGGGTAGCACTGCCGCCAAACAGCAAGGAGGTCCTGGGTTCGAATCCCCGTCGGCCGGGGCCTCTCTGTGCGGAGTTTGCACGTTCTCCCCGTGTCTGCGTGGGTTTCCTCCGGGTACTCCGGTTTCCTCCCACAGTCCAAAGACATGCAGGTTAGGCCGATTGGAGAGTCTCAATTGCCCGTAGGCATGAGTGTGTGAGTGAATGGTGCGTGTGCCCTGCGATGGACTGGCGACCTGTCCAGGGTGTATTCCTGCCTTTCGCCCAATGTATGCTGGGATAGGCTCCAGCCCCCCTGCGACCCTGATCAGGATAAGCGGGTTCAGATAATGGATGGATGGATGGATGGTTGTTGTGTATGTGTGTAATCATCGGCGGTCGGAGACAGCGTGCGTTCTCTGCGGACTGTTCCAGCTGGCGCTGAAGCTGCAGACGCCGCGCTCGGCCGAGCACTTCCTGGAGGCCTGCTCGCGGGAGGAGCGGGACGGATGGGCCGCGGACATTACCGCCGCGGTGCGCAGGCTCCAGGCGGGCCCCGGGCAGGCCGCCCCGCCCGAACCCAAGCAGCTCCAGCTCCACAACGTCAGCCTGAAGTGAGCGCTCTCCGGGTCACCTGGAGCTGTTTGCTATGAAACGCATTGGCTCAACCCCGTCTATTAATAATGGTGTTGGTGATGAAGGTGATGATGATGATGATGATGATGATGAAGAAGATGATTGTGGTGGTAATGGTGGTGATGGTGTTTCTAATGTTGATGAAGATGATTTTGTTGGTAATGGTGGTGATGGTGTTACTAATGTTGATGAAGATGATTTTGTTGGTAATGGTGGTGATGGTGTTACTAATGTTGATGAAGATGATTTTGTTGGTAATGGTGGTGATGGTGTTACTAATGTTGATGAAGATGATGATGGTGATGATGAAGAACATGATTTTGTTGGTAATGGTGGTGATGGTGTTACTAATGTTGATGAAGATGATGATGGTGATGATGAAGAACATGATTTTGTTGGTAATGGTGGTGATGGTGTTACTAATGTTGATGAAGATGATGATGGTGATGATGGAGAACATGATTTTGTTGGTAATGGTGGTGATGGTGTTTCTAGTGTTGATGAAGATGATTTTGTTGGTAATGGTGGTGATGGTGTTACTAATGTTGATGAAGAACATGATTTTGTTGGTAATGGTGGTGATGGTGTTACTAATGTTGATGAAGATGATGATGGTGATGATGAAGAACATGATTTTGTTGGTAATGGTGGTGATGGTGTTACTAATGTTGATGAAGATGATGATGGTGATGATAAAGAAAATTATTTTGGTGGTAATGGTGGTGATGGTGTTGCTAATGTGAGAGAGAGAGAGAGAGAGAGAGAGAGAGAGAGAGTGTGTGTGAGTGTGTGTTTGTGTCTGTAATCCAGCTCTTTGTGTCCCCAGTCAGGTGGTAGACTCCATGTACAATGCCCACACTGGGATCAAGCTGACAGTCCATATGGAGCAGGGCAGCTCCTTCTCCAACTGCTTTTCAGGTACACCTCTCCACCTGCCTCTGTCTGTGGCCCTGCTGCAGAGCCCCTGCAGGCTGGTCACCATAGGGGACCTGAGAGTTTAACATGGTGCTGCTGTTGTCGTGATTTAACCGTGAAATACTCATAACCACTGGTAATGATGATGGTGATGGTAGTTATATTGATGATTTTGATGGTGGTGGCAATTGTGTATGATGGAGAAGATAATTGACTCGACATTGTTGATGATGATGATGATGATGCTTACGGGATAATGATGATGATGATGTTGATGGTGGTGGTAATGATGATAATGATGATTATGGCATAATGATGGTAACAGTGGTGAGTGAAGATGATTGTGGTGGTAGTGGCAATGATCATTCTGGTATTCATGGTGATTATCATGAATTTGATGATGATGATGCTCATCATGTTGCTGATGCTGATGTGGATGATACTGATGATTGTGGGGGTACTGATGATGATATAATAATGTCAATAGTGATGATGATGGTAACAATGAAGAAGGCGATTGTGGTGGTCATGGTGCTTATGGTAATAATGTCGATGGCAATGATAGTAATGATGAAGATGATGATGAGGAAGATGATTGTGGTGGTTATGGTGCCGATGGTCTTAATAATGTTGATGAAGAAGATCATGATGGTGATGATGAAGAAGATGATTGCGGTGGTAATGGTTGTAATGGTGTCAATAATGTTGATGATGATGATGGTGATGATCAGCCTGTAGCGTAGTGGTTAAGGTACATGATTGGGACCTGCAAGGTCGGTGGTTCGATCCCCGGTGTAGCCACAATAAGATCCGTGCAGCCGTTGGGCCCTTGACCCTGCATTACTCCAGGGGAGGATTGTCTCCTGCTTAGTCTAATCAACTGTATGTCGCTCTTGATAAGAGCGCCTGCCAAATGCCAATAATGTAATGTATTGTTGATGAAGAGGATGATTTTGATGGTAGTGGAGTTAATAATGGTGTTGCTGAAGATGTGTGGTGATGATGAAGATGATGACAGTGATGATGAAGAGGATGGTGGTAGTGGTGTTAATTATGATGAAGATGTGGGTGATGATGAAGATGACACAGCGCTGGTGGGCCTGCAGGCTCGGCCGTGGTGGACTGGCTGGTGATGGTGTTAATAATGGTGATGATGAGGATGGTAGTGGTGTTAGTGATGTTGATGAAGCTGATGGTGCTGGTGTTAATGATGGTGATGATGTTGACGGTGATGGTGCTAATAATGATGATGATGATGATGATGAGGGTGATGATGAAGGTGACCCGGCTCCACTCGGCCCCGCAGGCTCGGCCGTGGCGGACTGGCTGGTGTCCATGCAGCTGGCCCTGACGCGGGTGGAGGCCGTGACGCTGGCGTCCGCGCTGCTGGAGGAGGGCTTCGTGCGCCCCGTGGGCGTGAAGAGCATGGACGCCAAGCGCTGGGCGGGCCTCAGCGAGCAGTTCCTGGACGACTCCACGGCCCTCTACGGCTTCGTGAGTCTCTGTCCCTCCCTGCTGCGAAAGTCTAGCTGGGTCGGAGCTGGTCAACCGGCATGGCCAAGCTGGTCATAAGCTGGTCTAGCTGGGTCTGAGCTGGTCAACCGGCATGGCCAAGCTGGTCATAAGCTGGTCTAGTTGGGTATGAGCTGGTCAATTTGGTAGTGTTGGTAGCTTTTCTGAGGTTGACCAGCTACCAGCTGTTTCAATACATATGTAGCTTGAGCTGGTCAAACCATGTCAAGCTTGGAGCTGGTCTGAACTGGTCAACCAGCTGAACCATGTTCGGCTGACAGCTGGTCTGAACTGGTCAACCAGCTACAAGCTGTTTCAAACCCTAGCTTGAGTTATTTCTTTGAGCTATTCTTTCAGCAAGGCTATACCGTCTCTGAAAATATCAGAAGAGACGCACGCACACCAGCTCAGCAGTGTTATTGTGGTGTTTAAATGACAACAGAGTGAGTCTTATACATTTGATATAATGCTCAAATGATATTTTGGATATTTTGGAGCACCAAGTGTATGAATATCGCTCTCTCCTTGAGGCGCCACTGCACACACACCAGCTCAATAGCTTAAGATGTCAAAAGAGTGTTGAAATTATGACAGGGTAAGACTCACACACTTGATATAATGCTCAAAAAATCGAAATTCCTCTCTCTTCCCCCCCGGTTCTTCACACTTTAATCGGATGTAGTCATTCACATGATTTTTAGATAGTTGCAGTATCCGTATACTGTACTGCCATATTGTTGACATCCTGCATCATACAAAAAACAATGAACCATGAACTAAATGTTAATTTTGATATCCTACCCCCCCTTAAAGTCAGAGAATTTTAAGAAGAGGGGGAGTGTGAGGGCAGAGATGACCCTGGCAGCAGTAGAGCTGAGCGGGGAGGTGGTGAAGAGGGGCTACCTGCTCAAACAGGTGAGTTCAAGCTCCACCTGCCCTGTGCCGCGCAGCACTTACAGTCTAAAGGCCGCTCCTGTCACTGTGAATGTGTTTTCCTGTTTTGCCGTCTCCAGGGACACAAGAGAAAGAACTGGAAGGTGCGACTGTTTGTGCTCCGTTCGGAGCCAGATTACCTGCACTACTACGACCCGACCAAGGTGAGGGAGCGTCCGCTGGGCGTGCCTCCATAAACTCTCCTTCATCTCTGCCCGACTGTCTGCGAAATCCTCCCTGAGCTGTTTGTGACCTCACTTCCTGTCCCGGTTGCGTGAGCTGTTTGTTGGCTCACTTCCTCGTTTCAAGCCTCAACTGTTACCAACTCAACCTATTGGCCAGTGGAGCATGGGTTAGGATACCCTATATGGACTTTGTTGCCTCATACGCTGTCTGGGGGCTGGTATTTCCCCTTTTTTTCTTCCCTTCTTTTACTCTGTTAAAGTATCTTTCAGACAGTCTTCTGTCTGTTTTTTATTTTTTATTTTGCTCTACAGATGATGATGAATTTATTGTCTGTCTGAATAGAATTTCTGTCTGACCTCACCTTTGCTCCCCCAGGATGACATCAATCCCGTGGGCGGGTTTTCTCTGCGTGGTTGCCTGGTGTCTTCGCTGAACGACAACGGCGTTCCCTCAGGTGAGTCACACCTGTGGCTGGCTCGGGCGTGGCGCTGGAGGTCGAAGACCGCAGACCACAGCCCTGGCTCACAGGCATAATCTTTGTTGACGAAACAGCACATTTGCTCATGCTGACGTGTTCCTGTTTTTCCCCCCAACAGGAGTGAAGGGCAAAGTGCAGGGGAACCTGTTCAAGATCATCACCGTGGAGGAGACTCACTACTTCATCCAGGCTCCCAGTCAGAAGGAGAAGATGGACTGGATCCAGGCCATCAAGCAGCACGTCTGAGACGAGGCCGAGGCGCGACACAGGCCAGAAGGTCCAGAGGGTGTGTGGAAGTTTGGGAGGGAGGTCCTAATTGTGGATGGACCCAAATGACAGAAAGGAGGATTGTCCTGGCAACAGATAAATTCAGTGACATGACGGCACTTCATATTTTAGCCGAGAACAAATCCCAAGTCCCTCCACTAAAATGTATCATCCAGGCTCTAGTGCTCCTCATCCAAGGCTAGTGAGCAGTTGTCTTTCACTTAATGGAGCAGGGATCAGCAACTCACCCAAGGGCCGAGAACTGCTGGTTTTCCACCCTCCCTTTACCTGGGAGTCAGTTATGAAGACAGGCTGACCAATCAGTAGTGCTAGTTACCCGGGAGAAAATAAAACCAGTGGATTTGGATTCAAAGGCCAGAGTTGATGATCTCTGTACTGGATCATTTGTCTACCTTTGGTGTAAACTGCATGGTATTTTAAACTTCCTGTCACACAAATTATGCTGAGATCTGTAGATCCTGAGTAATCATTAAGACTGAAGTGTACATTCTGTGAATGTAACTGATCATAACTGTTGTGAATGGTCCTCTGAAATATTTAAGGTGAGGTATGTCTCCGGTTCCTTGCTCAAAAAAAGTCCTAGTGTGTGTGCGAAACGTGCTTATAAACCTTTGTACAAATTTCCTCTTCAAGTGCAGTTAATTTCAGTTGAATATTTTGAAGATACAGAAGGGAAACTGTTCAAGTGCAGACAGGTATTGCTGTAGCACGCAGCGGTGAAGCCAGAAAAGACGAGTCTTTGCGTGCCCCTCTGTGGTTAAGGACGAATTACAGGAGATCAGCATGAATGCCAGTCAGGTGATCCACCTCACCCTGATCTTCCTCCCAGTGCTCAGGCCAGTGGCAAGAGGTTGTTGATTAGGACAGTGGTTCTCAACTTCGGGCCTGGGGACCCCCCCTGTGTATGCTGGTTTTTGTTCCAACCAGAGTTGCAAGCCCAGACTTTTTAAGAAGCTGTTCATTATTTAGGATTATTTACCCTCTGAAGCCATGTTATGTCATAGACAGGTATGGGAGGAAGAACCAAAAGCTGTTGAATGAATTCTGTGATGGCAGCCTTTAGTGTAGCGGTTAAGGTACATGACTGGGACCCGCAAGATCGGTGGTTCGAATCCCGGTGTAGCCACAATAAGATCCGCACCGCCATTGGGCCCTTGAGCAAGGCCCTTAACCCTGCATTGCTCCAGGGGAGGATTGTCTCCTGCTTAGTCTAATCAACTGTACGTCGCTCTGGATGAGAGGGCCTGCCAATTGCCATTAATGTAATGTAATGGAAGATGTGGTTGGAGCAAAAACCAGCATACACAGGGCGTCCTCAGGACAGTTTGGAAACTGCTGGATTAGGAAACCCTGGTTTTAGTCCATAAACACTTTGCTCTCACAATATCCCAAGTCAAACAGTGTAAAATTTTGAAAAAAGATTGTACATTTGTACAGTTCACTAATATCACTTTCCATTGTTACTTACAACACAACTTTTGTTATTGTATTTCTTCTTTTTTTTTAAGGCACTTTTTTATATATAATGTTCTGAAACATTCACTTGTTCTGTATTGATATTTTCTCAATTGCGCTTTAAATAAACGTGTTTGTAGAAGACTTTGACATCACATTATGTTTTCTGTGCATCTTAGCCAGAGCAAATTACAATGAATGAGAACATAAGCACAGCCACCAGAGGTATGTGAGCAACAGAGCCAGACCTGGGTACCAACATTCCTAGAACGGCGAACATACATTATCTATGCTAATCTAGAACATAATTCATAGTGAATACATCCATATGGCAGCCATAATAAGCAATAAAACAGTAAACCCATTCAGAAAATGCCATAATAACCTGAAATAATTTCATAACATGCATATGTTTCCAAGGCTGTGAGGGAATGTGTGGGAAGCCAAGATGATTTTTGAAGACACACACACACACACACACACACTCACACACATCACACACACTTTCCCTTTCAATGTCTTGTAAGGACATGACAAGGTCTGCACCAGGCAGTGTTATGGAAAAAGATCCCAACATATTTATTACATCTTTACAACACAGACTCATTTTTATGCCAGGCGCTGACAAGAAAGCACAAGTTGGAATAGGGCATAAAAAGAGGATTCTGCCACAAGCAGAAATGAATGTACTGATCCTGTCACCTGGGGTAGTCATCTCTGGCAAGGAAGAGGACGTTATCTGAACACACTACAGGGCAGGCACAACCAATTCAAGCACCACAATCAGCCAAACATTTAATATTTGCAGTGGATTTAATGCTTCAAAATCGGTATTAAACACAGTAAATTGCCTTGGGCATACTTACTGAGCATATATCGTGGCATCAACAGTTTAATAATGAAAGTGGATGGGCATTTTTAACACATGGTGCATTGGTACATTTATCAGCGGGGCAAGGCGCAAAGGCAACTCCATTTCTTAATTTCTGATTATCATTATTATTATTATGATTATTATTATTATTATCACTGTCTGTTATTAATATTATGCCTTGCACTTTTTCATTGTCTATACTTCTGGTTGATTGTGACATCACAATAAGGTGCCTAAACCACCTGACCAACTAGTAACATTTTAATGATGTCACAATGACCACATTATATTGTAGCAGCATTGTTCCAATTGTTCGTCTAACACTGCATTCTAATTACATTTGATACACATTCCAATTGCCATTCTAGTATAATCATAACAAAATTGTAACCACATTCTAATGACATTTGAATCTCCAATCTAGAATGTTATGACATTCTAGTTATATTCTTATCAAATTCTGATCACTAGCCTATTCACACTAATCACATTCTATCTATATTTATAGTAACATAGCACATACAAAACAATAGAGTGCTTATGCACAAACAATACATTCATCGGGAAATTTACTAAGCTTTTAACAGTTCATTTCCAGATTTCGTTTTTTATCATTTCAAGGTTTATCATGTAGCATAGCATGTACTGTGCATTTAAAAATTCAAATTTGTGACTTTTAAAGTTTCATAAACAGTAAGAATTAAAAGGCAGGAAAGTGCCCTATTCTTCCAATAGATTATTTGAAGCCAATGGTCTAAAAAGTTTACCGAATTAAGGACTTGTTCTGACAGCACATATTGCTGAAAAAGTATCAGCATTTTTTGAGAGGATCTCTCATCGAATTAAAAGCATCATTTTACAAAAAACATCCTAAATTAAAAAGAGTAACTGAGTAACATACAGTACTAGTTTTTGCTGAATGGGAGCTATATTAAAATGGCCATATTGCTGGACATCCATACAGTGATTTATGGACAAGTATTTTTTTGTTGTTGTTGTTTTTTTTTTCCCTTTCTGATGGAAGTGCTCTGATCCACCTGCATGTACTGAGTATCTGTTATCTCACACACACACAACAGGATATGGCAAACTTGTTTACTTCACATCCTTAACTTGGTTCTCATGTTAATGCAAGAAAGAGGTGCGAGACAAAATTCACTGTATCACGACTATGGTCAATCGATGAGCAATTTATCCGGGGATCTTCCACTCCACGTGACAGTCAGCAAGGGCAGTTTATACTTCTTGGGCTTTGGGGTAACAGCTCCACTAAGGAAGGCACATTTTGTGGGATAGTGAGCTGCGTTAGCCCTCAGCAACCAAAGTGCATAAACAGGAAGTGACTCTCAGGAAGTGATGTCGTAGACGAGGGCCGTCGTGAATTTCTTTCTGTTGGATCGGTTAATGTCTCTCTTTCATTGCTAGTGTTATGCTACGGGAGTCCTTTCTCCCTCGTTCTCCCCCATCACCCCTCCCCTGCTCCTCAGGCCACCTTGGTGAGCTGCAGGTCCCCGTAGATGTGCAGGGCGGTGAGAGACGACAGCTGGGTCACCCGGTGGGAGAAGCCGCATAGAGGCTGACCGTCGACCAAGATGCGAAACTGCTGGTGCTCGCATACGATCTCCATCTGAGCGAGAGAGAGAGAGAGAGAGACCGAGTGAGAGGAGGGACAGAGAGAGAGCGGAGGGAGGGAATGAGAGACAGAGAGGAAGGAGGGAATGAGAGGGGGGATGGGAGAGGAGAGATGGAGAGGAGGCGAGAGGAGAGTTAATGAGAGAGAGAGAGGAGGAGAGAGGGCATGAGAGAGAGAGGAGGAGAGAGGAGAGAGCGAATGAGTGGGAGAGAGGGGGAGGGGGGGTAGGAAAGAAAGAGAGAGTGGGTGTGATAGAAAGAGATAAACAGAAATAAGAAATAGAGGCAGAGAGAGAGAGAGAGAATGAGAGGGGGCTAATTTATTCCCAAATGCACCACCCAAGCAATTACAAAGGTCTCCATGGGGCAGAAAAACATATTCCCTAAGCAAAATGAGCACATTGTAAATGCTAAACACACTTAATGAGCACAAACCAGCGAGAAAAACATACTGTGTCCGTACTGTGAGGGGCGCCTGCGTACCTTAAAGGGCTCCCCGGCAGCGAAGGGGAAGTAGGAGAGGGCGTTCTCCGAAGGACCCCACTTTCCTCCCAGACGGGCGTTACGCAGGACGGCTCGGTCCTGGAAGCTGACCGTCACCTGCAGGCCCACGTCGCTGTCGGCGTCGTCCTCCGGGTGGCAGACAACAGCCACCACCAAGCTGCAGGGACAGGAGAGAGGCATGGGACTCCAGCCAATCACAGTCAGCCGATCACAATAAGCAATGACCAATTAGCCAATCACGATAAGCAATGACCAATCACAAGTCACCGTCCTTGTAAAAATTCACAAATCCAGTTAACAAACGTTGAGGCTATGTCGGACTATATTCATTTTTAAGTAAACAATACTTTTTTGTGATGTTTCAGTGGTAGCATGTACCTGCTATGAACTGTGTGGTAATCTTGATGAAAAAAATACAAATCACTGCATGCCCATTGCCATTTTTCTTTTTAAACCAAGCCCCATTGCTGATGTAGTAAAGCACATGCAAGTACTGTGGCACCCCGAGGTGCCCTCGGGGTACCACTGGGCCAACCTGGCCCTCATCAAGGGCCTGCCATTGGAGAATACCTCTGGGTCAGGTGATTGAGGGAAGGTATTTCCCTACTGAGATGCTGGAGGGCTTTAGGACCCTGAAGGGAAACGGAGTACCAGTTTACAGGACAATAATTGAATAATTGAAGCTCACCAGGACCCAACAAGGCCCACCTGGTGATGGTGAACTGCTCCTGGCCACACCCCCTCAAGCACAGATGGGCTGCGTTAAGTGATGAGGCCAAGGGCTTTAAACACAGGAATTCTCCAGAGCTGGTGGGGGTGCGTTATGGTGAATTCTGTGTCTGTGTGAACGGGTTGTGATGTTTTCATTTAGTTTGCCACTGGCCTGGAGTAGTGCTGCGCCCCTAAGCCAACGGAAGTTTAGAGACCGGGAACCCACCAGCCAGAAGCTTTGAAACGGCTGTGTTTTTTTTGTTCTCTCTCATCGCCCCTTGCCCTTCATTGTGAAAATTTTGTGAAAATAAATTAAGCTCAGTTTTTGCACTTAAAACCTTCCTGTTTTTTGACCTGGGATCTCACAGTACACAGTATCCTCCTCTCGCTGCCTGTTTCTCCCTTTGTCTCTGCTTCTGTCTCTCTGCCAACCACCAGCTGAATTGCACTGGACAGATCAAATGAATGTGCAGCCAGAACAGGTAAACAGTGGATGTCCCATCAACCAGAGCAGATGCTCTTGTGCAATGAAGATTGCACTTCATTGGGTATGTGGTGAGTGACTGTTTTCATGAGCTAAATCCAAATGAACTACATTTCACTTCTCAGTAGCCAGTTGTAGTGTAAAGTTTATAAAGTTTTCGAAGTTAATATTTGCAGACTAACTTGCATTAGTGCTGCTGCATCTTATTCACTCGCCTGGGAATGTTGTTTGCCAGTTCAGGCACTTTTGCTCATGCTAATCAGTCACACTGTGGTTATTTAGCTGCCACTTTTATCCAATGTACAGTTGATTAGACTAAGCAGGGGCCAATCCCCCCCTGGAACAATGTGGCTTTAAGGGCTTTGCTCAAGGGCTGTGCGGATCTTATCACGGCTACACCGGGGCTTGAATGTTTATCATTTTGTACTCATCTTAGGAATATGTGCTTCTGCTCAATGAATGTAATGTGACCCCAGCTGGTACGTGCATGAGCAGGATCCAAAACCGTGCTGAAGCCCTGTGACTCCCAAAGTCGAAATCTGCCAAATCTGAGATCTCAAAGTCTCAGGGACCGGCACACGTAAGGCCAGCCACATCACGCGTTTCTTTATGAGCGTCTGTAATCGCTGTGCACTGGACACCAGGTTGCTAGGGACCGGCACTGGTCCACACACCGCTGTTTGGGAGCCATGGTTGTAGGCCACAGGAGTATGGCCTAGGTTCCAATTACGGGGTACCCAGGGGGAGCTCAGACGCCCCAATGAGGAACCTGATCCCCTCTGAAAAAAGACCTGACCCGAACACCCCAGGACCCCCCCCCCCCCAATCCCCTGCCGTCTGCTATCTCACTGACCCCCCCCTTGACAGCCCGAGTGCAATTTGAGCTATCAAGTGATGACAGACAGTTTCTTAAGACAAGTTGTCTTGTAAACCCAGATCACAAAGATGTTTTGGCAGAAACCTCCAACACAGCCCCCGTGTTTCATCTTAGACATGCTCATCTATGCTGAGATTACACTTTCACCCCGCGGTCTGCTCTCTTCTGAGACCAAACGGGGGGAAAATCCTTTTGTTCGCATTTCTCTGACTTTGCCCCAGTCTGTGTGCATGGAATCAGACACATTAATAATGAAACGCTGACACCTACAGGCTGGTACTGTTCATAGCTACTCATCCTCAGGAATATCACTGAAGTACAGGTTTCAACACAGAAGCTGCACAGCAAAGCATTTCAGGCCTGTAATATTTCAACATATGAACAGCATAGGCATTTCAAAACCAAACTACAATGTCTCTGAATGAATGGGAACTTTTTTGAATATGCAATATGTGCATATGTAACATTACACCATTGACTATCCCTATTCTGTATAGCTGTAATGTGTATTATGCTAAACACACAAGCACACACGCACTGGCATGAACACGCGCACACACACAAACTATGGGAAAATGGCAAGACTAAAATATTCCCCTTAATCTCTAACCCTTTTTCACATGGCTACATGTTTGTTTATAGTAGTCAAATAAACACCCTATTTATTGCTCTTGTGATCTGATTATGATAGCATCGCATAGTTGCCATAGTTGTTCATGGGATTTGTTCTTTTCCCACATTTATTGTTCAGTGAGAAATGTTGCGTGTGGCCTTTCACGTCGTGAAAAGCTTTTGTAAGGTCTATTGTGTGCCCACATGAAAATAAATGCATTAAAAAAAGCCACAAGAAATGTGAACATATCGGCGATTGCTTGCATTAGCGCAGCGCTTTTATATGGCTACCCGCGGTCCTTCCATCTTGATATTTTGGGGTGCGGTGCCTCACTCCTTCAACAGGGCGTCGGTATTCACTATGCAGGGATCCCTCGACTTGATCTTGAACTAGACACGCCTCACGGAGCCACACAATCCCCACATTGTGTTTTACTGCCTGCTGACTTCCAGCTGCAAACACGGTCCGGATACTTAGCAAAGCAGTCACCCCCGAGAAAACGGCATGATCAGCCCCGTGGCACTCCGTACAATGTCCAACCTTCCTGTACATACATAGATTATGATTCACAGATGTGTGCACTCACCTCTTTGGTTGCTGCTTGACAATACCCATGACAACCAGCCTCATCGACGGTCTGAGCCCACCTTTGATCTCCCCGATATACATTTCCTCCTGGAAGAAATATCGTCCACATGAAGCGGTAATATTAAAGACCGAAAAGAAAAAAAATTACAATCATATAAATGTGTGTAGACTTGTCACAGTCATGTACATAATTAGCCGAGATTATTTTATTCTAAGATGTAGCTAGAGACTCGATGAGTTGCATTTGATTGAGAATGAAAATCTTTCTATTTCTTAATTTTTTTTCTGTTAAATTCTGTTATTCTCTCCCATATATGGTAGTGGAAGAATCTCAGGGGTTTTACAACATTACAACAGTCGTGTGTGTTGAATTAGGCTATTGCCTAGTTTAACATTTAGGCTATTGTTAAAATATATTTATCTATTGCATGGATTCCATCAGCATAATTCTACATAGCCTATATGATACTCATTGGGAAAATACGGCATACGTTTAATAACATTGAAATTAAGGATCAAGGCTGTTCATTTTTTCGTTCGATTAAAAAAATCTCATGAGCCCATAATAAGCTCCTCATAAATATCCACTTACGTGTTTAATCTTGTCATTTTCTGCCATCTTCCTCGGGTCCGTAGTTATTGCCGGCGTAAAGCGTCGGGATAGAGTTTCTGTGCAGCGATGACAATGACATTCATACAAAAAAAACAAAAAAAACCTTTATCATCATTAAACACGAACGGCGAGGGTAGATAGAGGCTCCGCCCCAATCGCTACATGGCAGCTGGTAGCCATGGAAACAGGACAAGCTGCGCTGAAGCAGCTTTTATTTTTAGTGCATTAAAAAACTACTGGGTCAGTGAGTGATGAGCGAGATCAGCATTGCAGTACGTCATCGACAAGTGTGGAATTTCGGAAATAACGTGCAGAGAGATACAGTCGCCTAATTACAAAGATATTTTGGGAGTCGCAGTGAAAGACCACGCCTCGTAAGATCGAGGAGTCCCCGGAGTCTAGGTGCCAGCAGGTGTGTTGCAGCACAAAGGAAATGCCTAAGGATGTGCAAGGCTATCCCTCTGTGCCTAACATATGGCCTGCTTTGTCTGACTGACTCACATTCATGCACTGCCCACAGTTTTAAGTATTAAGTAAATGCTATCTTCCACCAATATATGCAACATTGCATCATTTACTAATGTAGTGATTCACAGTTAGTATGTTTGGCCTAGTTCTCCAGAGACTATTATAGGATATTCCCAAGGTGTCCAGATATTCCCCTGTAAACACCATGAAATTTAGAAACACACTCCTCCCATGGATACAGCACATTTTAGAAATGTGAGTTCATTGCAGGGTTTACAGCCAAATAATATATATCAATCACAGAATATTGTAATATGTAACTCTTGCTTAGTTCACCCTCAGATTTCAACACTTTCTTTTGAATGAAAGAAAATAGTGCTGGCAGTCTAACACTGCCTGGCTGTCTGCATTCTCTCTTCTGATGGTCAGCTGTCTAAATTGTTGCACATATTATTGTTGAAAATATACAAAGGGTTTAGTTTAGTTTAGTTTATTTCGATAATCATAATAAATGCACAGCCAACAGTCATAGGTAAATGTAAAAAAATCATCAAGGATAACAAAATTAAGTTTCAGAAACCTTTTTCCAAGCAATGTTATTTATGCAAAAATCTTATTTTGGGTAGGATTAGAACTTTTGCCATTCATACAGAATAACGTAAAAACTGAATGCACTGTATATTTCTTTTCGTTCTTTTAGTCTTTGGTTATGTATGTATAAGTATTAAAAATTACTATTTTAATTGCAAAAGGTCTTTACCCTACCAGCAAAGGATTCAGTGGGAATGAAATGGAGACTGGAAAGTCATCTTAGGAGTTTGGAATTGGCATGGAAGTTAGCCTTGAGGCTAGCATGGTAAACTATTTTAATTATAATTGTAATTACCTTCATATGATTACCCGGATTATGCTAAGCTTAAAGGTACAATAGGTAATATCGGACTTCTAACAGTCAAGAGAGGAATAGCAGCAACAAACACACTAAAACCACAACATTGTTTATCCCTCCCCCTTCTCTGTAAATGCGCTGACGTTGAGACACCAATTACAACCAATTTTCAACCAATCAACTTGAATTATTGTACATTTATACAATGTTTTGGTACAGAGTGTTGAGCCGTCAGCTGTATATTTTTACTATAAAGAGAGGCAGAGGGTGGGTCAACATGTCAGTGAGCCTTTTTCTATGGTCTTGTAACAATATTTTAACACAAAGATCTTACCCATTGTACCTTTAACAATGATTCCTTGCTGTGGTTGTTAGACCATTTTTATAGGCTATAATAACTAATTACTCTGATTAATGAAGGTTATTTAAATTCAATGTCCAGACTACACTCTGCCTAATAAATCAATGCTCCAAGTCAGATGAGTGCATGGCGCAACTAAACAGGATATATAAGAAACAGATTTAATTAGAATCTCTGATATAGTCATGTGGCCAAAGTATTCTTTCCCAAGGATTAAACAGGATACATGCAACAAACTTCAACCCAGATCATTTAAGCAAATTAAGGCCGAATAGGCCTACGTGTCTTAATTTGGCAGGATATCCAATAGGCTTCGTTTAAAAATAAAATAAAATAAATAAAAATTAAATTAAATTAACAAAAAAGTGCTTGCCCCAATTGGCTTACATCAACCTCAACCCAATCAAATCACATATTGGATAATTTTGTTTTTAAGACGAGATAAAAACAAAATAAAATAAAACAAAGCATGTAAAGAGACCTTTTTTTCCACCTGATCAATTTTAGCAGAATCGGACGACCTGTTTTGCTTATTTCTGCTTTAGAACACATTTAGATTATGAGATGAAATTTAGTCTATTTTATCTGACAATTTAGAAAAAGACAAACTTTTAAAATTAGACTCAATATTTTAAATGATGTGTAAACTGTAAACGAGGAGCCGTTAGTCGTCCAAGCAGCACAACCTACCAACTGCAGTTTGTACGGTAAGCCTATTGTTATATTATGGACACTGCGCAGTCACGCATGCGCAGTGAGGACATCTTGTGCTTACTTCCTGGGCTTCAGTTCCTTCGTTTCGCGAGTAGAGCGCAATAACTTCTTTATCAGCAGTTTCGACTGCTACAATAGCGTCGCTCGCTACATTTTTTGAAGCGGTCTGATGTTGTGAAACCCTTGACCCACGATATGTAAATTCCATCAGCTGATGCTGTCATATGACTTCTCCGGCATGGCTACCGTAGATTAACAGTTCGGGAGCAGACTTGGTGAGAAACAGGCACGCGGAGCAGATTAATTGGGTTTTAACACTCTGAGGCACAGTGCACAGAACAGTAAGTCATTTAACAATAACTTGCATACTCTCTAGAACCGGCATTTGATAAAATTGTTGTTTGGAGAATAGTTTCTTAAATTAGCTGGGCGGGCTACGTATCGTTAGCGCGATACGTCCTGGTTCTTCACTATAGTAGTCAACAAGCAAGACAATGCTAGCTGGTTTACAGCAAGCGAACTTTCCTCCACTGGAACTCATGTAAAGAACAAACCTTCGACACATTTTGTTTTTTTGTGGCATTTATGTCTTACTTTGTTTAGCCCGGTACAAAAGAATTACCAAATAACCCTGGATATTAATTTAACTCTCAATTCTCCCATTAATGTTTTGCAAAGTGGGCGGGGAGCTGTCAGTATACGCAGACCGCAGCTATCGTTTGGTAATTGCTTGCAGCAACGTCAAATCTTAGCATGGTAGATTGGCCTTTAGGCCTTAGAATGCAGATTTATGTCAATTTAGCGCTGTTTTCCTGTAGTCGTATACCGTGTTCAGATAATCACAACAAGCGTTTTAGCTAGGGCATGCGTTGAGCTTGAATTTTTGAACCAAGTTTCAAGAGTTAGACCGTGTTTGTTATTTGGCAGCGATCTCGAGAGTTCTGGTGTTGGTTGCTCTGAACATTGTCCTTGCTTTCTTTGAATTCTTCTTTAGATGTAGTATGGTCGTCGTTGGTTCCGCCTATGTGCTCTGTAGTCGAGAGGTCGCACCCACCACGGAATCAAGTGATCGGGGGTGAGGTGCGGTCAGAGTCATGCATCCATTTGGCCGGGAGGAAGAGAGCTCTCTGCAACAGCTCTTCGGCTTCTTCACGCTATGTGCGCGGCGCGGGGAGTGGGAGCTGGCCAGAGCCTGCGTACCTCAGCTGAGGGACGCGGCGGACGGGTCCTCGCAGCGTCTACACGATATACTAAGGGCCCTGGTCACATGTCCATACCTGCTCAGGTGAGCAAATGTGCGCCTCTCATCCGACTTTTACAATCGAAAGTAACACTGTTAGCAAGAGACGTTTGAAGCCAGTTTAGAAATGTTGTTAATGTCAATGGCACACACAAATAAGACGCCCCCCTGTTCCCAGAATGTAAATGAAATGACAGCAGACTAGGGAATTAAGAACCAAAAGAGCTTTATTTTTAAAATAACTTGTGTTATGTCTGTGTGTAACGAGAGAGATATCTTTGCCTGAATCCCGGCTTCTCACTCCTCCAAAGATTTGTTAGACAAACGCGTCACCAGTCAGCTAAAGGCGAAATCGCCCCCAGTCAAGGCCAAGGTCAGCAGGGAACGTTGTCGTGGTAACCTGCCACGAGCCTTTCCGTTCCTTCACTTCACTGTGCTTACAAGCGAACTAGCCGAGCTAACCCTACTACACGTGTTGTGAATTGAATTGTCAGATACACTTTTATTTTTTCGTTTGAATGGCCTGAGACTCGATATTGAATGTGGAGAAGGCAGTTTTCTTTTGCTTTGAGTGATGGTGCCTCTTGCTTAGGTGGGAAACGGTAGGCAGTCCTCATCGACTGGCCTGGTTCTGGCTGCAGGTCTTGGAACGATGGTCTCAGGAGCAGGTAGGCTACAAACTGACCTCTTGCAGTGCTTTCCTCATATCTGTAGCAGATCACGTACCTCTCTGACCCGTTGTCTGTGGATCTCGTGCTTGTGATTGTCTCTGACTCCCGTCCTGTCCTCTGCCCTGCAGGTCGCCGTGTCTGTCCGCAGAGAGCTGGAGTTCCTGCTGGTGTTGGAGGAGCTTGGTGATGAGGTCCCAGAAACAGTGCTCCAGGTTTTCTCTCCGTTTCATTTTTCACTTATCTTCTCATTTCATTTTTAACTTCTCTTCTAATGGGAGACTCGTTGTTGTGATTTAAGATGACAAGGGAATGGTAATTGGAGACGTATTCTATGATTATGATGTGTGCGTGTGTGTGTGTATGAGAGAGTGAGTGAGTGAGTGTGTGTGGTCTTTTCCATGCATGCCTGTGGGTGTGTGTCCCTGTGCGCACATTTATGTGTGTGTGTGTGTGTGTGTGTGTGTGTGTGTGTGTGTGTGTGTGTGTGTGCGCATATGGGGTGGGGAAAGGCCCATCCTTCAGAGCAAATGTCAGCTTCTACATTCTGGTTTCCACTCTTCCCCCTTTGCCGCCGCTGGCTGAATTGACAGAGTGCATCAATAATCATCTGATATTGATTCCTGGAAGGCTTCCTGCAGGCTGAGATGTTGTGACGCCTCCCTGGAAGGCTTCCTGCACGCTGCGATGTTGTGACGCCTCCCTGGAAGGCTTCCTGCACGCTGCGATGTTGTGACGCCTCCCTGGAAGGCTTCCTGCACGCTGCGATGTTGTGACGCCTCCGCGCTGCCTCCAGTCTGATCTGATTTCTCCCTGCAGGAGCTGCACCAGGCCTTCCTGGACTCCCAGCCCGGAGGGGGGCTCAGCGTGGGGGCGCAGTCCTGTCTGAGGGCCCTGCTGGAGGGGGGGCGGCCGCGACTCGCCCAGGCCCTCACCGGCTTCCTGCAGGGCCACGGGGGCGTCGGCGTGGGCGAGGCCGGGGCGGGGAGGGGCCAGGCCCTGACGGACACCTTCACCCAATTCCTGCTGGAGAGGGTGGCCCAGTTGGGGCAGGAGGACGGGGAGGGGGATGGGGCGGGGGCGGAGCGGCTGTACTCTGCCCTCGCCCTGATGCCCTGGGACCCCGAGCGCGCGGGGGAGGGGCGGAGCCCGGCCCTGTGCGAGGCGTTGTGGGGCGCTGAGGGGCGCGGCCTGAGGGAGGAGAGGGTCCTGAGCTCCTTGCTCCGGCCCGGGAACCACGCCCTGCTCTGCCTGTACTGCGGCACCGCCCTGCGCCTACAGCGGGAGCGGCTGCTGAGGGACCCCTCCTGCACACAGGGTAGGGAACCTGCGCCCCTTTACTCCCCCTTAACCTGCGCCCCTTTACCCCCCCTTAATCCCCCCTTAACCTGCGCCCCTTTACTCCCCCTTAACCTGCGCCCCTTTACTCCCCCTTAACCTGCGCCCCTTTACTCCCCTTAACCTGCGCCCCTTTACTCCGATCTGGGTCAAATGTGTGGTTCTTTTGCGTTCAGATGCTTTTCTATGCTTTGCTGAGCTCATCTGGAGTGTTGGAATACTCTCAAAAAGTGAAAAGTGCCTTCCGGTGCTCTTGGTTGGTTCAGTTGCTCCAGGCAAGATCAATAGAGCGTAGAAAGAGTAATTGAATCCGAAACAATTCCGGATGCATGTATTCATTCCGACAAATCACTACGCCAGCTGATTTCACTCATTAACACACTTCGTCAACCAGAGAGGAGGGATGAGCAGGTGTAGTGCTGGGCTGGAATGATAACCTGCGTACTCTCAGGTCTCCATGGCACCGGATTGGGCTCGGCTGCTTTAGAAGCGCAGTAAATAATCTAATATAATCTAAACTTTATTACTATGAAAATGGTGGAGGCCTGAGCAGCTTTGCATGCATGCATGCGACACAGAAGAGGTGGGCAAACTGTACGCTGGGTGAAACAAGTACGCCTTGTGTTTATTATTAGTAGCTGCTTGGCAACTAACTGCACTGTCAGCGCTCAATACTAGGGGTGTAATTTAAAACTCGGATAATGCAAAAGACATACTGTGCGTGTCGAGAGGGTGTTTCTGTCATATGCACTCCGCATTCACTGTGCATTACCAGTGTGCGTTACACTAAGTATACATGTTCTATAGGCTGGTGGGTATGCAGTTTTCTGTTCAAACCAGTTCTTCTGGTAAATTTTCAAAATGGCTTCAGAAAAAACGCAGCGGTTTACAGCACATTCTGCGCCTTTACCAGACCGCAGTGAAACGTTTTCAGAAAGAGTGAATGAGCCGTTTGGATGAGTGTCGGTTGTGGCTTTATCAAAAGCATCAGAGGGGATAAATGGTTGGGATAAGGAAATAATTTAGAGCAGAGCTTGGCATGAAATCCTGGAACAGATGAGCCATTGTTGTGTGACCCTTAGTTTCAGTTTCCACTTTAATTGGGGAATTTCTTTTTTTGAATAATGGTAATGAGTCCTTTATCCCACTGCTCTGCTCTGCTTTGAGTTGATTGGTTGTTCATAAATTTGTGCGATTGGTCATTTTTGTAGAGTAGTGTCATTGGTTGTTTTGTACAGTAGTTGACTGGTTGTTCATAGAGAAGTGTGATTGGTCATTTTTGTAGAGTAGTGTTATTGGTTGTTTTGTTCAGTAGTTGACTGGTTGTTCATAGAGAAGTGTGATTGGTCATTTTTGTAGAGTAGTGTTATTGGTTGTATTGTACAGTAGTTGACTGGTTGCTCATAGAGCAGTGTGATTGGGTGTTTTTTGTAGAGCAGACATTAAGACATATAAAAAGTCTCGGTGTGTAAGGTAACCCCTGCTGTTATCACGGCACTCAGCTGTCTTCACTATCACTTCTGCTTCTGCGGTTGCCATCATTTTGTCCGCATGTGACTACTTCGCCTCCAGATATTGCATTTACAGCTTCTTTTTTTCTTTATTTCTTGTCACGAAAATGTTTTTACTGTGTTTCATGGTGTCAGTTAAACATTTTAGTGGGGACATGAACATAGGTAGTTGTAAATGACACTGGCTGATTGACAGTAAACCCCCCCACCCCCCCACCCCCCCCCCCCTCCAGTGGACTTACCTGAAGCAGAGAGGATGATGCTGGGCCTATGTTGTCATGGAGACCGTGAATCAGCCTGGAAATCCATCTACTTTGAAAGTCTGAGCAGCGGAAAACACTTCCTGGAGCTGGTTCTGGTACGTCTGGCTGTCTGGCTGTCAGCACAGGACATCAGTTACTTCATACCGTATTACTGTGGACATGTTAAATGCTCACCAAATTCACCACTGCCTTCAGTGTGGTTTTTCAGGGATTTGTTTGTCATTGTTTGTAGATTCACTTGCCTTGCTAAAAAAAAAACTGAAGTGGAAATAAAGGCTTTTCCTCAGTTCCCGTTACCTCAGGTGCTGAGAGTGATTAACCCTTTAAGGAGGGAGATGACGCACAGTCCACTGTTCCATCCACTTCCTGGAAAATTGAATTTTGATTTTACATCATCATATACAAGTGGGCGTGTAGGTCGATCAAATTTCTGTCAATGTTCCGTTCTTCTGCCATTAATATCCTCATTTGACATCCCCCCCCCCCAAAAAAAAGATAAAAATCGTTAGCCATTTGTACGCCCACTCGTATATGATGATGTAAAATGAAAATTCAAATTATTTTCCAGGAAGTGGACTCCTAGCCCTTCAAAAACTCCCCCCGAAAGATCTTTCTCACTCATGTGTACATCACATCACTTCTGTCTTTAAATTTGGCTTGTCTTTAACTGAACATTCTAATGCTGATGTAACAATCACTACTGGCAACTCTGTTCTAGAACTTAGTTCTTTTCTTCTGACATAGAATGTAGAAGAAAAACATTCCAAAAGACCTACTATTGAAAGGGTTAAAGCAGGCGTCCCCTCGGGCGTCCTTGTGTTTGAAGAGCTCTTGAGTTTCTGCGGCGTCCGTTCCCCAGGTGACAGCGCTGGACCTGGTCAGGAAGGAGGAGTTTGGCAGGCTGGATGGCCTGCTGAGGGGGGAGTTCCGCCCCCTGTCCCGCCTGCTGCTGCTCCTTGGCTGGACTCAGTGTCAGAGTATGGGCTCCGCCCAGACCCTCCTGCACACCCTGCACCACAGCCAGGTGGGCCGGCCCGTTTAAGGAGCGAGGCCACAGCCACAACTATGGGATTGGAATGTTCTTGACTGAGCATTCTAGTGCTGGTGTCACAATCGCTGCTGGTAATTGAAAGCAGTGGAGTTGGGGTGTAATGGCCATTTAAGGCACTGCAGATAGGTGTATTGAAGCTCTGCAGTCAGGTCAGTGTGTTCTAATTAATTTCAGCCAGGGAAACATGTCCTTTTGCACCTGCACCAGGTGAATGCATCCCAGTTCATCCACTATTGCACTATTGTTCAGCCTCTCTGTCCTACAGGTGTCTATCCCTGGTCTGTGTCTAAAGTCACTGCCCCTCTGTCCCCCAGGCCCTGGCCAATGACTCAGTCCTGAAAGAGTTTGGTGATGGTCTGTCTACTCAGCTTGGGGTGCTCGAGTGGTGTGCCAAGAACAACCCGTGAGTGAAACCCTGTCTTCATTCCTCCATCGCTCTCCACTTTATACTAATGACACATTTTCACACAAAGCTTGTGCTGTTTTTGTGTGTGTATGGATGGTGTGTGTGTGTGTGTGTGTGTGTGTGTGTGTGTGTGTGTGTGTGTGTGTGTGTGTGTGTGTGTGTGTGTGTGTGTGTGTGTGTGTGTGTGTGTGTGTGTGTGCGCGTGCGCGTGTGCGTGTGTGGTGTGTGGTGTTTCTCTGTGTGGTGTGGTGTGTGTGTGTGTGTGTAGGGGGATCCCGAACGAGGCCCTGCTGGGACAGCTGCACACTCTGGACAGTCACTCTGCTCTGTACATCCTGCACTCTCTCACCCCCCTGGCTCAGCTCGACGAGCACCAGGTCCTGGGCCTGCTGCAGGGGCTGCCCCACCCCCCCGGATCCGGTCTGACACTTGGCCTTTTTACCCGGCCTTTCTGTGTCTTGTCTGTTTCCCTCCACCTCCTCTGTCATTGCATCTCTTGTGTGTCTTTTTGCTTTTTCATGTCATTAGCCCTTTAACTCTTTGGTTTTTTTTGGAACGTTTAATTTTAAAACTCTCAAGTCAGTGTTCTAGAACTTTCACTTACCAGTATTGACTGTTACACCAGCATTGGAATGTTCGGTTTTAGAGCTTGTTATTAACTGAACATTCTATTGCTGAATTACTGGAATTTGTGAACAATGGAGCTCTAGAATTGTGAGAGAACATTCCAAGAAGCCTGCCCAAAATGGCTCACTAGTCAGTATGTAGTTACCTGCTTGTGCCATTACAAATACTGTACACATCAGCATTGTCCGTAGCTCCTGTATTTGTATTAGACTAGCCTGCTTCTTTCCACCTGCATTATTTGAACTTCTTAGTTCCTGTCTTTTTCCTTATTGTTGGTTCTTTTATTTGAAAACTACTATGAACCGCATATACAAAAACTTGATTACTATTCTACAACCTCCTCCGTCTGTGAGTAATAAACCATCTTGCTCCCGTGTAGGGGATTCAGACCTTGTGGACGCGCCCAACCTGGCTGTCCAGAGGAACGTGATCCTGTTCCAGGGCTTCTGTGCCATGAAGTACGCCCTGTACGCCCTGTGTGTCAACGCCCACAAGTACTCGGGCTGCCGGGACTGTGGGGCCCCCGCTGAGCCCCCTCAGACCGAGGGAGGGGGGCCGAGAAAGCCTGACTCCAGCCTCTCACAAGGTACTTCAGCGTGCACTTTTGGGCTCTTTCTCTTCTGTACTTTGAAATGTTTGTTTGTTGCCTTTCTGCTGCCCTATGCCCAATTGTCGGGGTGGGGGTGGGAGTGATTGTAGACCAGTGGAATCCCCCTTTCATTTGGCACCAACGGCTTGTTTGCCCCCCCCCCCCCCCCAGGCAGATGGTAACCGAGACAACCACCCCAGCTCTGAGTCAATGTTCACTTTTTGTGGTTCAACAGACGATACCTTGCAGTGTGGCGAATACAAATTCCTTTTTTGTTTTTACAAAAATACAGCTGTATAAATTTGACTGAAGCAGTTCAGGTTAAGTAGCTACCTTACTCAAGTGTACAATGACGGCATCCCGCCTGGGAATCAAACCTGTAACCTTTGCATTACAAGTGCAGTTCCCTAACCGATACACTACACAAATTAAAAATCAGCACCTCCTGTGTGTCCTCCCCTTCCACCTCCCCTCCCAGAATGCCCTGCGCTGTTCCAGCAGCACCTGTCGGAGTGCCAGCTCTACCTGGAGGCGGTTCCGGCCGTGTTCCGCCTGGAGCTCCTGGAGAACATCTTCTCCCTGCTCTTCCTGTCCCAGTCCGACTTCCTGCCCCCGCAGGCGGGCCAGGGCACGCCCCCGCAGGGGGGCGCGGAGAAGAGTGACATCACAGCGACCGGTACGGGCGCCGGAGAGGGGGAGCGGCAGGAGGAGGAGGAGGAGGAGACGGACGGAGGGACGGAACGGACCGAAGCACAGAGCGCTAGCGTTAGCGTTAGCGTTAGCCGCCTGGACCTGGCCCACCTGGCGCGGGGCTGCAGGGGCTTCCTGGTGGACGAGGCGGGCATGGAGGGCTTCCTGCGGCTGCTGCGGGAGAGCCTGGAGGGGGTGTGCGTGGTGGGCCAGCGCGCGGGGCAGGAGGGCGGCCACGCCCTGCCGGGGGAGGCCGAGCTGGCCGAGGGCCTGGGTTGCTCGGTGACGGCGGAGGCGTTCGGCGCCCGGCTGCAGCGGCTGTCCAAGCGCACCGCCGAGGCGCAGTGGAGGCTGCAGATCATCGCCAGTAACCGCGGCAACGGCGGCGGTGAGTCGCGTGGGCGTGAGCGCGTCTCTGTATGTGTGTGTGTGTCTGTGTGCAAGCGTGTGTGTGTCTCTGCGTACCCCTGTGTACTGTGTACACATACATGCATCTGTGTGTCTCTGTGGATGGCACGACTATAACACAATGTTTTTCATTTAATTTATTGTGATGGTAGTACTAGCCAGTTCTAGCAGAACTGTGTTTGTGTCCTTTCATTCACTTTTGTTCTGGCTCAATCTTACTTCTCTTATTTGTGCTTGGCATTGTGGGCCATAGTTACCTTTTATATTGTGGCCTTGAGTGAGTGTGAGACGGCGTACGTGTGCGAGGGCGTACGTGTGAGACCGCGTACGTGTGAGAGGGCGTACGTGTGAGACCGCGTTTGTGTGTGTGCTTGTTGGACGGTGCCTCAGGACTGCCGTCGGTTATTTTCTGCGTTGTTTGTCCTACATCTGGTGGGCTCAGTCGTGATCGTAGCTGGTGACAGTGAAGACCTTTTCCATTTTTGGGGGGTAGATTTGAAGCCCCAGGCCTCCGCCGTGCCCAGCCCCTCCCTGTCCCTGAGACGGCACGCGGGGGGGAGGAGGAGGAAGAGGGCCTCCAAACACCGTCTGGAGGGCCGCATGTCCACCGAGAAACTGAACGGGGAGGTCAGCACCAGCGCCTCAGGTACGGAAGAGCTGGGAGAGGGCTCTGACTTATTTCGACTATTAATGTTGCTATTAATATTATATTATATTAATGTATTAATATGAACTATAACTTTAATTGTTTTCTTAATAACTGACTTATGTTGTAATCATAATTTGTTATTTATAATTTGACTCTTTCATACAAAGCGACTTAGTTGATTAGACTAAGCGGGGGATAATCCCCCCCGGAACAATGTGGGGTTAAGGGCCTTGCTGAAGGGCCCAACAGATGTTCTCGTGGCTTGAACCACCAACCTTCCGGGTCCCTGTCATGCCCCTGTGTGCTCTGTGTGGTGCAGCTAGTCTTTCTTTCTCTCTCTTTCTGGGGTCTGGAGCCTGACCCGCACAGTTTAATATGAAGAGGTTGCTACTGTGGAGCTGGCTCTTTGTAATCTCATCTAGAGGTTTTCCCCCTCGCAGTCACCACTTCCCCTTTCGGTTATTATTAAAGGACTGTGACGCAAAATTCAAAGTAATTGAAATGTTTGGTTCCATTTTTTTCAAGCATCACTGAACTTGCTCTGAGAGGTGTTTTATAAATAGTTGTTTTTTCTGTTCTGCCAGATGGAGGGGGCGGAGCCGGGGGCGGGCAGACGGAGCGGGGGGCGTGTCCCTGTGGCGGTCCCCACAGCTGGTTGGTTCCCGCCATGCTGTCCCCGCCGGAGTCCCTCCTCATGTCCTGCATCCGCAGGGGGAATTTTGTGGAGGCGCACCAGGTAAGAGTGATTGGCAGGTGAAGGGGTTGGGTCTGGTAGAGGGGGGTGGTGCCTGGTAGATTAAGTGGTGGGGACTGGTAGATTAAGGGATGGGACCTGTCAGATTAAGTGGTGGGACCTGTCAGATTAAGGGGTGAGACCTGGTAGTTTGAGGAGTGATACGTGTCAGATTAAGGGGTGGGACCTGGTAGTTTGAGGAGTGATACCTGTCAGATTAAGGGGTGGGACCTGGTAGAGGAAGGTGTGGGACCAGGTAGATTAATATAGATAGGGGCGACATGGCTCAGGCAGTAAGAGCAGTCGTCTGGCAGTTGGAGGGTTGCCGGTTCGATCCCCCGCCTGGGCTGTGTCGAAGTGTCCCTGAGCAAGACACCTAACCCCCAAATGCTCCTGACGAGCTGGTCGGCGCCTTGCATGGCAGCCAATCGCCATCGGTGTGTGTGTGTGTATGAATGGGTGAATGAGAAGCATCAATTGTACAGTGTGCTTTGGATAAAGGCGCTATATAAATGCCAACCATTTACCATTAAGGGGTGGGTCCTGGCCTAGTAGATTACATGGCTGGGCTGGTAGATTAGGGGCCTGGGCTGGTATATTAGGGGCCTGGGCCGGTAGATTAGGGGCCTGGGCTGGTAGATTAGGGGCCTGGGCTGGTAGATTACATGGCTGGGCTTGTAGATTAGGGGGCTGGGCTGGTAGATTAGGGGCCTGGGCTGGTAGATTAGGGGCCTGGGCTGGTAGATTAGGGGCCTGGGCTGGTAGATTAGGGGGCAGGGCTTGGCGGGTGTGAGAGGCAATAGGCCTCAGGCCTCAGGGCTCTGGTCCTCGTGCCTCCAGGTGTCTCTGATGTTCGGGCTGGAGGGCTCGGCGTGCTGCGGGGAGCTGGTGTTCATGGAGCGGTACCGCGAGGTTCTGCTGGAGCTGGCCGCGGTCGAGCAGAAGATCGAGAGCCAGACGGCGGAGGCGCCGGGCGCGACCGGACCCGGGCGGAACCGACTCGGCAGCAACGGCCGAGCCTCCACCCTGCAGGCCATCGAGAGCGCGGCCGCCGCCGGTACCACCCCGCCGCTCAGACTCCCGTTTTAATCGATTTTATTCCATAATAATCACAAATATACAACACGTTTTAGCAGGAACATCACCTAATACCACTTAAAAACTACCAGGCATGCCCACTGTGGACCGGGGTTCGCGCCCCGATCCTGCTAGATCCGAGTATGGGTGACCTGTGAGGGAGCGGCAGAATTGGGCCGCCGCTCCGATGGTGGGACTTGGGGGAGAGGATTGCCACGTGCCAGCGTCCCTGATCGCCTCGGAATCACGGTCTGGGGCGAGAGACGGCACGGCTTGAAGGGCGACATGTCATTCTCATTCTGGCCACCGGGGGGCACGGTTGTTGCAGTGTTTCCTCAGCGGCCCATGGGAATTGCTTATGAACAATTGGTTGCAATTGGCCACCAAATTGGGAGACACATTTTTTTAAATCAGAAAATAAATAAAAACTTTCAAGGATAATGCCAGAAAGCTTGAAAGCTGTCAATCACCCTCCGTGTTTGGCACTGGGGTGGTCAGGATCTGATGCCAAACCATGTGGTGCGTCATGATTTTGAGATGTAGTTTGACTGGTAATGCCTCCTGAATGTACTGATCTCATCACCCTTTGTGTAGATGCAGTGACTAGTTAACAGGCAGACTGTAGTAAGGACTTCATGGTGTCAGATTTACCATCTGTTCAACCATTAACTGTTTCGGGCTGTTCTGTTGCACGACCAGTGATTGGTTCCTGAGAAAAGTATAGATTCCCACAGGTGTTTGGGGAAAATAGGTCAGACATGGCTGCCTGCCAGTCAGGAAAAGCTGTCCCACTCCAATCCAACTAGTGCTTAATAAAATAACTGTGCACTGGTTAGCACTGACGCCTCCCAAGAAGGAGCTTCTGGGTTTGAGTCCCGGCTGGCTGGATCGATCCTCTCTAAGTGGAGTTTGCATGTTCTCCCTGTGTTTTTGTGGGTTTCTTCTGGCTCCTCTGGTTTCCTCCCACACCAGAGACATGGTCAGGGTAGGTATGGTCCTGCTGTTGCCCTTGACCAAGGCACTGGCCTCCGTATACTGCAGTAGTAGTGTAGGGAGGGTCAAATGCAGAGACAAATTACCCAACAAGGTCAATAAAGTATGCCGTAATCTTTAACTTTAGCACGGTTGTTGCGGTGTTTCCTCAGCGGCCCATGGGAATTGATTGTAAACGGGTTGCAATTGGCCACCAAGTTGGGAGACACATTTTTTAAAATCAGAAAATACAAAAACTTCCAAGGATAATGCCAGAAAGCTTGAAAGCTGTCAATCACCCTCCGTGTTTGGCACTGGGGTGGTCAGGATCTGATGCCAAACCATGTGGTGCGTCATGATTTTGAGATGTAGTTTGACTGGTAATGCCTCCTGAATGTACTGATCTCATCACCCTTTGTGTAGATGCAGTCACTAGTTAACAGGCAGACTGTAGTAAGGACTTTATGGTGTCTGACTTACGATCCGTTCAACCTCTTGCTCCTCTGGTTTCCTCCCACCCCAGAGACATGGTCAGGGTAGGTATGGTCCTGCTGTTGCCCTTGACCAAGGCACTGGCCTCAGAATACTGCAGTAGTAGTGTAGGGAGGGTCAAATGCAGAGACAAATGACCCAACAAGGTCAATAAAGTATGCCGTAATCTTTAACTTTAGCCTTCTCTTTAACCTTAACATTAACATTAGCTTTAGCCTTAACTTTAGCTTTAACATTAAGTTTAGCCTTAACTTTAGCTTGAACATTAACATATGCTTAACGTATGAGAGTACAGGACAGGACCGAAGGCATATATCCGTGTGTCCTCCCCGTCTCCCCAGGCATGGCCTTCTACTCCATCTCTGACGTGGCCGATCGTCTGCTCAGCACCCCGGGGCACCCCGTGCCCTCCCTGGAGGAGGGGTACTGGCTGAGCCAGGGGCTCCCCGACCCCGCGGGGCACCTCCGGCCCCTGCTGGCGGAGCTCAGCCCCCCCGGCATGGCGACCTTCGACCTGGCCTGCTGTCACTGCCAGCTGTGGAAGACGTCCCGCCAGCTCCTGGAGACGGCAGAGCGGAGACTCCTCAGCTCCCTGGAGGGCCGAGGTGGGGACCCCCCCCCCGATTTAAAAGTTTATTTGTTTGAAATGGGGCTGCACGTTATGTAAAATTGCTTTGTATAAGATAACTGCCACCATGGAGCATATATGGTAAATGGACTGCATTTATCCAAGGTGCGTTACAACTCACATACCTGGTTTAAGGTACTTCTGGCAAGTGGGTCCATATCATTAGAGTTGAGAAACACGACTCTGTAGGTCCTCTCCCAGCAGAAACTCGTACGGATAGGGCCTTTACATGGAAACCCTATATTTAAACATGTCCGCTGTGCTTAACGAGTTTCCCGGGTACATGTCTACAGCCTAGCTCATTTTATTTTTTTTCCCCCTTCAGGGCTGAGAATCGACCCGAAGGTGCGTCACTGCGAGGGGATCCGGGGATTCCCCGCCGTCCTGCAGGGGATCAGCAAGATCCTGAATCGCACGACCAGCGGCAAGGGATCCGCCAAGACCGGTGAGCCTCCAGGCTGTTCCCTGATGCAGCGCTGCCCAATCACGCGTGTGCTGGTTTTCATTCCAGCCAATCGCGACACCTGTGCTGATTCCAGGGATTGGTTCGCTCCTCTCTGGTTGAAGGTGTGTTAGTGAGTGACAGCAGGTGTAGGGATTGGTTGGAGTGAAACCCTGTCTACACTGCCCTCTATGGCACATGTTTGGGCACCACTGCCCTAATGAAATCAATCAGTTATCATTTTTCTTTATTTTTTAATATGACCTTTCCAACCCATCCATCCATCCATCCATCCATCATCACCCGCTTATCCGGAGTTGGGTCGCTGTGGCAGTAGGCAAAGCCGGGTATTCCAGCCGTCCCTCTCCCCAGCAACGCATTCTAGCTCCAGGATATGTAATCTCTCCAGCGGGCTCTGGGTCTCCCTCGGGGTCTCCGCCCAGTTGGACGAGCCCGGAAAACCTCCAAAGGGAGGCGCCCGGGAGGCATCCTGATCAGATGCCCGAACCACAACCTCAATTGGCTCCTTTCGACGCGAAGGAGCAGCGGCTCTACTCCGAGCTCCCTCCGGATGTCTGAGCTCCTCACCCTCATCTCTAAGGCTGAGCCCGGCCACCCTACAGAGGAAGCTCATTTCGGCCGCTTGCATACACGATCTCGTTCTTTCGGTCACTACTCAAAGCTTGTGACCATAGGTCAGGGTTGGGACGTAGATCGACCAGTAAATCGAGAGCTTCGCCTTCTGGCTCAGCTCCCTCTTCACCACGGTCCGATGAAGCCAGCAGAACCACATCATCCGCAAAAAGCAGAGATGCGATTCTGAGGTCACCAAACCGGACACTCTCCTCACCTCGGCTGTGCCTTGAGATCCTGTCCATGAATACCACAAACAGGACCGGTGACAAGGGGCAACCTTGGCGGAGTCCAACACCCACAGGAAACGTGCTTGACTTTCCAACCCCCCCCATCTCAATTTTTCTCTGTCCCTCCTCCACTCTCTCTCTCTCTCTCTCTCTCTCTCTCTCTCTCTCTCTCTCTCTCTCTCTCCCTCCCTCCCCCACTCCCTCTCTCTTTCTCCCTCCCCCACTCCCTGTCTCTCTTTGTCCACCTCTTCAGACACAGTAAGTGAGGAGTGTGTGTGTGTATGTGTATGTGTGTGTGTGTAATAACCCCTCTCTCCATCCGTACAGACATTGAGTGAGGTGACTGAGTCGAGTGAGTCGAGTGAGTCGAGTGAGTCGAGTGAGTCGAGTGAGTCGAGTGAGTCGAGTGAGTCGAGTGAGTCGAGTGAGTCGAGTGAGGCGCTGTAATAACCCCTCTCTCTCTTCACAGACACAGCCAGTGAGGAGCAGGCCGACTCCGGCCCGTTTGGCTGCAGTGTGCAGGAGGTGCTGCTCTGCTGCCACCCGGTGCTGACGGAGGAGGCCCTCGCCGCCCGTCTGGGCCTGGCCCAGCGCCTGGAGCTCACCCTGCTCACGCTGGGCTCCGCCACCGACGCCACAGGTCAGGGGCCACAGGCCAGGGGCCACAGGTCAGGGGCCACAGGTCAGGGGCCGCAGGTCAGGGGACATAGGTCAGGGACCACAGGTCAGGGGCCACAGGTCGGGGGCCACAGGTCAGGGGCTATAGGTCAGGGGCCACAGGTCAGGGGCCACAGACGCAGACCTAAGACATTAAGGGGTGGGGCCTGGCAGGTTAAGGGGTGGGGCCTTTGGGCCATTTGATTACAGCTAATATAATTGTTGTATCATTTTCAAATAGGTCAATAGGTAGGTTTTGTAGATGAAACTTCAAACTGCTTCAAACTACCTATTTCCACTGCTAGAATCAGAAACAGAATCAGGAGCTGCAAAAAATTATAGCAGACACGGGTCTTGCTGTTCACAGGTCAACAATACACTTTGCCATGTAGGTCTTTGTTGTTTAAAGTAGAGTTGCCAGAGTTGCCACCTTTCCTACAACCTCAACACAAAAAAACCCCCCAAAACCCACATTTTCTGCATACATATGTATATGTGTATGTGTGTGTATATGTGTGTGTACGTGTGTGTGTATGAATGTGTCTCTCCCCCCCGTGCTGCAGCTGAAACGCGGGGCGGCGGCGGCGGGCTCCTCTCGGCCCTGCTGGACCAGGCCAGCCTGCGGCCCTCGGAGCTGGACTCCCACCCGGTGCGCTCCCACATGAAGCACCTGCTGCGTGCGCTGGACCACCTCTGCCCCTTCGAGCCCGACAGCGGCCCCTGCAGGCCCGACTACGTGCGCAGCTTCCTGGACTACGTCAACACGCTGGCGTCCGTGCTGGTGCGCAGCGTGGCCACGGAGGGTAGGGGCCGCGCCTCCTCTCCTGACCTTCGACCCCTGTCGCTAGTCCCCCCGAGTTCAAGCCCCACCTTCGCTTTGCGGTCCCCTCATTACGAGCGCCAGGTGGTCCAGCTGCACGTTCACGCCTTTTTGGTTCCTCAGTTGGTTGAATGACTGTCAGGACAGCAGAATCCCTCCCCATATTTCGATGCAGACTAAACGACTGCTAAATGTAAATGTAAATGTAAGCTTCGCCCCCGTCGCTAATTCCCTAGTAGCTAAGGTGCTTGACTGACATCTGGAAGATTGTGGGTTCAAGCCACAGTGTAGCCAGTAAGATCAGTGCAGCTGTTGGTCCCTTGAGCAAGGCCGTTAGCCCTACATTGTTCCTGGGGGGGATTGGCTCCCGCTTAGTCTAATGAATTAACTGTAAGTAGCTTTGGTTAAAAAAGCGTCAGCTTTTCATAATGTAAATGTGAACGTAACCCCCCCCCCCCCTCTCCACTTTGCTCTCCCCCAGACCAGGTCAGCGAGGTGAAATTGGGGAACCCCCTCCTGGTGCTCTTGCAGTCCCCCTCACAGCTGCTGTCCCATCTGCTGTTTGATCGACAGGTGTCCCCCGACAGGTAGACCACGTCTCTTTTTTAAAAATTTCTTTCCTTCCTTTCTTTATTTCTTTTCTTTTTTTTCATACCTGGAAGCTGTATTTGTCTGGACTCATTATTCAGTTTGTTGTGAGAGAGTGAGAGTGAGTCTTTATGCGTGTGTGTTTGTATATATATATATGTGCGTGCGCGTGTGTGTGTGTATGTGTCTATGTGTGTCTGTATATATATATATATATATATATGTGTGTGTGTGTCTGTATGTATGTGTCTGTATGTATGTGTCTGTATGTATGTGTCTGTATGTATGTGTGTATGTGCGTGTGTGTGTGTCTGTATGTATGTATGTGTGTGTGTGTGTATGTGTCTGTATGTATGTGTCTGTATGTATGTGTCTGTATGTATGTGTCTGTATGTATGTGTGTATGTGTGTATGTGTGTATGTGTGTATGTGTGTGTGTGTGTGTGTGATGTCGGTCCTCACTCTGATGGTGTTTTGGGTGTGCCTCTGCAGGGTGTCGTCTCTGCTGCAGCAGGAGGCGTTGGGTCTGAGTGTGCAGCAGGTGACTGTGCATCGCTGCTGTGAGCTGCTCCCCGTGTGGGACGGGCGCGTGAAGGCGGGGCGGGAGGCCGGGTCTCCGGCGGGGGCGGCCGTGTTCGGGCTGGGCGCCCTCACCGCCCTGCTCCAGCAGCACGCCCGGCAGCACGTCTCCGTCCTGGGGCTGTCCGCCCCCGCGCCCGACCCCGACCTCCAGTCCGATTCCGAGGCCTCTCTGGAAGAATCCGCCGCCACGCCGCCAACGCCCACCTCCCCGTCGTCTCCTCCACCCTCCTCCTTCTCCTCCTCTTCCTCCTCCTCCTCCTCGTCATCCTCCTCCTCATCCTCCTCCTCCAACTCCTTCCTCCTCACGCCCTCCGCGCTGTCCTTCCTGAAGTCGCGCTGCCCCCTCATGGCCGCCCTCGCCTGCCTCAGCGCCTGCCGCGGCGGCGTCGCCCGGGCGACGTCCGGCTGGTCGGGCCTCCCCTCCTACTTCCGGCCGGGGCGCAAGGAGGCGGCGCTGGACGGCGAGCAGGTCTCCCGGGAGGGCGAGGCCCTGCTGAGGGAGTTCCCCGTCCTGCAGGCCCACCTGCAGGCCATGGCCGAGCCCGTCCTGGGGGCCCCGGAGGAGGGGGGGCCGGGGCTGGGGGCCGCCCTCTGCGGGAAGCCCCTGCTGGGGCTGCTGCTCTCCGGGATGTACCGGCCGTCCGCCTGCGCGCTCGCGGCCGAGGCCTTCCAGCAGGCGCTGGCTGCCCAGGACCTGGAGCGCGCCCTGAGCCTGCTGGAGCTGTACGCGCACAGCTGCGGCCAGCAGGGGGCGCTCAGGGACCGGCTGCTCGCCTGGGCCGCCCTGGAAGGTGAGGGGAGGGTGCGAAAATCTTCAGACCCGTAGCTATGTCTGAACTAAAATCACTTGTTAAGATGGCCATTTTTTGCAGTGTATAGAGGAGGGGGATTTTAGTGTTTTGGTGTTTTAGTCACAGGTCATTATGCTGTGAGTGTTTGTCTGCTGGTGTCAGAACGACATTATCGCTGCCAGAGCCCCACTCACCTCCCATTCTCTCCCTCTCTCCCCCTCTCTCCCCCACTGTCTCTCTCTCCCACTCTCCCCCACTCTCTCTCCCCCACTCTCTCTCCCCCATTCTCTCTCCCCCTCTCTCCTCCCCCACTCTCCCCCACTCTCTCCCACCCCCCCCCCCCTCTCTTTCTCACCCTCTCTCTCCCTCCCTCCCTCGTGCCCAGAGGGGGAGGGGTGCATGGAGCAGCTGTTCCGGGTGCGGGATGCTGACCTGCGGGCGCGGGTGGCCCTGCAGGGCCTGGAGCGTTGGCCCCTGGGGGCCGGTCTGGAGCTGCTGCAGTTCTGCCTGAGCGACACCCACACCGAGCCGGGCCTGAGGGCTGAGCTGGAGCTACGCAGGCAGGAGCTGGAGATCTACAACCGGGTACCCCACGCGTTTCATCCAGCCCCGCACGTTTCATCCAGCCCCGCACGTTTCATCCAGCCCCACACGTTTCATCCAGCCCCGCACCTTTCATTCAGTCCTGCGTGTGCATTTCATCCTGTCCTGCGTGTTTCATTCAGTCCTGCGTGTTTCATTCAGTCCTGCGCGTTTCATTCAGCGCTGCCTGTGCGTTTCATTCAGCGCTGCCTGTGCGTTTCATTCAGCGCTGCCTGTGCGTTTCATTCAGCCCTGCCTGTGCGTTTCATTCTGTCCTGCAATTTTAGTTGAATCCAATCTGAAATGGACAACGGTCACATGCCTTTATTCATGGGAGAGTTCTACCGAAACTCTGAGCCAAATTGAATCTAGAAAGGTGTTCCGCCCCGTCAAACTGAATTTCACCCTGAACATATTATGTCATATTTATTATGACCTTGAATGTCTTTCTAAAACATTAAACAAAATGAAATGAAATAAAATAAATGTTCCCCTATTTTCCGCCGTGCTATAAACTATAGACGTGCGACTTGCGGACCATTTCACCTGCTCACATCCCATTCGGTTGAGGATCTCGGTCTCACACCCTTGTCTTTGCTCTCAGATGCTGAACATGGACATTCCGTTGCCCTGGACAACGTGGCAGGAGCTGAGGGCGGATTCTCAGAGTGACAGTGAGAAGGTCTTCTCCATGATGCTGGAAGCCAGTGTGAGTCCCCTGTACACCACTGTACGGCGCCTTGAGAGTGTAAAACACTCATCACTTCATAAATAAAATCTATCTGTATGTATTTGCGTATTTGCATGTTTGCGTATCCCCTACAACGTGTTTGTGTTCACGTAACCTATTTACTTGAAATCTTCCCTTGAGCAGTGTGTGTAGAAGCTAATGCAGCGCATGTTTCATGTGCAGGAGTTTTAGCTGTGTGAGTGTGTGAGTGTGTGAGTGTGTGAGTGTGTGAGTGTGTGAGTGTGTGAGTGTGTGAGTGTGTTGAAGCTAATGCAGAGCGTGTTTCCTGTGCAGGAGTTTGTGGTGTGTGTGGTGTGTGTGTGGTGTGTGGTGTGTGTGTGGTGTGTGTGTGGTGTGTCTGTGTGTGTGTGTTGAACCTAATGCAGAGCGTGTGTCCTGTGCAGGAGTTTGAGCTGTGTGTGGTGTGTGTGTGGTGTGGTGTGTGGTGTGTGTGTGTGGCATGTGTGTGGCGTGTGTGTGGCGTGTGTGTGGCGTGTGTGTGGCGTGTGTGTTGAAGCTAATGCAGAGCGTGTGTCCTGTGCAGGAGTTTGAGCTGTGTGTGGTGTGTGTGGTGTGTGTGTGGTGTGTGGTGTGTGTGGTGTCTGTGTGTGTGTGTGTTGAAGCTAATGCAGAGCGCGTGTCCTGTGCAGGAGTTTGAGCTGTGTGTGTGGTGTGTGTGGTGTGTGTGGTGTGTGTGGTGTGTGTGGTGTGTGTGGTGTGTGTGGTGTGTGTGGTGTGTGTGTGTGTTGAAGCTAATGCAGAGCGTGTGTCCTGTGCAGGAGTTTGAGCTGTGTGCGCAGTGGGAGCAGCTGTACCCGGTATCTGCGCAGCTCAGACTGCAGCTGCAGACTGAACACCTGCTGCACCTGCTGGAGAGGAGTCAGACCGAGGAGGCCTTTCAGGTGTGTGTGAGTGTGAGTGTGAGTGTGAGTGTGAGTGTGAGTGTGAGTGTGAGTGTGAGTGTGAGTGTGAGTGTGAGTGTGAGTCTCAAGATTTGCATTGAGATCACTGACCTTTTTTTAAGAGTGAGACTTGGCTGAAACAATGCATACAAATAAGGCAACGTGAAAAACAGGAAGAGAGGACTACATTACAGTGCATTTCAGCCACTTGGCAACCACTAATTAAGTAACTAAGTGTTAGTCTCAGTAATACTAAAGTGTGATGTCACCAAGACGGCACTGAAGACCCATTTGTGATGAATAAGTTTATAGAGTTAGCCAAGGACACCGACAAGTAGTATTGCAAACAAAAGTAAGTAGCCCCATACATTTAACATGTTTTTACACCGCTATACCTGTAACGTTACAGGACGATTGTATCACCTTCTGTACCCCCACCTCCCATTTAAATGGCTCGTATTGTTCCGCACCCTCAGTTGCTGGAGAACCTTCCGGACTCCGCCGTGGGGCTGGAGGTGTGTGAGCGCGCTCTGGACCGCCGGCCCGGGCTGGCCGCGTGTCACTTCCTGGCCGACTACCTGACCCTGAACTTCCAGAGCCGCGTGTCGCCCGCTCGGAGACGGCACATCCACGCCCTGCACCTGGGCTCCAAGGTAACGGCACATACACGCCCTGCACCTGGGCTCCAAGGTAACGGCACATACACGCCCTGCACCTGGGCTCCAAGGTAACGGCACATCCACGCCCTGCACCTGGGCTCCAAGGTAACGGCACATACACGCCCTGCACCTGGGCTCCAAGGTAACGGCACGTACACGCCCTGCACCTGGGCTCCAAGGTAACGGCACGTACACGCCCTGCACCTGGGCTCCAAGGTAACGGCACATCCACGCCTGCACCTGAGCTCCAAGGTAACGGCACATACATGCCCTGCACCTGGGCTCCAAGGTAACGACACATACATGCCCTACTGCTGAGCTCCATGGTAACAGCACATACACGCCCTGCATCTGTTTTCTACATTTCCTCATCTTCACTTCTTTTTCTAGCCTCTCCCAGTAAGTGGAGCAACTGGAATGAGCTCTCTCTCTCTCTCTCTCTCTCTCTCTCTCTCTCTCTCGCTCTCTCTCTCTCTCTCTCTCTCTCTCTCTCTCTCTCTCTCTCTCTCTCTCTCTCTCTCGCTCTCGCTCTCGCTCTCGCTCTCGCTCTCGCTCTCGCTCTCGCTCTCTCATGAGACACGACTTTACACATAATATACTACAACAGTTGCACACTAAGGGCAGCAGTTCAGTAACTGAACGCTGGGGAGGAGTGTGGTTTAACCGCGTGTCAGTTGGGTGTTGACTGGCTACAGGGCAGGAGTGTGGTTTAACCGCGTGTCAGTGGGGTGTTGACTTGCTACAGGGCAGGAGTGTGGTTTAACCGCGTGTCAATCGGGTGTTGACTTGCTACAGGGCAGGAGTGTGGTTTAACCGTGTGTCAGTCGGGTGTTGACCGGCTGCAGGGCAGGAGTGCGGTTTAACCGCGTTCTGGTCGGGCGTTGACGGGCTCTGACGGCGTCTCCAGGTGCTGCTGACGCTCCCCGCCGCCGCGCGGCTGGATTACTTCCCGCTGCTCTCGGCCCCTCTGCTGATGCTGGAGCAGCTGCTGATGAACCTGAAGGTGGACTGGGCGGGCGTGGCCGTGCACACCCTGCGCAGCCTCCTGATTGGCCAGGAGGCCAGCTTCAGCGGCGACGACATCGACGCCCTGCTGTCCAGCTACGCCCGCAAGGCCCTGGACGTGCCCTACGCCCCCCGGGAGAGGAGCCGGTCGGGTGAGTCCCCGCACACGCGTGTGCCGAACGCACAAAGCAGGACTACTGCGTTAGCTGGGTAACTGCACTGAATCCAACCTCCCATCATCCCCCTCCAGACTCTGTCATCAGTCTGCAGGACGTCCTGCTGCAGTGCCCCGCTCAGGAGAGCTGCCCCCCCTCCCCCCGAGGGGAGACGCCTCCCCCTGCTGCAGGTGAGACGCGCACGCACGCACGCACGCACGCACACACTGTCTCTCTCTCTCTCTCTCACACACACACACACACACACACACACACTCTATCTCTCTCTCTCTCACACACACACAAACACACACACACACAAACAAACACTGTCTCTCTCTCTCTCTCTCTCTCTGTCATATACACACACACACACACACACACACAGTCTCTCTCTCACACATACACACACACACACTCTGTCTCTCTCTCGCACACACACACACTGTGTCTCTCTCTCTCTCTCTCTCTCTCTCACACACACACACACACAGTCTTTCTCTCACACACATACACATACACACTCTGTCTCTCTCACACGCGCACGCACGCGCACACACACACACACTGTCTCTCTCTCTCTCTCTCTCTCTCTCTCACACACACACACACACACACACACACACACACACACACACACACACACACACAGTCTTTCTCTCTCACACGCGCACGCACACACACACACACACACACTGTCTCTCTCTCTCTCTCTCTCTCTCTCTCTCTCTCTCTCTCTCTCTCTCTCTCTCTCTCTCACACACACACACACACCAATGCCCTCACAAACACTCACATACTCATACACGCAGTCAGACACAGGCACGCACATGCATACTCAGGGACATACACACGCACTAGATTCAGAAACCCCTACAGGGCGTCTACCTGCCGCCGCCGTGACGTTAGATCTCTGTCGCCCCCTGCAGGCAGCACCCCCCAGCACACCCCGTCCCCGGCCTCAGCCGCCCGCAGAACCAGGTCTCCCGCCCAGTACATCCCCCCGGACAAGCCTCCCCAGCGCAAAGACTGGATCCCGGACCACCAGCAGCGCGTCTGCATGGTCTGCCTGAGGGAGCGGTTTACGATGGTGAGAGGCAGGCGTGGAGCAGTGCTAAGAGCAGTTCGTCAAACGCACGTTTGCTTAAGCAAACTAAGCAGTCTCTCATATCTGTGTGATTAATGGGCATTTGGCAGACGCTCTTATCCAGAGCGACGTACAGTGGATTAGACTAAGCAGGAGACAGTCCTCCCCCGGAGCAATGCAGGGTTACACCGGGGATTAGACCCACCGACCTTGCGTGTCCCTGTCATGCACCTTTATCGCTACGCTGCAAGCCTCCCTAGCGGGTGTGTATATAAGCGTGCGGCCCCAGTAATGCAAACCTAAAGCGGGGATGGGGTGAACTGTGACCCTTCGCGCTCCAGTGGCGTGGGACACGTGTTGTTTATTCTCTGTTCTCCCCCGGCGCCCGGCCCTCTGCAGTTCAACAGACGCCATCACTGCCGGCGCTGCGGCCGGCTGGTGTGCAATGCCTGCTCCGAACACCGGATGGCGCTGGAGGGAAGCGCTGAGGTGGCGGCGCGCGTGTGTGACCAGTGCTACAGCTTCTTCCACCAAGAGTAAGACTACGTGCACACGCACACGCACATACACACAGACACACCTACACACACACATACACGTACATGAACACACAGCCACACACACACACACACACACATACAGACACCCACATACATGCACACAGACAGACACACACACACGCACATACATACACACAGACAGACACGCACATACATACACACAGACAGACACACACACACGCACACGCACATACATACACACAGACAGACACGCGCGCACACACACACACACGCACACGCACACACATACACGTACACACGCACATACATACACACAGACAGACACGCACACACCCATACACGTACAAGAACCCACACACATACATACACACACCCATACACGAACGCACACACACACACACACATGCATGAACACACAGCCACACACACACACACACATACAGACACGCACACATACAAATGCATGCATGCATACAGGAATGCATGCACACACAGACACACACATGCAAAGATCTGCACGCATGCCCACACAAATGCGTGCGCACACGGACACACACACAATCCACGCATAGACAGATACGCTCATGCATACAAACAGACGCACACATGCTCACACGCGCACACCTGTTAATTTACAAATAGTTGACGAAATAATCAACTAATCATGAATTTTAGTTCGCTAAAAAGTCCTGTGAATGAATTTTGATAGATTTTCTTGTTTTGATGACAGTGCTGAGGAAGAAGTGGATCAGGCAGAAGGTAAGAGCTGATCTACTCTTAAGATCACAGGCACTTGCTTCTGGCTCCGTTTGTAAAACTGAAGACAGTTTAGTTCATATGTGTACCCCTTCCTCACACACTCTCTTTCTCTTTCTGTATTTCCTCTTCTCCATTCTCTCTCTTCATCTGTCTGTATTCTCTCTCTTTCTCTCTGTATTCTCTCTCCCTCTCTCCCCCTATTTCTCTGTATTTTCCCGATCTCTCTCTCTCTCTCTCTCTCTCTCTCTCTCTCTCTCTCTCTCTCTCTCTCTCCCTCCCCTCTCTCTCTCTCTCCCTCTCTCTCCCCTCTCTCTCTCCCCTCTCTCTCCCCCTCTCTCTCGCCCCTCTCTCTCCCCTCTCTCTCCCCTCTCCCTCCCCTCTCCCTCCCTCCTCTGTGCAGTAGCAGGCAGCCCTGCGGTCACTGAGGGGGCGTTTGGGGGAGTCCTGTGTCTGCCGGAGGTTCCCCAGCACCAGTACCGGCTCACCCTGAACCCCACTGAGAACCAGCAGCTGCAGTTTGAGTTCTACTACGAGCAGGTCCTCCTCCGTCCCAGAATGCACTATGCACTAGCATGACAACCTACTCATAACAGCATGAGGTTTTTGCTATTTTCAATGCATTTCATTATGTTACATTACTGGCATTTAGCACACCCCTTACCCTGAGGCACTTGCACAACTTGTACATAAACTTATTGAGCACTTTATTAGGTATTTATTAGACTTATTTTTTAGACTTAAGCCTTCAGCTGCTGTAGCCTATATAAACTTAGAGGTTTGACAAGCTGTGACCAGTCTGGCCTTTCTCCTCTAACCTCTCTCATTAACAACATGTTTTTGCCCGCAAACACTGGATGTTTTTAGTTTTACGCACCATTCTCTGCAAACCCTAGGGACTGTTGTGCAAATCCAAGGAGATCAGCTGTTTCTGAGATGCTCAAACCACCCTGGCTGGCACCAACAATCATTCAAGTCACTTGGATCACATTTCTTCCCTATTCTGACATTTGAACCTCTTGACCCACATATGCATGCTTTTATGCATTTAGTTGCTGCCACATGATTGGCGGATTAAATTTGCATTGACAAGCCGGTGTGCAGGTCTGTGTGATCAAGTGGTGACTGACTGTAAATATCCTTTTATATAGCAGGATGCACACTGTCTAGCACTGTGCTCACGGGTAGCAGGGTTTGGCACTGTGCTCACGGGTAGCAGGGTTTGGCACTGTGCTCACGGGTAACGGGCAGCAGGGTTTGTCACTGTGCTCACAGGCAGCAGGGTTTGGCACTGTGCTCACGGGTAGCAGGATTTGGCACTGTGCTCACAGGTAGCAGGGTTTGGCACTGTGCTCACAGGTAGCAGGATTTGGCACTGTGCTCACAGGTAGCAGGGTTTGTCACTGTGCTCACAGGCAGCAGGGTTTGGCACTGTGCTCACGGGCAGCAGGGTTTGTCACTGTGCTCACGGGTAACGGGTAGCTGGGTTTGGCACTGTGCTCACGGGCAGCAGGGTTTGGCACTGTGCTCACAGGTAGCAGGGTTTGGCACTGTGCTCACAGGTAGCAGGGTTTGGCACTGTGCTCACGGGTAGCAGGGTTTGGCACTGTGCTCACAGGCAGCAGGGTTTGGCACTGTGCTCACGGGTAGCAGGGTTTGGCACTGTGCTCACAGGCAGCAGGGTTTGTCACTGTGCTCACGGGCAGCAGGGTTTGGCACTGTGCTCACGGGTAGCAGGGTTTGGCACTGTGCTCACGGGTAGCAGGGTTTGGCACTGTGCTCACAGGCAGCAGGGTTTGGCACTGTGCTCACGGGCAGCAGGGTTTGGCACTGTGCTCACGGGCAGCAGGGTTTGGCACTGTGCTCACGGGTAGCAGGGTTTGGCACTGTGCTCACGGGTAACGGGCAGCAGGGTTTGTGATGGTTGGTTTGTGTGCGGCAGGCCCCCAGCGCGTCCCTGTGCGTGGCCATCCTCTCCCTGCACAGCGACCACAGCTCCTGCGGCGCCCAGCTGGTGGCGCACTGCGCGCGCGCTCTCGCGCGCCCTCACCAACCCCGAGGTGGACGCCCGTCTGCTCACCGACATCATGCGCCAGCTGCTCTTCAGCGCCAAGCTCATGTTCGTCAGGGTGGGCCGGAGCCAGGACCTGGCCCTGTGCGACAGGTGAGCCGGGAGGTGGGGGGGGGGAAATCTGCACCAGATGTGATTCTTAACTGGACATTCTGATGCTGGTGTAACGATCGCAAGCGGCAATGGAAAGCAATTGTAGAGTTCTAGAACACTGACTCCTTGAACTTCTAGAATTCTGGGAAAAAAAACATTCCAAAAGAGGAAGGGGCCTTGGGGTGGATTGTTAAAGTGGCTGGAAACATTTTTAAATAACCATGAATTATCTCAAAGAGATGTATCCGCTACGCATCCACCATTTCAAGTCAGACACAGATTCTGTGCGTCACAGGCCAGATGCAAACAGCACACAGACAGGTCATGGTCCTGGTCAGAATTCCAACCCTGGATCTTGAGGCGACAGTGTAATCCGCTGCACCACGATGTGGTCACATAGCGCATGCTACAAATCTCCTACAAAGGTCCACCTCCTGCAACAGGGCAGAGCTACCCTACCCTACCCTACCCTGCACTATAGAGCCCAGAGTGTTTTAATGGGTTAAATCTTAACTATGTAAGTGCCTAATAGGATTCGGTAGTGCCCCTCATTAAACCGTTCACGGTGCCCTACTTTTCCCCTGCCCCTCCCCCCTTCCTCCACAGCTACATCGGCAAAGTGGACGTGCTGAAGATCCTGGTGACCGCCAACTACAAGTACATCCCCTCCCTGGACGACATCCTGGAGCCGGCGGCCGTGACACGTTTACGAAACCAGCTCCTGGAGGCGGAGCACTACCGGCTGGCCGTGGAGGTTCTGTACACGCTGTTCCCCGCGGTTACATAACTGTGACGTGTGAGACGCGTGGCGGTGCGGAGGGATTTATCCCCCCCCCCCCCCCCCCCCCCCCCGTGTGTGGCGTGCGTCACAAAGCCCGGGAATGCCCTTTTCCCCCCAGAGCCTCGGGGAAAGTATTTCCTCCTCTTAAGAAGCCCTCATGTGCAGCTAATAATATAAGATAACAGCTGGCCAAATACACAAAGCATTTCGAGATGACAAAGTCCAGTTCAAAGAGCTCAATGCTCCTGCCACTCAGTTGGTGTTTTTGGCGGAGGATTAATTTTTGGAATGGTTGAAAAGGCATTCTAATGCATGTGACAGTGCTATTTTGCTTAAGAATGTCCGTGAACACTATGAGACTCCTTACCCGGCCAACTTCGCAGGGACTAACCCGAAACAAGAAACAGTGGAGCACAGAACAATGCTCGCTGTTTAATGAACGGGGGGGAACGACGTTTCGACATTTTCCTTGCGGCCATTTTCCTTTGTGTGTTTGCATAGACTGTGTTTGTGTGTGTGATTTTGTGTCTTTGTGTGTTTGCATAGACTGTGTTTGTGTGTGATTGTGCATTTGCATAGACTGTGTTTGTGTTATATTGTGTGTGTGATTGTGTGTGTCTGTGCGTTTGCATAGACTGTTTGTGTGTGATTGTGTGTGTCTGTGTGTTTGCATAGACTGTGTTCGTGTGTGATTGTGTGTTTGCATAGACTGTGTTTGTGTTTGATTGTGTGTGTCTTTATGCGTTTGCATAGACTGTGTTTGTGTGTGATTGTGTGTGTGATTGAGCGTTCGCATAGACTGTGTTTGTGTGTGTGATTGTGTGTGTGATTGTGTGTGTGATTGTGTGTGTGATTGTGCGTTTGCATAGACTGTGTTTGTGTGTGATTGTGTGTGTCTTTGTGCGTGACTTCACAATCCTCTCTCCGCTCCCAGGTGTCCACTAAGAGCGGTCTGGACCCTGGAGGGGTGTGGCAGGCGTGGGGCGTGGCCTCCCTGAAGGCGGGGAACCTGAGCGTGGCACGGGAGAAGTTTGCCCGCTGTCTGAAAGCTCCTGTGGACCGGAACCAGCTGAACCAGGGCTCCAGGCTCCTCCAGGAGATCATTCTGCACCTGGAGTCCACGGTCCGGCCCACACTGACGCCGGTAATGCCACAGACCCCGCTCTGGTTCCCACAGCCTTCAGAACTAACAGAAACATCCCACTTCACCCTTTAAGGTCACAAATATGTGATTAGGATGTTCTTAACTGAACATACTAATGCTGATGTAACAATCGCCACTGGTCATTGAATGCAATGGACTTCTAGAACTTCTAGAATTCTGGGGGGAAAAAAACTACAAAAAAACATTCCGAAAACCTCCTCTTCAATGGTTAAAAGGCATTTCCTGTGTAAAAACACAAACATGATTTTTTTCCTTTTGGAGCAAATGAAATGCATCCCTGGTTTGTAATTTCCTGTTGGATGGTGTGATATCCCTTACTTGTATGAATTGCTGAAAAATACAGAAATGCAAATTATCCCGGAGAACGAATTTGTCCTGAAATAAGACTTTGTGAGAAACCTTTTGTCCTCTTTGGCCGGTCCGTCCAGAACACTGAGGAGGACATCCTGGCCTCGCTGAGGGAGCTGGAGGACGCCCTCTCGGACCAGGGGCCGGCGGAGCGTCCCGAGGGGAAGGTGCAGCACAGCGCCCACTACCAGGAGTGCCTGTACTACCTGCAGAACTACGGCACGCACCTGGCGCTCGTCAGCTTCTACATGCGGCACGACAGCGTGAAGGAGGCGCTCAGCCACCTGCTCAGCAAGGTGAGCCTGGGGGGGGGGGGGGGTCAAAGGTCACGGAGCGCGCGTGTGGCACGTTCCCGGGAGCGGTGGGTGTCCGTTTCATTATGCCGATCGCAGTCTGCCTCGTACGGCATTCTGTGAGGCGTAACCTTCGACGAGACGCTGCTTTGACCTATATACTGCAGTAGGTTTGGTGTTACGGTGCCGAAAGGTCCAGTAAAGAGCAGTCAACATAATTTATTGCATCATTTAAGCAGTAATAATGATTCCTGATTAGATTTGGGACCCTGTATTTATATTTTTACGGGGAGTGGCGTTTAGTGTGGTAGCATACTGTACTCTGTGTTTATTACTCAGTGCATTTAGTATCCAGTGTGGCCAGTCTGTTTATAGTTAAGAGATTAGGACTGTTACTCGAGGCCGTTGGCGCGGCGGTTTTATGTGAATCCCGGCTGCGTTCGGCTGCAGGAGTGTCCGGAGGAGGTGTTCCTGGAGGGGGTGCTCCAGCCCTGCCTGGAGACGGGCCGTTTGGGGGCCCTGCAGGGCCTGCTGGAGGGCCTGGACCCGGGGCTGGAGGGCTGGAGCCGCTACCTCATCGCCGCCTGCCACCTGATGCAACGCCGCGGCCACTTCCACACCCTGTTCCAGCTGCAGCAGTTCATGATGGTGCGCCCTCTGACCCCTGACCCCTGACCTCACAGTCACTTTTCACCTGCTAGACAGTTTAACCTTCTTTTTTTATTTTTTTATTTTTTTATTTAATCAGACACTTTAAAGACCCTGAGCAGTTAAAATAAGATTAAATTTAAGCTGTATTATACATGAATAAAATGTGCTATGATTTTAAACCTGTTTTATTCAGATGATATTTTACTCTAAAAAAATCAGTTTAACAAACTTTAAAAGCAGCATTTAAAGTTTGTTAAACAGATTTTTTTTGAGTAAAAATTCAGCTAAGATTTTTTATTTTTTTTAAAGATATTTTTTAGGCCTTTTTCAGCTTTATTGGACAGTATATAGTATAGAGAGACAGGAAGAATGGGAGCGAGAGAGAGGGGATTCGAACCGCCGACGTCGCGGTCAGTGCTCTGCAGGCTGCGCCACCGAGACACCCAAAATTCAGCTAAGATTTGCCAAAAGAAAAAAAAACATTTAAAACAGTTGTAAAGCTACAGATGTACAGAAGCTGCAGCCATCTTAGAGATGCGTGCCACAGGGCCGAGGGACAGCGGTGGTGGATTTATGATTAATTTCCCCCCCCCCCCCTTGCAGGACCACGTGCGGGCAGCCATGACGTGCATCCGCTTCTTCACGCACGGCGCCCAGTCCTACCTGCAGCTGGGCGAGCAGCAGCGCTGGCTGGTCAGGGCCAAGGAGCACCTGAGGACCTACCTGCAGGAGCAGCAGGGCCGGGGTCCCGGCCGCAGGAGGGCCACCAGCTCCTTCCGCAAGAAGATGTCCTCCAGCGACGTGTCCAGGTGAGCACTGCTGCCTTTGGGGGAAGAGCCTGGTGCTAGCATTAGCCTATATGAGCTAGAACCAGCTGCTAGCATTAGTCTGTAACCCCAGAGAACTGGCTACTAGCATTAGCCTGTAAGAGCTAGAGCCAGCTACTAGCATTAGCCTGTAAGAGCTAGAGCCAGCTACTAGCATTAGCCTGTAAGAGCTAGAGTCAGCTACTAGCATTAGCCTGTAAGAGCTAGAGCCAGCTACTAGCATTAGCCTGTAAGAGCTAGAGTCAGCTACTAGCATTAGCCTGTAAGAGCTAGAGCCAGCTGCTAGTGTTAGTCTTTAACAGCCAGAGCCAGCTGCTAGTGTTAGTCTTTAACAGCCAGAGCCAGCTGCTAGTGTTAGTCTTTAACAGCCAACAGCCGATGCTCTGGAAATTACAGGAAATTACAGTCTGTGTCCAGCCAAGTTAAGATAATGGATGGATGGATGGATGGATGTACTGTAATGGTGCAAGCGTAGGCCCTCTCCTGATTTACGACGTGGCGGATGGGGCCATCAGTTCAGACTGGTTCCTAATTTGCGCCC